>NW_004955460.1:4481460-4518548 GCF_000276665.1 Chinchilla lanigera | reverse complement strand
AATACTGTTTAATTTCTTCTTTAATTTCACATGTGACCCATTGGTTATTCAGGAGGGTGTTATTTAATTCCCATGTATTTGTGGAGTTTTTGCAAATTCTTTTGTCATTAATTTCCAATTTCACCGCACCATGGTTGGATAGTATGCATGGGATTATCAATTCCTATGCATTTACTTAAGCATATTCTATGTGCTAGTATATGGTCTGTTTTACAGAACGTCCCGTGTGCAGCTGAGAAGAATGTATATTCTGATATTGTCGGGTGGAACACTCTGTGAAAGTCTATTAAGTTCATTTGTTCACAAGTATGGTTTAGTTCTGTTATTTCTTTGCTGATTTTTTGTATAGTTGATCTGTCTCTTTGTGACAATGGTGTAGTAAAGTCCCTTGTTATGGTTGTGTTTCTGCTTATTTGATTTTTCGCATCTGTTAAAATTTGCCTTATATTTTTATGTACTCCTATAGCTGAGTGCTCCTGTATTTGGTTCATCAATAGTTATGATCATTATCTTCCTGTTCTTCCAGTTTTCTCCTCACAAGTATGTAATGACCTTCTTGATCTCTTTTTATCATTCTTGGTGTGAATTTCACATTGTCTGCAAACGGAATAGCAACACCCACTTTTTTCTTGGTTCCTGTCACATGGAGTATTGTTTTCCATCCTTTCACTTTCCATCTATGAATTTCCTTTTGAGTTAAACGTGTTTCTTGTATGCAGCATATTATTGGAGTTTGTTTCTTGATCTCATCTGCCAGTCTGCTTCTTTTAATTGGTGAATTGAGACTGTTTACATTGATGGCTATAACTGGTATTGTGTTATCCTTGTCACGTTATTTTCATGCTGTTGGTTCTGCCTTTTCCCCTCTATTTAATTGCTTGCTCTGCTTGGTTGTTTCTTTCTATTGTTGTTCTAGAAATAGTGGTCATTTTTATCTCTTTCTAGAATATCTTTTAGTACTCTTTGTAGAGTTTGTTTGCCTCTAATGAATTTCCTTAGTTTTTCTTTATCTTGGAAATATTTTATTTCTCCATTAATTTTGAAGGATAGTTTTTCAGGGTACATCAATCTAGATTGGAAGATGTATTCTTTCAGTACCTGAAATACTTCACTCCAAACTCTTCTTGACTTGATGATTTGTGTTGAGAAATCTGCCATGATTCTGATGGGCTTTTGTTTATAGGTGATCTGTTTCTTTTCTCTAACAGCTTTTAATATTCTGTTCTCTTGCTGAATTTCTGGGATCTTGATCACTAAATGTCTGTGTGAAGATTTATTTTGGTTATAGCTAATTGGAATTCTATATTCCTCACTTAACTGTATGTCCAATTCTTTTTCCATGCTTGGGGAATGTATAGCTATTACGTCTGCAAATATTCTTTTTATGTCATTTGTGTTGAATTGTGCTGTTTCCTTGACACCTATTAATCTTACATTGTTCTTGTTTTCTTCATCTTGCAGCTGTTGAGTTGTTATTTCCTGGTTCCTTGTTATTTTTAAGAGATCCTTCCTTTCACAATCATTAGCTGCAATGCTGTCTTCAAGGTCTGAAAGTCTATCTTCAGCTTTTTGCAAGTGGTTTTAACAGCTTTTGATGGATTTTTTAATTTCCTGAGTATCCATTTGAATGTTTTCATTTTTTAATTTCCTGGGTATCCTTTTCATGTATTCTAATTCATTCCTATATTGTTCAGTCAAGGTTAACATCATTTTTCTACGCTCTTCTATTCTTATCTATGTCTTCTTTAGATGTGCTGAATAATTCTTTCATTATTATTGTCATTTTTTTTTTTTTACCTGAGAGATTATTCCTGATCTGATGGCTTCTGTGCCCTGATGGGGTTTTCTTTATTTCAGCTGCTGAAGCTGTCCAGGGTTCAGTTTGGTTCCTGTGAGGGTGTGCGGCAGGCAGGACTTGGCCACTGAGGCCCCTGAAGATGTCCAGGGCTCCACTTGGCTTCCATACTGGTGTGGGAAGGGTGAGGGTGGCTCAGCAAAGTTCCTGAAGTGGGTTCAGCCAGGCGACCTCAAGGGTGAGGAGGAGTGGATCATGGTCACCAAGGCTCCAGATGCTACCCAGGACCCAGCTCAGTTCCCACACTGATGGTGGAAGTTTCCCTGTCTTTTTTTTGTTGTTGTTGTTGTTTTTGGAATTGTGGTCATTCTTATCTCTGTCTATAATATCCTTCAGCGCTCTTTGTAGGGTTTGTTTGGTGGTCATGAATTTCTTCAGTTGTTCTTTTTTATGGAAGTATTTTATTTCTCCATTTATTTTGAAAGATAGTTTTGCAGGGTGCATTAATCTGGTTTGGAAGTTGTTTTCTTTCAGGACTTAAAATACTTTATTCCTAGCTCTTCTTGATTTGAGGGTTTGTGTTGAGAAATCTGCCATGACTGTGATGGGCTTTCCTTTACAGATGATCTGTTTCTTTTCTCTAACAGTTTTTAATATTGTGTTCATGTGCTGAATTTCTGGGACCTTGATTATATTTGTTTGGGTATAGATTTATTTTGGTCATTGCTAATTGGAGTTCTGTATGCCTCACTTATCGGTATGTCAGATTCTGTTCACGTTTGGGAAATTTTCTACTATTCTTTCTGCAAATAGTCTTTTTATGTCATTTGTGTTGACTCCTGCTTTTTCTTTGCTACCTCTTGGTCTTAAATATTTTTTTTTGTTTTGTGTTGCACCTGTTGAATTATTTCTTGATCCCTTTTTATTTTTAAGAGATCTTTCCTTTGTTGATCACTAGCAGCAATCCTGTCTCAAAGTCTGAAAGTCTATCTTCAGTTTTATTCAAGCAGTTTTGCCAGCTTTCAATGGAATTTCTAATTTCTTTGATATCTGTTTGAATCTGTTTCATGCATTTTATTTCCTTCCTATATTGATCTTTCATGATTTCCTTCATTTTTATATCATTCTCCATTTTCTCTACTATCTCTACTCTAGATTTACTGAGCATTTCCTTTATGATTGTTGTCATTTCTCTTTTTACTTGAGAGATTATTTCTGATCTGATTTCCTCTATAACCTCATCAATTTGTTTCTTTACTTCAGTTACTATTATTTCAGAAATCTCAGGTATGTTTCTTCCATTTTTCTCTATCTCATTGTCTCTTGGACTTGTTGTGGGTGGCTAGAGGTCTGAGATTGCATTTTGCTTCTCTCTCTTCTCATTTTCTATTTCAAAATTTTTAATTTTTTTCCTGAGTTGATCCTTTAAGTTTTTGTAGTAGCTATAGCACTACTATCAAGACTTCTCTATGAAAAGTCTATTCTTCAGAGCTGTCATCTGTGTAGGAGGTTCTTGGTTTGTGTGTGTACCAAGATCCTACCTTCCCAGTTAAATAATGTTGATATTTGTTTGGCTCAGCCCCAAGTTCTTTGTTGCTAGGCTGTAGTGAGGTTATTACCCCAGTTCTTCCCAGTATTGTTACAGAATGTAGGACAACTGATTCCAACAGATGTGACATGCTAGCTAAAGTAGTATTAGTAATACCAATAGCATCAAGAACAATTTAATAACTGACAAACTATGGTAACTATTAATTTTGCACCTTAAGCCATAGGAACAAAATCTAAAATTATACCACAGAACTTATTGTAAATTGGGAATTTGCATGGAGAGGGTTTCCTCTCAGTAGAGTAATTTTACTTTGTGGTGGGGAAATTTAAGAAGAATAGTAGATAAAACAAAGGTAACTGAATAGAAAGTAAAATCAAGGCTGGAGGACAAAGGATGATCATGCAAGCTTTGGGGAACTAGAGAAAAGGGCAGAAGAGAAACGAAGGACTAAGCAAGGGATTATCTGAACTTGGTCCCTGGGTTTGGGGGATGGGAGTAGTTTTTTATGGTTGGAGCTCTTCCTAGCAGTTTAGAAAAAAGAAAAATGAAAAAGAAAAAAGAAAAAAAGAACAGGGGCAGCCCCACTCACCTGCTTCTATTCCGTGTCTTTGTCCCCAAGCACAATGTTGGTTCACCCAACTTACCACTTGTTTGCCTGTATTGTTCTTCTTGTTTCAGACTTTTTCATGCTGCCAGTCCCACTTGTTTATCCTGTGTACTCTCATCAGTACCCTACTGTGTTACTGGCATTCCTTCTGATCTCTGAGCCTTCCCAAACAGTTCACTTCTGCTGTGGCAGCAGTAATGGTAGGTGCTGCCTTCCATGTGGCTCACCTGGATCATAGAGGCAGCAATCCCTATCTCTTCTTTGTGAAAAACAGGTTAACTTTTTGTTTACCTCCAGTTCCTCAGTGACTCAAGTTAGCATAATAATTTTGAAAATATTTTGGTCAGATTTTTCATGTTGCATAGAAGCTAAGCTATAATCAATGGCAATTCACACAATTATTTTATGCACAACTATGGAAGGACAAAGTATTATTAATCAGACTGTAATGCCACTATCTTTAAGATGCATCCTGATTTTGGAGATGCTGCAGTATGACTTCAAAGAGACACAACAAATGAAATATTTAATGTTACAGAGTCTTCTAAACCTTACATTATGTGAAGTAAAACAGATCTGATGGATGCATAGAAATGACTGATTTTTATCAAATTCTAACACATAAGAATCAGGAGTTATTCTCTGAAACTTGAGAGAGCAGTGAGTTTATGAAACATTGCATTAAGTTTTGCCTCATAAAAGCTTAAATAGATTCAAAGGATAAATGTGTTCTTACATAGCTATTATATAATACAATGAAAATTATATGTGCCTTAGGACATAAACATCTGTGGTCTGTTAAGTGTAAGGTCGTGTTATTTTATAGTTTTCCCTATAGAAAATGGAGAGGTTAAATTCAGAGCACAAGGTTGAACTTGAAAGTTCATCCTGAAATGGAGAGTGAAATTAGCAAACTATTGCTCAGTGTGAAAGGAAATTCTGAGTTCTTTCTCATGTCCCAGCACTATTGGAACAGCTTCTTGTTAGGAGTATTTTGCATTATTTCTTTGGTTAAAAGAAAGGGTAAGCAATCTGTAGTGATGATACTATAAGCTTTAACAGATAGGTGACTGTAGGACCATCTAAGAAACCTATTCTGAAAGTGATTGACTGTCAGTGTTATAATATTCTTGCTCAAAATGTGGAAAGGTAAATAGCATAAATTGAATTTTTGAATAAGAATATTTATGCAATAAAATACTAACAAGTTTTCTGATCCTTAAAATATGAGTACACTTCTACTTCTTTTATTTGTTTGTTTTTATTGGTATATTTTTGTAACATAATAATTCCATTCATAGCAAATTGGTACATATATCTATCACATCTTTCTTATTATTTTTGGTACTGGAAATTGAACTCAGAACCTTGTGCTTGCCAGGCAGGCACTTCTGCCACTGAGCTATATCCCTGGCTGTATCACATCTTAATTAGTTTTATTTCCCCCTTTTTCTCCTGGACCTTTCCCTTTTCCCCTCATCCCCAAGTCCTTTCCCATTTCCATAACATCTATCTTGCTGTTTCCTATCATCTCTCCTTATTTTGGTCTTTAAATTATTTATACTTTGGGTTTCTTATATAAGAGAAACCATGTGATATTTAACCCATTCATTTTGATATATTTTGCATAGCACTGTGTTCTCAAGATGTATCCATTTTCTTATAAGTGACCTAAATTTATCTTTCTTTGTGGCTGAGTGGTACTTCATTATGAATATATGCATATATATGCACATATATATCATATTTTCTTTATCCATCCCATTTATTGATGTCTACATATGGATTACATTGATAGAACAGACAAATATAGATCATGTTTATTAATAGAGTATAACAGAATCATAGTTCAAAACGGTTTTTAATTATAAATTTATATGTATTTACTTTTTACATATATCAGCCAAGGTATTTTTCTAGACATCACCCATTTTATGGTTTGTGTCTGGATGTCCCCTCAAAGCCTCTTACAGTCATGAGGTGGGCTTCCAAAGTTTATGATTGGTCCATAGTCCAATGCTGGGATTATGGCTGTGAGTGCTACACCTGCCCTGGGGTGAATAGTTTGCGTACAGTATAAGGGAGGGAAAGAGCCTTGCTTGCTCTCTGCCACTCCTCCCTTTTTTGCTCTTGTTGCTTTTGCTGTTTCCCACCGCCATGGTCTTTTTGAGACACTTTCTTGCTATGCAGTTCAGGCTGGGTTTGAGCTCACTTAGTAGCCCAGGCTGGTCTTGAACTTGCAATGATCCTCCTGCCTCAGCTTCCCAAGTGCTAAGATTACAGGCATGCGCCACCACACCTGGCTTTCCCACTGCCATGAACAGTTGCCCTCTGGCATGTGCCACTCTGCCTTGGAGCCAGCCAAGTATGGACTGAAACCAGAAACTGTGAGCTAAACAGTTTGGACTGAGCCAGCCAAGTATGGACTGAAACCACAAACTGTGAACTAAACAAACCTTTCCTTTCTTAATTCTAGGTGTCAGGTATTTTGTCTCAGCAATGAGAGAAAAGTAACTAAGGGAACCCAATAACTAAACATGTTCTGAAAACTGGTTTTGTAAGATTCAGGAATTCTCTGGTTTCTTTGTACCAATTCTAACTATTACAAAGTTCCTCTTTTCATCCTGGTCCACAGTAGGGGCATAGAAAATAATCACCATCAACATCAAACAAAAACACATACCTCTGTTTCAAACTTTTCTTGGGTCAAAACTATGGCTTGAGATAAGAGCTTTAGGAAGCTTTTTTTAAAGCTTCCCACCCCCCAAATTGTGATGGATTACCTCTGAGGGGAGTAAGTAGAAGAGGGCAAAGAAATTGAAAGTAAAAGAGCTGTGACATTTTGGTATGTATTTTTTTAAAATCCTTTACATTAAGAACCTGTTTATATGATTTATTTAAAATAATCTGATGACTATGTAGACAGCAATATTAGGGAAAAGTATTCATTGGTACGATAAACTAAGATGTGTGTATACTTGATAGAACTACCAAATGCACTAAGTGAAAACTGATAGAACTAACACATTCCCATTGCTGATGGTGATTGTAATGATCCTCTCTTAAAAGTGTATATAGAAGCTGGCATGGTGGTACACACCTGTAATCCTAGTATTCTGTGAGACTGAGAGAGGAGAATCCCAATTTCAAGCCCAGCCTGGGCAACATTGCAAGATCCTGTCTCAAAATAAAAAAGGGCTAGGGATACAGCTTAGTGCAAAGGGCCTGGGTTCAACTCCTAATAATGAAATAATGTTAATTTTTATTACCTTCAAAAAATCATGTCAATATTTAAGCATGTGTCAAACAATTTCCAGCAGTTATATTATGGGATAATACCAGCAGATAGTTCAAAGTGGCTTTTGAAATGTTCAGCTACTAGGGAAGAAGCAAAGGAGGACATAGTCATAGACAGTATGGGAAGAAAAATATGCTTCTATGACATTTAATCTTCTATGCCACAAGGTGTCTTGAGTATATTTCATGAAGCACCGGTAGTCAGTAAATTCACAGAACCAGGTGTTATATTGGCTGGACTCTACGTGTTATCCGTGGCTGATTTCTGTCTACAGTATTGACTTGATCTCATATTTAAAAATTCATCCTTGGATTCCATCTTTCCAGCTTCTTTCAGAGGAGTTGGCTCAGGTTGCCTCAGAGGTTCCTTTAAATCTGGTTTTGTAGAATTCTGTTCTTCTTAATCTATTCTGTTTACCATGTTCAACATGCAACTAGAGGGTGTTTGAAATTGCAAATATTTTCTCAAGTTGGAAATATTAACCTTAGAATGCTCATAACAGTGATAGAGAGATCACATTGTCCCTGTTTAGCTGTTGCAAAAGTCAGATTTCTGGACAACCAATTTGCTGCTCTGGACTGTTAAAATAGCACTTCTTTTTGATGCCTGCTCAGCCTGCTGTTCAGTGAGACATAATTGTGCCCATAGAGGAAGATGTGTTGGAAATGCTCATAGCAGGATATACTTGAAGGAATTCAAGTAAATGCAATTACATTATTCTAAATGAAAACCCAATGAAGAATTTGTTTCAGGGTTTCTTAACAAGATAGATCTCTCATTTGGAGGAACATGATTACCATTTACCATCTATCATGAACTGTCCCTTTTATATCAATAATTGAGTAAAGTAAGTAGCAGGTGTTACCTTGGATTTTTTTTTCCTGCATGGCATCAACAACTTCAAACAATGTTAATCATTTGCTCTGGCTGGAACATCAGAAATAAAATATCAAAAGAAATTTTTTTGATATAAGGTTGCCAGCTAGGTACTGAGCAAGCAGTAGATACTCACAGCTCAGGAGCTCAGAGTCAAAGGATGAAGTTAAGAACAAGAAGCAGCCTGAGGTTTTAAGAGTTCAGAGCAGTGAGTTCCAGTGTAATATAGTCAAAAGGTCAAGATTTACATATGCCAAAAAAAATCCTAGTCACAATAAGAGTCCAAAGTAAAAGCCACCTAGCAATAACCGTAGAGAGTTATGAGGATGCTATAAGTAGAAAATTACAATATTCCATTGGAACTTTAAAAAAAGTAAATTATCTACAGACCTTAAATGAATGACTGAATGTAGATAAATATTTGCAAATTGACATACCTGTAATAGAAATATTAGTGGCAGGATTCTGGTCATTTCTATTCCCTTTATTACGCTTTTCTGGAAATAACATTTGTAAAAGGAACAATTTTTTTCTGAAGAAAAATCACTAATACTATGCTGTAGTTATGGTAAGTGCAGAAAATATCTTCAGGTATTGAGTAGCTGCATAAAATTAGGGTCTGAGGTGCCACTATCTTTGCTTGAGACTGCAGGGCCATAGTATCACACATTTCTCAGAGCTCCATGTCTACCACAGTCTACATGAACAGTTCTCTCTGTAGCTGTGCAGTGTACAACTCAGGCTGTTGTGTGGGATAGCCCTGCATGTTGAGGGATTTTTGTTGCTTCTTTTCTTCTAACTCCCAGAGAGTTCTCCTATTCTTTTTCAAAAACTTATTTTGAGTAAATAATAACTTACAACAGAGATTGTATCACCAAGTTGTAGAAAACCATACGTATTAGTTCGGGTTCTCTCTCTATATATAATTATGCAAGGTGATTTCTTAGGAGGCCTTGCAGATCAGGAGCAGAGGAAACAACAGTGCTGTCCACACACTGGAGAGCTAAAGGACCTAGCAGCTAGTCAGCTTAAGAAACTGGAAACCACAGGATGAGAGAGATCTGTGATGCAGCAGCAGCCCAAGGACAAAGGCTTGGAAGTTCACTGGACCATCAGTGTGCGAGTCTGCATTGGCTGGAGAAACTGGGCACTGCTCTCCAAGGACAATGGCAAAAACTTACTCTTCCAGAAAGGTGAGCACTTCCTTCTTTTCCTTTCCTAGTCTGTTTAGGGCTACAAGTCCATTGGCTGGTGCCGCCTGCATCTTGGGTGGTTCTTTCCCCCTTGTTTGCTGGTCTAAGTGTCAATCTTCCACAGACACACCCAGAGCTTTACTAATCTGCTAGGCTGTTCTTGTTCAAATTGATATCTCAATTAATAGTCAAACCGCATCAGGTTGAAAACAAAGCTGTCTTCAAGGTCTGGAGGTATTTTAAAGCTCACTCTGTTTTCACGAAGAAGCAGCCCACCATGTGAAGAACCCCAGCAGCACTTTCCAACTAAAAGGGAGGCTGAGGGTTGGTAGACTGAAGAGCCAGTCTTAGCTGCCCATCTCTGAGCGGACTGGCAGGAAAAATGAGGCCAACTATAATTGCAGATTGTGCTGTCCAAAAGACAGATTTTGGTTTTAAGAAATTCATGGATCATTAACTTTTGTGAATGAATACATAGTTCTATAATCTTCTGCAGAAGTATCTAAACATGTAGTGTAAAAGATATCTAAATCTGTATTTAAACATATAAGGTAGGAAATGTGTGATCTAAAACTACCTAGACACTTAAGGAATATGCAACAAAGTGAAAAGTTTTTGTGTTTATCTGAAGTACTAAATCATGTTTGTTTTGTATTTCCTTCAAAGAGCAACACAAGGCCTATCTTCTTTGAGCATAACATGTAGAGTTCAAAGGAAGCTACATATGTATTTTGTTTGTTAGTATCAGAACTTTAACTTGGTGAACATGCAATTTCCTTAACAAATCTGTTGAAGAAACACAAATTACTTAGGAAGCAGGATTGTATTTTAGAAATGTCATAATTAGAAAAACAAAAGATCGAGCAGAATGATACACATAAAAGAAAACATACTTGAGTGAAGTAGGGAGAGATATATACTTTTTAGACATTTAGATATAAAAGCAGATATGTTTATTTTAAGAATAATATGCTTGCCAGGTGTCATGGTGCATGCCTGTAATCCCAGCATTCTGGAAGCTGGGGGCAGGAGGATCACTGTGAAGCCAACCTGGGCTACAAAGTGAGTTCAAGGCCAGCTTGAACTGCATAATGAAACTCTGTCTCAAAAAAGACAAAAGAAAAGAGAATAATATGCTTTTATTTTGTTATTTACTAATAAAAATGATTAACTTTCAAATTAATTTTTAAATTTTTATCTCAATCATATAGCCTTATAGTTAAAAAGTTGTTACCACTAATTATGATGTCAACTTCATTGCATTAAGAAATGCCTAGGGATTAGTAAAGCATACTTCTGGGTGTGTCTGGGAGGGTCACTGAGCTGCAGTCTTAGGGACTCTCTCTGGTCTTTAGCTTCCTCCTCTCTGGAGCTGTTCTCCTGCTCTGCTTCTCAACCATCGTGAACTAAACATCTTTGCTCCACCACACCCTTCTTGCCTATAGTATTTTTATGACCCTTAGGCAATCTCAGTCTTGGTGTATTAGGAAGAACAACTCGCTAGAACAATTATATCACTTTGGCTAACATGGTACACTCAGCAGTAACAATAGCATCAAACACAGCCTAGAAAATGACAAACTGAGATAACTATTAATTTGCCACCTTTAACTATATGAACTAGATTTGTGGTTATATATCAAATCTAAAACAAACCAAAAAGTTGGATGCAGTAAATAAGTCTTCAATATGGCAATTATAACCTCAGGGGAGAACATTTAAAAGGGGTTAGGGAGAAAATAGAGAAATAAAACAATAGAAAGAGATTAGTAACAAGGCTGGAGGACAAAGGAAGATCACCCAAACCTTGGTAAACTGGTGCAGAAGACAGGAGGGGAAGACAAAATAAATAAAAAGAACAAAACAGAGAAACAACCACAAAAAATACCTAGAAACCATGTTCACACTTGTATAAAAGAAAGAACAAGCAATGAAGAAACAAAACAAAACAAAACAAATACAAAAACAAAAAGAGAGAGAGAGAGAGAAAAAAGTCCACTTCAAGTTATGTGTTTGCTATCTCTGGAGGACAATGTGGGCAGAGTCCAGATCTGTGTTGATTAATTCCAGCAAGCCAGTAGTAGCTTTACAATGGGTTAGTAGATAATCTCAGTGAGCCTGCACCTTTATTTCTCCCAAAATTTATAGATTGATTTATCTCTTAGTGAAGGAAACAAATTTCAAGTATTAATGTTAAATGTTTTTAATTATTGATGGGTTTAAAGCAGGACACTTAGGAAACACTTTCTGTAGCTGTGTATGGGGGCCTCCCTCTTGTAATCCAAGCACTTGGGAGGCTGAGGCAGGAGGATTGCAAGTTGAAGTCCCACTTGAGCAACTTAGAACTTGTCTCAAGATAAAAAAAAAATGGAAAAAGGCTGGATTGTAGCTCATTGCAAAGGTCTTTAAGACTTTCACTCTGAAATATTAAATGGTACATCATGGAAAATATGTATAAAGTTGAAGAGAACCTAATATAAACCCCTAATACTTCAGTCAACCTAGAATTTTTTTTACCCTAAGGCAACAGAAAACACTTTTCTTTTGTTTTTGAGACAGGGTCTCCCTATGTGCTGCAGGCTAGCCTTAAACTCGCTTATGCAGTTACAGACCGGCCTCAAACTTACGGTAATGACCCTGCTTCAGTCTCTCGAATGCTGGGATTACAAACTTGTGTCACCACACTTGGCAAGAACACTTTTTAAAAATAGCTAATAACTCAGGAGTTGGAATGCTCTGGGACTGTTTGAAAATAAAAATCCATCCTAATTAAAAATTAATCAAAATCAAGAATCCAAGAGTGAGGAATTTGTGTTGCTGAAGAACTGCTGGAAGGCATGATCTATTTAATCATAAAATAATTCTAAAGAATTTTGATAATACTTTTTGTAAAACATAATGTATTTTAAAAGGTGAATTATAGAGCAGCCTGAAGTGTTCTCTATTTTCTTTTATAATATTTATTGTAATTACTAATTTAGATATTTCTTTGAAGGTTGGTTTGCTGAAGATCTGATTCTGCCATGAACGTTCAAGCTGGTTGGGAATAGGTACCTCGTGTTTTTCGTGTGTTTAATCTTCACCACAGTGTGGAGTCAACACCTAACATAGTGCTCTCCCTATGACAGGCTTGGAAGAATTCTTTTTGCATAAGTAATCAAATAATAATTTGCAGTTTTTTAAAGGTAAGCTCCTCAAGGTGACAATACCTTTGGATTTAATAAATTTCATTTTTGACAGTTTATTGAGATTTAATGGTAAAACAGATTGTTTTTTTTAGTTTTTATTTTTATTAGTACATGTTTGCAGTACATAATGATTACATTCACTGTGGGGAGTTGGTTCATGTACATGATACATATTAATTCTTTTTTCATACCCTTCCTCACTCATCCCTCCCCTTCCATCTCTTGGTCCCCTTCCCTTTTCCCAAAAGTCTATTTTCCTACTTATGTATCTACAGTTTTGCTTTAATTTATTTATATTTTGATTTGCTCATATAAAAGAAACCAGGTGATATTTAAGCTTGTATGCCTTGTGTGACATTTTACTAGAGTATCATCTGATGTGTTTCCATATAAGTATCCCATAGAACAATCATCACAACAGAAGTTTAACTATCCCATGGTTTCTCTTATATGATAGAGTATAGGTAATTTAAAGAGTAAAATAGAAGAGAGGTGGAAGGAAATAGGGAGGTTTATTTTATGGGAATGGCAAGAGGATCTGGGGACAGGGGAGATGGGAAGGAGGCAAGGGAAAAATAAAAAGTATACATTCCAATTCCCCACAATGAATGTATTGTGTATTGCAAATGTGCTAATTTTGGAAAAATCAAAGTAATGAATACATTCATCACCCCTAAAAGTTTTTAACCCTCCTTGAACTTCTCTACCCCACACTTTGCCATAGATGTACATATGTCAAAATTATCATGTAGAACATTTTAAGTATGGCAGTCTTCAATAGTTCTACCTATTATTAGGTAGACACAGGTGTAGGCTAAGATTTCATAAACACAACCCCAATTGTACAGGAAATACTACAAAGAATCAACAACTGAGATCTCATCCTATTAAAAAGCTTTTGCACAGCAAAGGAAATCATCAACAGAGTGAAAAGACAACCCACAGAGTGGGACAAATTTTAGTTAGTTGTCCCTCAGACAAAGGACTAATATCTAGAGAATTGAAATTCAGACCTCCCTAAATTTAAAGACCCAATCAAAAAATGTCACCTGAGATTAATACACACTTTTCAGAGGAAGAAATACAAATAGCAAATGAATATATGAAGAAAATATTCAACATTATGGGTCACTTGAGCAATGCAGATTCAGACAATGCTGAGATTCCATGTCACCCCAGAAAGAATGGCTATTGTCAAGGAATCAACAAATAACAAATGCCAGAAGGGATGTGGGGAATCCATCTCCAGGGTTGGTGGGAGTGCAATCTGGTGCAACCATTGTGGAAATCAGTGTGGAGATTCCTCAAAAAACTAGGATTGGAGGTCCCATTTAATCCAGCTATTCCCTTTCTGGATATCTTCCTGAAAGAATTAAAAACTTCATACCACAGCGATATATGTGCACCCCTGTTTATAGGAGCACAATTTGTAATGGCTAAATATTGAAAACAACCGAAATCACCATCAACTGAGGAATGGATTAAAAAGATGAGGTTTTTATATATATATATATATAGAATGGAGGACTACTCTGTAGGGACTCATTGAGTTATTGGTGTACCCCAGAGAGGAATAGTGGCAAGAATGAGGAAAAGATAGACAAGAGACAAATAGCTGGGCCAGGTGGAGGTCCTCTCTCTCTTAAGCCTAGGAGACGAGCTACCCAAGAACAGTATAGTGTTTACTTATACCCTCAAGAGGTTGATATTAATTTCAGCCTCTCTACCCAGCAGTCAATTAACAAGCTGCAAGAGCTTGTTTACATTCTTTGACTAGCTCCCATGTTCTAGGGCTGGCTGCACCTGCACACATAATTACTTTTTAGCTTCAGCCACTCCCAACTCTATTCAACCATAGAAAAGGATAAATTTGAGACATTTCTAGGTAAATGGATACACCTTGAGACCACACTTTGAAATAAATCGGATACCCATGTGTAAATATCACATCATTTCTCTGGTATGAGTTACCAGATATGTAAATAAGGACCAAGGTGTGTAAAAGGTATTGTGAAATAAGAAGAAATCATTAAAAAGAAAGGAGAACTAGGGAGTGGGAGATGGAAAGGAAGGAAGGGAAAAGGAAAAAAAAAGAATCCATACTCTTAAGTGAAATAAATCAGATATACATGCTTAAATATCACATTGTTTCTCTGGTGGGAGAAAATCAAAGGTTTAATAAGGACCAAAATGTACAATAGATACTAGGAAATAGGAAAAGGATATTCAAATGGGAAGGGCAACAAGAGATGGGCGAGGGGGAAGGAAAGAAGGGAAAAGAAAAAATAGAAAGAAAATGTAAATAAAGCTTTTGTAAATAAGGAGGGGAAGAGGGGTTGAAGGGAGGAGAGAGGATTGGGGAAAAAAGAAGAATCAAGAAATATCATGTACACATACACACTTCCTCTAATGAATATGATCATTATGTATATCTAAAATGTACCAATAAAATTAACAAAAAGTATGGCAGTTTTTGTAAATTAATAATGTACTGATCTACTTTCTGTTGTTACACATCATTTTGTATTTTCTAGAATTTCATATGAATGAAATCATTTGCTATATGATTTTCTCTGGCTTTTTTTTTACTCATGATAATTATTTTTAGATTCATTCACATTATAGTATGGGCAGTTGGATTCTTTTCCATTGCTGGGTAGCATGGAATACTACTTTTGTAGGGGAATGCACCCTTAATGATGATCATTTGAATTCTTTTAACTTTTAGTCTACTAAAAGTAGAGTTATGGCATTTGTGTGAAAGTCTTTGGAAGGACTGTACTTTCACTTTTACTTAGGATTGGAATGTAGGTGCACATTTAACTTCAAGAATTTATATGAGTAGCCAACACTGCTGAAGGTTTGGGAATCAAAGCAAATATACAACAACAACAACATGAATATCAACAACAACATATTTGTGGGAGCTTCATTACACTTGTGGGACACTGGTGGGGGAGTGTTCCTCACACCACCTTACTCTCATGCTCCGGTGTGTGCCTCTCCTTCTCCCCATGCTCTTTCTCTCTATTTTCCCCTCACTTGTATTTTATTTGTTCATATTACTTCCGATTTTATTTTACTTTATATCTTTATTGCTTTGTTGTCTTCTAACTTGCCTTTGGGTCTTCTTGGCTCAGAGTTACATAAAATAGTCACCTGAAAAAATGACCCTCCCTCTCCAAAAGGATAATCCTGAAAGGGAATCTGGGATCATGGGTATAATTACAGACACTTCTTCATGCACAGGGCAGGGTGCTTTAACTATAGCTTTACAATCAAGTAAATGTTTAAGAATGATAGGTTCCAATCTTTTATGTCCTGTGTAGATGTGTTTGCCAACTGCGCTGGGGATTTGACAATTACAAAATGTGGCAACTGGGAAAAGTATTAAAATTCTAACACCTCCACTGAGACCCAGTGTCATGAAGGAGTTAGCTTTAGAGATGAAAGGAGAACCAGATCATCCTTGATCCTTTTGACTCCACTTTGAGGCCTGTGACTGTCACTAGGGACACTTGAATTACTGGGACATAGTTTTGATGCCCACCACAGATGAGCATTCTGTGAAAATCTCTTTAAATTTTTAACAATTTTTTTTTACCATTCTTATCCAGGAGGGATTACATATCCCAAACTGCACATATGTAAACTCATTGCTTTAGATGTATTCATCTTTAAGAAACTGAGCATTTATAATATTCAATACAATGCTTCTATCAGTACATTTGCATCTGTAGAATGAAGATAAAAATATTCTAGAAGCAGCTCGAGAATTAAATGTGTTAATGAAAGTGAAATGCTTAGAATATTGCACGACAAACAGTAAACACTTGATCACGCATGCAATTTTCTGAATTTTTTGGACCTCTTTACATCATTAAAAAATTAGTTACTAACCCCACCTGCTTCTGTTTTTGTCATAATATTAGAAATTAAAACTGAGAAATTAAAAAGTTTATTTACTAATTTGTTTAAATAAAATTAAATTGTATAAATAATCTTTTATGACAAATTCTATTTTCCCCAAAGAAAATAACTAGTGAGAAGGGTTGCATCATTGTACAAGGTGTGAGTGAAAAATATGATACATGGTTAAATTTTACATACTTTATCACAGTAAAAGACACATGGCCATGAATCTCCTTCAAAATCCTCCACCTTACTTCAAATACACTTGTCCCATTGTTCCTGTCACTTTCTGAAGCAGTTCTGGAAGTCCTCTTTCCTGAGGGTCTTCAGTTGTGCTGTTGTGGTTGCTTTGATGTCTTGAATCAATTAAAAATGTTTCCCTTTCATGGTCATTCTGACTTTGGGGAAGAGCCAGAAGTCACATGGTGCAAGATCCAGTGAATGAGGTAGATGAGGACACACTCTCGTGAGCCTGCCTTTCCATCAAATGGCACTTAGCACGAGCATTCACTCCCAAAACCGTTTCAGGAAGTAGCAAAAATGATGAGATTGTGTTTGAATTGAGAGGGAGTATTTTGAGGGTACTTAATGGCAATATGTCTTTTACAGTAATACATTTTTAAAATGCATGCACTCACAGTATATTTTAATCACACCTTGTACATTTTTTGTGCAAATTCCACTCAGGCTTTGATTTCTGGTGTACATGGATTCACTCTCCTAGGAAATCACATCATGCAGCCTCAGGAAAACTCTACTGCAGGCACACTTTTCAGAAAGTAAGAGTGAAAAAGGGAAATCTTATTTTAGTGTTATTTTGAAGAAGTTTTACCCCGACGTATCCCCTCCAAAGACCTCAGGAATTCTTTGTGTTAAGAACCATTCTTTTGTTTTCTGGTATTATTGTTACTGATAATGATGATGGTGACGTGATAACGACGATTACTGAGAAAGCTGGAATAGCAATGACTTTTCCAAAATAAAATGAGAGAGCTGTTGCTTTCTCTTAATGAATCTGATTTTGTTCAGACATACTTTTAAAAACATTTGTCTTCCAAGCAGTGGAACTAGGGCTAAGTGCTGTGAGCCTACTGATATCAGAAATAAAAGGATGGTGATACTTAGCTTTTTCAGCCATGTGGAGCTATAGCCATGAAGTAAAGAAGAAAATGCCCTCCCATGTCCCCTGGCTGTGAGGAAACAGACTGTATCTGTCTACCTGGAGATTTTCATGAAAAGTCACATGTTAACATTTAGCCCTAGACACCAAAATTACCAAAAAATATATAGCAAAGCCCAGGAGCATTTATTTCAGTGACTTTTCCTGAGAATATCCAGGCAGCAGAAATAGATTCTAGAAGAACAAAATGCATAATTGTAACCAAAGCATTCTACGCAAGAGACAATTGGAAATTAAGAAACAATCAGTTCCTGCACTGGGATGTTCTGGTTTTGTCCTAGATACGGTCACCTGATAGGAAAGATAATAAAGTGGAAGGTCAAATAAAGCATTAGTATATTCACAGGTCTTCTTTGCCCAGAGTCAACAGACTCTTGAACCTCTCAGCTGTTCATTTTAAAGGCAATATCTTGTCACCATTTCTCAGGGGAAAAAACAGTGCTCCCAAATTATGTTGTGGAAAACTGTAAATCATAGATGCCCGAGCTGAGTATCATCAAGCCCCTCTCAATTCTGCAGTCCCTGGATGTTGACATACTTGGTATTTCTCTCCTCTCCTCTTCTACTTTTAAAAATAATCATTCTGCTTTTGGTATTTTTCCTGTCCTCAGCTCTATAGAAATATGAAAATAACAACAACAAAAGATCCCAGAGTAGAGATGATTTATACTGGTCAATGTCCTGTGGAAGTCAAAGCCATCTAATGGTGCTTAAGGAAACTGATAGTGGTTGAAAAGACCATTCTAGAGAAATGCTGTACAAAACTTGAAAGTCTGGACAGAAATGTAGTGTGTGCCTCTGTGTGTGTGTGTGTGTGTGTGTGTGTGTGTGTGTGTGTGTGTGTAGGGAAGTAGAAATAGAGAAAGCAATGAATCACTCCAGAGGCTGAGGATGCAGCTTCAAAGTCTAGGAAAAAGTGACCTTGAGAAAGGAAGGAAAGGAGCAAACTAAAAACTTTGGAAAAGAAAGTGCAGAGCCTTGAACTTGTACATCTACTTCTGTTGAGGCTTGTCCACCTGGGACCTGAGAGTCACAGGAGCCTCTAAACCTTTGTGATGCCAGACAACAGAAGGGTGAGTCACATCATGAAGTGAATGCTGCATGATGTTTCACGAAGGAGAAGGCAGAGGTCCAGCAGAGATCTGGAACAAACAAACAAACAAACAAACCAAAAACTAGAAATTAGTTGAGAAAAAGTAAGATTGATTTATTAGAGACCAGGTAAAATATAGCAGACAAACGAACAAATATACTAATACTGCAAACAAAGAAAGGAACAGACTCCAATAGAGAGAAAGAACAGGTCTCAACAGAGAGAAAAAAAAGGTCCCATAGGATTCAAGCAAACCTACCCATGTTGATAGCTTTTATGGGAAATTGTCTAGTAGGGGCAGAGCCTTCTTAGTGACTTTTGTTGAAACATCCATTCACTTTTTTTTTTTTTTTCTGTTTCATGGAAGAAGCATCTAGCTATGTTATCTCTTCTCACCCTTAAACACTGCAAAATACACACTCGATACAAAGGCAGAGGTGACCCAAACTTTCACATTCTTGGTTCCTAGTACTGCTTTTATCTCTCCTGTCCTTTGTGGTTTAATGTTAAGAAATCAAGTTCATCCTGATCCTGAGAAGCCAGGCTGGAGTCATAATGGTGATTCAGAGTGACCCACTGTCACTTTTGCTCCTTTGTATATAGCATGGCCTGTGTTAGGAATGGGTGAGTGTAGCAGTTCCATGAGGGAGATGGAGGAGGGAGTCTTAGAGGCCCTAGAATGCACAATTTTATGGAGATTTGATGGGGAACAGGTAAAGCTGGATGGTCATGCGAATTTTACACTTAAGGAGCTTCATTTTCTAAACTCTATAGTAACAGTGAGAACAGATGTTAGTTGACCCTCCTCTCTTCTCTCCATCTGCTGCCCGTTACTCAGATAAGTGTCCACTACCCACAGGGATTGAGGAGCAGGATGGCTCTGCTTGTGCCTCACACTGTCCCCTGTTCCAAACAGAAGCTGCGTTTTGCTTAAATCACAGCCCAAATCCTTGCACCACCTACGTGGAGGTATCCTCCTTTCCCCAGCCCAATTTGCCAGTCCTCCAGAAGAGAAAGAAGTCTCACAGTCACTGGGTAGCTACAGAGGATAACTCAAGAAGCTTTCATGAGTCACCTCAGCTCCCCAAAGCCTTATGAATTGTTCTTGCTGGCCTAAGACAAGAAGCTCAAGACTCAGCTTGCGACTTCCCCAAGACTACGCTGAGTTCTAGGTAATGGATGGAGGAGATGCCTGCACATTAGGATGCCTGAAAAAGAGCAAGAATCTTCCATCAGCTGGAATCAAATCAAACCAATCCCCACAGACACAGGGTAGCGTGCTTAGTCTATTTTTATTCTGCTTCTCAAAGCAATCTGCATGGTTTTACTGTATTGCTAGCACTTAATACAGAACTTGGCACCCAGTACAGACCTCATAAATACCTGTGGAATGAATGAAGGCTTCATATATGGTGGTCATTAGTTTGAAAGTTACCTGGCCGTGCATGGTGGTGCACGCCTGTAATCCCAGCACTCAGGAGGCTGAGGCAGGAGGATCTTTGCAAGTCTGAGACCAGCCTGGGCTACAAAGTGAGCTCAAGGCCAGCCTGACCTGCATAGTGAGACCCTGTCTCAAAAAGACAAAAAAAAAAAAAAAAGAAAGAAAGAAAGAAAGAAAGTTACCTGACTCTGATTTCACACAAAAAGTCCCATTTTGAAATTCAAAAAAGGCTTACATTGTGCTTCCATTCGTCTTGAGCAGTTTTTCTTTTCTTTTCGAGCCTTTTCTGTAAAATGGGAATAATCGCCCCTGCCTCCCAGTGTGGTTGAGGATTTAATGGACTGGAGTAGTAAGAAGGCTTTCGCGATACCGGCTCAGGCCCCACAGGTGTTGATTAGTAATGATCAGAGTTAACACAGGCCAGATAATCACAGACCCAAGCAGATACGCAGCCAGCCTTGTGCCCCTGCGAATGCCTCCTCCAAACTCCCCTACTTCCCAACCCCCACCCCATGGGGAGACACGCAGGAGACACACAGGAAGCTCAGAGCTTTGGGAATTGAGGTGTCAGACAGTGGGACTACAGCCTGCACCAAAGCTGCAGCAGCCCCCCTCCTCCCAGTCCACACTACCGCCCAACGGGTGCGCTCCCAAGAGGAGCAGGTGTCTGCGCCTGGCGCTCCAGGCCCTGAGTCCAGCAAGAATCCCAGACGCCAGGGAGCTGCTCAGCTGGCCCAGGCCGCCCCTCCTCCGCGACTGTCCCTGATGCGGCCGGACCGCGGGACGCCCTGGTTTGCAGAGCAGGATCCCAGGGAGTCGACACCCAGCCCCGGCGCGCGTCTGCCCTTCGCAAGCCTGTGGGTCCCCACGGTGGCCCGGGTCCCTGAGTCCCCGGCGTGGTCCGGACCTGGGGCGGCTGCAGGAATTCCCGGGCTGGAGACTGCAGGGACGCAGACCGAGAGAGGTTTCCAGTCCTAGAGTTGATGCACGGTTTCTTTCACCAGGAGTTTGTGTGTGTGTGTGTGTGTGTGTGTGTGTGTGTGTGTGTGTATGTGTGCGCGCGCGTGCATGTGTATTCTCAGGCAACTCTTAATGAAAAGCCTGCAGAACTTCAATACGTTCTTTTCTGCTTAAAGCTTTCTTTCAAAACATTGAAAAAATGTTTTTATTTTCTTACTGAACTTCCTTTTAATTATTTTTCGAGATATAGTACACAATACTGTAATTTACACAATAGCATATGTTTTGTATTAACTATTCCCCTTAACTTCCCCATTTCTCAAGTTCAATATCTGTTTGGATCGTTGGGGGAAAAATTCCTGCTTTAATAATACAAAATTTGCTAGTTAATTTTTTTGACCCTTTAGGGAGAATACACTAATGACCTTCACTTTTAAAAGTGGGCAGATGCAGGCTAATGCTACCAAGTTAATGGATATTATTTATGATGTTAGATTTTCGGAGGGCAACTTTGCAATATATGTCGGACTATCTTCAAAGTCAGGCTCTGATCCTAATCTTGAAAGGGTTAAAAAGGTTGTGTTCATTTCTGAGATGATATATAAACAATCTTTCCTAGTCTGTGTAGGATAAAACAGTTAAATTCAATGAAAAAGTTAAAATACTTGTCAGTACTTTCCATCGCTTTAGATGAGCTTCAAGTAAATCATTTCCTAACCTTTCAGAAGCTGGAAAGTTTACTGACTACTGTTTACATACTTTGAATATTTTATATTTGAATGGTCATCGCAGTTTACACAAATGATTGTATATATCCGTTTTCCATCAACAAATACCAAGGTATCTCTGTTATGAGACAGTTAACATTTTAAGTTTTTCTATAAAGGTGACTTCATATAAAATTGCAGAGATTACTGCACATTGTCAAAAGGTCATTTAGAGAATTGGAAAAAAAGTCGTTAGGGAGAGCTTCAGAAAAGTAGAATAATGAATTAGATTTTAAAAAATTTCTAGGATGATAATCAATGCTTTCACTATGACTCACATGAAATAGTTAATATTTTGTTTTTTTGTTTTAAACATAGATTTTAAGAACATTAAAAAGAAATCTTCCTAGGTTTGTTAAACCTTTACCCGAAGATTACAGCCCACATTTTGTCTCAGGTGAAAAGCTGTTTGTCTCACTTTATTTACTTGGTATTGGGTATTTGTCAATGTCGTTTCATATCTACAGAAAATTCTTACGCTCTGTGGAGGTAGTGAATGTGTGTGTGCGTGTCTGCCGGAGGTCACATGACGGTTTCATCCTGTTTGGTAGAGCAGCTTGACTTTTTTTCCCCTTGCTTTTGGTGATGGTTGTGAGTGCAGGAGTTGATTGACAGATGCTTGCCAGAAACCCCCATTCTCCTTTTCAAAGACAATATATGATGGATTGCGATCTCCCAGCGCAGCGGGACACGGGGACCATGCAAGCTGTAATTGGTCAGGTATGGAGTCAGCCATTTCTCAGCTCCCCTTTTTTTCCACAAGGGTCTCACCATATGATTCACATAATTCATATTTACTGCTCCATCTTTCTATGTGTATCTTCAGCTACCTGCCAGTGTAGTGCTGAAAGTGCGAAAGGCAAAAGGCACCCATTAAATCTAGCCAGGAAACCTCAGCTGAAAACTTCCATGCACTGCTCTTAAACAAAAACTAAAATAACGACAACAACAGCAACAAACCCAAAGAACGTATCTAATTTATGATTTGGTCTGAATGCTTAAGAAAAACCCATTTTCAGAATTTATTTTTTCTGTTTAGATTGTGATCTCTGAAAGAAATACAAGTGTGAAAAGAGAAGAAAGTATTACGCTTGCTAGGCAGTAGTTAAAATTTTCCTAGTGCTAGTCAGTATTTTTATTTGGTCTATATTCTTATTTCTCCCTCTCTCTCTCCATATGGAAAATATAAATACATAAATACAAGTGCCTTGACTCCTAACCCCGATAATGTGCGATTGAGCTTGGTAAATGTAGTAGAAGTGTGCTGTCTTGGCGGCTGCAGAGGGGCAGGCTGCAAATTAAACACTGCCACAATCTGAGAGGTCCAGGTGGTCTGCTTGCCGGTCCTAATGCAATCCAGCACAACAGCTTTAATAAACAGCTCTATTTAGTTCCTCCGCCCTGTATCCAGGGAGGTGAACTGGTCTGGGGCTGCTGCGATGAAATGCCAGAAGAATATCTCTGAGAGGCCTCACAAGCTGATTTTGAGAGCGCTCCTGTTCTGTCGTCTTTGTCTTCCAAATGGGTCAGTGAGTCCTACTGTCTGTGTTTGGTGCTTTCTGTGAAAACGGTAGTTTGTGTTCGCGTTGAAATATTTGCGTTGGAAGCTCAGTGAGAAAAGGAAAGGATCATTGTATTTTCATTTGCCTTCCAATAACTGAGGCTGGGAAAAGAATGATAGCACCCTGCTGCAGAGGGGGTGATTTTTCTAGGATGGGGGTGGGGTGAGGAAAAAGGGAATGTAGATGGTTTGGTTTTTTTTTTTGTAATGCATCTCAGACTAAATTTTGTCTAAGTTATGTATGCTCACTTAAGAATTGGTAACTTATAAATCAGAAGATGGTTACAAATATTTATGAACTCTTAAAAGTTTTTTTTCCCCTTTTTACACTTTCCAATCAAGACAAGCTGGCAAGGTGATGACATAAAATGCGTTTGCTGTATGTTAATAGCATGGCGAAAAATATACCATCTTGCTCTGTTTTTCACAAAATTATAGCAAAACACTTCAGGGTTCTGAAAGCACATGGTTTATTAATACCAGCATGCTTCATAATGTATTTTTAGATGGAAAATGTCAGATGTATAATACCATGTTCCCAAAGGCTCACAGTGTTTTAAAAGAAGTAGATGTTTGCTTCAACACAAAAAAATTTTTTTCTAGAAACTTTCAAGTTGGTTTTTTCTTTTTTTTCTACCGGACTGTATAGAGCAAAGTCTCTGAGTGTACATTTGTCAGAGAAAATATGCAAACTGATTTTATCTACTCTCATTCCTTGCTTTGGTGTAAGTATTTGCTGATGAACAAGTATATCAACTAGAGCTAAAATAATTGTGATGCAGGGAATTAAATAAATACCTGTTAAAGAAGATGACCTTTTCGTGTATAAATAAAACACAAGGCACTGACATCTGTCTTGACCTGTTTAATAAAACTTTTTCCTTCAGTTGCATGTTCCCTCTTCTGCGTGGCATACTTATGATAGTTGATACTGTGCAAAATTGTTCGGCTTCATTTCCAAATAAGAAATAGGGTTTCCTTTTGTATATATTCTGGTGAAAAATCAAGGGAGACACTTCTAGTTTGTTATTCAAAGTTATTTATTGGAAATCAATTGTACAGGTATATACTTTTAAAAGGTTCAGGCATATACTTTAAAGTAAGAATCTGTAGATTTTGTAGATACTAGACTTACTTTCAAATTTGTCAGGATTTTAAATCATTTGTTATCTAGCTCTGAATTTGATGTGTACTCTAAGTGATTTTTTAAGGCTCCATATGTTGAAGAACAATATATGTTAATGACTTGTTCAGCATACTTTGTAAATAGTAGTATCAAAGTAACCCTGTGTTTTTGGTTGCAGTTTCTCATAAATCATTTGTTAAGAACTCATAGTTACTGTCAAGATAGTAAATTTAAAAACTGTTGTTCTGATAATTGTAAAAAAAAATTGGTACTAAACATGTACAGATGGGATGTTTGTTTTTTATTTGAAATAGAGAGACTAAGTATTCAAAAGGAAAGGAAAAAGGCATACTTTCTTATAGGCATACCATGAAAGTCAGAAAAATCTAAATTAAACCTGTATCTATAAATAAAAAGGGATAAACATATTTGTAATGAATTCAATTATTATTGAGGTAAAAACACTCAAATGCTTATTTCTTGTACAAGGAAAAGAAAATCAAGTTTATTGCTTTGCAGTCATTCATAATTAGAAAGGGGTAGTTAATTCATTTCTTGATGTAAATATAGTCTTACATCTACTCAGCAGGTGTGAACTGTCCCACTTGATAATGTACATGTTCATGTTTGCTTCTTCTCCAATTTATATTAAAATAATTACTTTTTGTCCCTTTTCCCTCCATCTCTGAGCCGTGTTCCTAAAACGCTTTGGGTTGGAGAAGCAAATAACCAGTTTGCAGTTACATTTTCCATTCAGAACACTGAAATATTCCCACGAAATATGATCTTTAGGTTTTTTCATTCACCTCTAGGATCAAATATCCACAGTTCCTTCCACTGGAAGGGAGAGCAGACTCTCCTGCCTTGCTGGCCCTGCTCCAGCTGGGAGAAGGTACTGGCTTTGCAGAGTATATATTGCTCATATATACCTTTCCCCCAGGATTTTCCCTCCCTCAAGCAAGCAATTAAGCAGTCTAGCACTCAGGACAAACTCCCTGCCTAGCACATCAAGATCAAGAAACTTGGTTTATTCTTACAGATTTTAGAAATCAAACTGGATTTTTGATAGCAGGTATCTGCAGCAACTTCCTAACCCCTGGAGCCACAGGATGAATTATTATCCTTCAGATGATTTGCAGATCAATTCCAACTCAATAGGACCTTCTGAGTCATGGGTTTGAATATCATTTTAAAATGAAAGCTTGTATTTCCTTCTTTTCTGGTCATTAAATGTTTAGATCATCATGACTACAGATCTCCTATTTTTGCTTTTGTTTGTTTTTTCCACCTCTCATGCAGACAGGTCACCACGTCCAATACTCCTTCTGGCTCTTCGGTCCCCAGAGGACCTGGTCGGCTTACCATCGGGAGGTGCAGGCCTGAGGGTTTAGGCTGCCTGCACGCATCCACAGGCTGATTTGCAAATAGCTCAGAATAGAGGATATTAAGTTAGATGTTAATAAAAACAACAGATGAGGCAAATGAGATAAAGCATCTATCAAGGATAGTTGCAACTTTGCTAGGAAAGGAGAGACACAGCTGGATAAAAGTGCTTTGAGTAGATATTGTTAAAACATTAGTAGAAGAGTGAGGAGAACATTCCATATTCTAATAGCATCAGACATGCAACAAAAGCATTGCAGTTTCCCTTCCCTGTAAAGGAAAGAAAGGTAGATTTAGACAATTTAAATCATGTTACTCTGTATATGAAGAAGTTAATGCAGATTAAGACAGTACCCAGTAGCGTGCTTGAGTTGGGGGGTGGGCAGACTATGGGGAACTGCAGGTGCATTGAAATTGCAAAACCACCTCAGTGTATATTTTCTCACTTTTGTATTTTGATGCTAGAACACAAAAATATTTGTGTCAGAACAATTAATTTTATATATTATTTTTCTTTATACTCTCTCTTGTTCTAGAAAATATCCTGTGTAGCTTTAGGAATAATTTGCTTACCTAGGACTTACCCAGTACGATGTAAGGCAGAGATTGCCTAGGAAGAGAGGACCCACGCAGAGTGTAAGAATCACACTTTCAAATCAATTATTAGGACTGATTTTTATGCTCTATATATAAAAATTAGACTATGGGATTAATCTACACCTGTTTTAAATATGCTAAGCATAACCAAAATATACTCAGAGCATAGTAATTTTGGAGGATTTGCATGACCTTTTTTTTTGAAACTGACATATTACTTCAATAAATTTGTATATTTTAGGGGAGTGAAATTATTACTGCATGGGTTTAATTGAGAATATTTCCCCCATTATATTACAAATGAATAGTATACCAGAAAGATACAGGTTAATTAAAGATTATTATTTCTGACTCCAGAATGGTACTAGTATTTCTTTGCTAAGTGCTGGATTCACTAAAATTGAATTTCTACTGTGGATTTCCCATTGGCTTCTCATGCTTCACTTAATACTTCACTCATTGTGTATAAGTTTGATGCTAACTTTTTCATACTTTGTCAGAGGTATTCAATTTGAATTATCTTTGGAATATTTTAAAATTGAAGCAGGTGTTTAAATTCTAAAATCAATTTTGATCATTAGTATAAAGTTCATTAAATGGCACTAATACTATTAGTATGTTAGTATTAGTACTACACAATAATGTTAAAAATATTACTGAGCAACCATTACATGAATGTGGGTCCTAAAGATAAATTTTCTTTTCCATTTCAAAGGTTAGTTAAGGAAATTATCTTCCTGTATTATTCAAGTATTGTTTTCAGTGTTTAAGAACTTAAAGATTTTATATTATTATTTCCATTATATGCAGAGAGGTTGCTATGATTCTTAAGTATGAATGCTTGTGAGAGAAAGTCTGCAGGTATAAAACCTGTAGCATTTGTTCTATAGGTTAATGAAAAAAGGCATTTCTTCCTTGGTTTTTTTATTTGCTGTGTGAACTGTCTGTATCTGAACAGCTTAATGTATCTTCGTCTTTTGTTTTTCGTTTACCAAAATTAGAACTTAACATGTCTCAAAATATAGAAGACTTTCACTTTTTAGTTGCAGGGTGATATTGTACAGGTTGTCACTTCTTTTCTTACACTTGATCAACTTGAAAGTAAAGCTGGAAATAAAATGTAAATATAGAAGGATCAGATTTAAAGAAACATTGTGCAAAAGGATAGATATTGACTATAATTTGAATATACTGAAAGAAAATCCAAATTATAAAACTTTTACATTGATTTGTACTTCTGAACAAACCTTTAGGGGGGAGATAATAGCAGTTCTGAATATAATCTCAAGCCAGCATATATGTTTTTCCCTTTCATCCTTCTCTTCATCCTTTCCTTCCCTCCTTCCTTCCTTTCTTCCTTTTTTTTTTTTTTTTTGTAGGTGAAATGCCTTTCCAACAAAATAAATTACTGAGTCAAGTCTTGTTTTGTGAGCACATGTAATATTTTTCCATTGAGACAAATTATTGTCTTAAACTGATCTGAAATTATAATCAAGATTTGTACTAGCTTTTCTTTTTACACATTTCTTCTAAATTTCAATTTGAAGGAGGCATTGTGCATAAGGCCCTATCATTACCTCTCAGTAAGGATTCACTTTTCTCCCTATTATTTTCTTGGTTTTCCCAATTCTACAATGTGAGCCAATTGTGGTAAAAAAAAATCACTTAATTTTTATTTGATGAATTAATTCCTGGTTTGTCCTATGCTTAAGTTATTTTCTTTATCCCATTTATAAATGATCATATTATTATTTCAGAACTAAGATCTTTTACAAATATGAAAGCATTGTTGGCTAGTAACAGCAAAAAAATTGAAAACATTTTTGATTATTTGCGTTAAAAGAAATTCCCTAGGTCTTAAAACACTATTTTTCAAGTTGGCTGATCTTCGGAAAATAGCTTTTTGTTTTATCACAAGCTTTAAAAGCCCCATGATCTGAAGGACTCTTTCTTCACTAGACAGAGATTAGCTGTTGATACTTGGCCTTGATTCGGGGTGAACTGTAGCCCACTCTCTTGAGAAGCACTTTTCTAATCATAAGATCAAGGGAAAAATTGAGGATCAACAGAATATTCTAAACTTCACCTATTTTTATTTTTTTCTTCCCTTAGGGGGCGGATTAGTCCAGTAGGAAGAGATACCCATACAATTTGCAGCTCTCCCTTCCTAAGGCTGAAGATGCAAATAAACGTGGTGACACTGTGATGCAAAGGACAGATCCTCTCAAGTGCCCTGCAATGGCATCTGGCTCTTCCTTTGCTGTCACTTCCCCATCCACTATTCTTTCTTTCCCACTGTAATCCAGAGTCAGAGTGCCGAGAAATAAGCAAAAAATGAGTCTTTGTAGGCTGTGCAGTCAGGAAAGGACTCCACCAAAAGAGACAGACCTTCAGCAAAACCTAGCAAAACAGTAGCAAAATACTCACTGCTGTATCTGCTGCTTTGGTTAGTGTTTTTTCTCAATTATTTTTAAAGTTTACTTCATCTCATCTAGCAACTGGAATCACACCCTAAATACCATAAAGCCGTATTTTAAGACAAAAAAGATAAAAGAAACAAACTCAAAAGGAAAAGAAAAAAGGTTTTTGGTGTTTTGTCCTTCATGAATTTCAAAATTAAAGACTACTCTTTAAAAATATCTTTGGAGCTTTACCACAAGAATTGAACTAGTGAATTGGTGCAGCTTATTATAATTGTCATTTCTGAGGCTTACTGTGATGTTGACTGTGGATATTTTATGGCTTTGATTTTTTATGAACAATTAGAAGTTATTGTAAGAAGCCAGCAGTAACTCTCACACTAAAAAATTTAAATAAACAGATATACTTCAAAAGTATTAAATATCTGTTACAGGCTTTTTTTTAAAGCATTGATCAGAAGGACTCAGGCAAATTCTTAAAAGAACCAAATTGCTTTGTGTGTGTGCATGTGGTGTGTGTGTGTGTGTGTGTGTGTGTATGTGTGTGTGTGTGTGTGTGTGTGTTGTAGTAGGGATTGAACTCAGGGCTTCCACACTGAATTACATCCCTAGCTTTTCTTTATTTTTTGAGACCCTCACTAAATCACTAAGTTGCCCAGGCTGGCCTGGAACTTGCGATTTTCCTGCCTCAGCCTTTCAGAGTGCTTGAGATTATACTTTACATGCCTGGCTAAAATGCATCATTTATAGAAATTCAGAGCAGAATCTATATAACTATTTTTGAAATGAAATATTTTGTGGTGAGAGTACAAGGCAAAAGTTATACCAACACAGAAGCTTGGGTACCAGAAGCCCTAAGTGATACTAAAGATCTTTGAAAAAAAAGTAGATCTCTCTCAGCTCCTAATTCTATTCCTCAGACTCCAGTATGAGCAGAGATGGAACCAGGAACAAGAACTAGGTGACGACAGCCAAATTTGCTTCTGACAGAGCTACTTAATTTTGTAAGCCTTAAATAATACAAAAAAAAAACTCTTTCAACCTTTTTTTCCAAGAGGTTGAGAGTTGGGACAAATGTAAAATGCTGCTTAATGCGCACGAATAAAGCCAAGAACATCAACCTCATTTCACTTAGTGTCAGTCCCGATGATTCATCATTACCGTCAGGGCAAACTGGTCTCTGGGCTGAAACAATTTTATCCATTTTTTTTTAAAAAAAAAACAGAATGTTCCAGTTTGGGTCTTATATCCTTAGGGTTACAATATTGAATTCTGAATCGGGAAACTTAATCTTGCAGCCAGATTTGACAAGATGCTGGTTGAATGGTAGGCAGAAGTGATGATTGTGCGATGAAATGCCCCTAGGTCAGAATTTGGGCAAAGGAAGGGGTTTTGTGGAAATTTGGCTGTCATATACAAACCCCAATTTTGAACATTTCTCTCGGTTCATATCAGTAGATGGTTTCAAGGATCTTAAAGGTAGATCTGTATTGTATTCATTTTCTCTTCTGCAAATCTTTCTTTAGCATAGTTTCTTTTACTTTTCTCAGTGCTTTTCTAATGTCACTAATATAAAAAGTGTCCATAGCAATACTCAAAGGTTCTGGGAGTAGAGGATAACATTGTTACTTAAATCCAGCACAATCATACTTTGCTCCTTTGGACAATGTTAATATTATAGTCAAGAGCTAAAGTTGCAGTTTCTTTTTTGAAAACTGTTTTTTCATTTGTAAACAAACTTATATTTAGATATCCAGGAACCAAAGAATTGAAAAAATACAGGTGAATGTTTAAATAAATAAAAAAGTTTACCATAGTAAAACACACATTACTATTAATGCTCCTCAAAATACTTCCCTTTTGTTTAAACACACTTATCCTGTCCACCTTGCCACTTTCTGCAGCAGTTCTGGAAGTCTTCTTTCCTGAGTGTCCTTAGTTGTGCTGTTGCAGCTGCCTTGGTGCCCTGAATCCTTTCAAAGCACAAAACATTTATCTTTCATGATCATTTTGACTTTGAAGCGCAGCCCTAAGTCTTTTGGTGCCAGACTTGCTGAGTAAGGTGGATGAGGACATACAGTAATGTTTTAATGAGCCTGTCTTTCTATCCAGTGGCACTCAGCAGTAGCACTCACTGTATTTTTTTTTTTATCATACCTCATAAAGACACTCACAAAAGAGGACTTCCAGAACTGTTTCAGAAAGTGGAAAGAATGAAGGGATAAGGGTGTTTGAGGCATGTGGGACTATTTTGAGGGGTGATGAGTGAATGACCTTGTGTATTTTACTGTAATAGTTTTTTAAAAATTTAAACATTCACCGTATATTTTGATCATCCATCTATATGTATGGTTCAGGAAGTCTAAATAGTATATATTTTTTAAAAATTGTAACATTAATGCAAACTTCTGGCATACAATTTCAACACAGAAGTTTATAAAGTGGAGAGTAAAGAACTCCATTATTCTAATTAATCTTCAAAGTAATCTACTTCCTCTCAACCTTTTCCTATAGATCCTTCCTGAAATTTTCTATGCATGTACAAGCATAGAAAATATTTATTCAGTCCAAGTAGATGGATATTGTACATAGAATTCTTCAATTTACTTTTATATTTTAAAAACATCTTGAACATCTTTTCATGTTACTTTGAATACTTTTGTTTGTTTGTTTGTTTTTAAGAGACAGGGTCTCACCCTGTTGCCCAGGCTGGCCTGGAATTCCTGGGCCCAAGCAATCCTCCTGCTCCAGCTTTTCAAGTAGCTAGGACCACAGGTGGGTACCACCATGCCTGCCTCTAGATCCACATTTTTCTCTGTAGTATTACCTTTTATGAATGTTCAGTGATTTATTTAACCCATTCTCTCCTGATGAGCATCTAGTCTTAAAAATAAGCTAGTCTTGACAATTAGTCTAGCTAGGCAAGACATTTCATTTATCTTAGTTCCAGAATCTTCAAATGGGGTTTGCTTTGCCAAAAGAACTCATAAACGGTGTCTCCCAAGAGAAGATGAAGTGTAATGTTAAAAGGAAGATTAGATTTATGCCATGAGAAAAAAGGGATTTATAGTTTTACATGTTGCACACTCAAGTTAAAATAGCAAAGAAGACCAAAGTGTCATCTTTGGTAAAAAAGTAGGGAAGAAATGGCAGGGGAGCCAGCTCTTAGTACATTGTGACTTTAAGACTTCCATATTTGTTCCAAGCCGCAAACACAGTGGAATATAAAGCAACACTTATTTCAATCATGGGCCTCAATGTTATTTATTAAGATAATTGACAGAGATGTATGTTTCCAATGCATGATTGGGTTAGTATACCTAGATTAGTGAAAAAGAGATCAGAAGAAATTCTGGTAATTAGTGTCAGCTAAATTCCTGTTTTCTATATTTCATGTTGTCAGACCAATCCTTCAACTCTGATTCATAGGTTAAATAATGCAGTCAGGAGAAAGGTTGAATCAAAGCTAATCAGACTTAGCTCCTGGATTCTACTAATTTAGTGTTTTGATAAAGTAGACAAAATGCGTACTGCTTAAATATGTAGGACAATGTATTAAAAGTTATGGCTTCTGTGTCTTAGAAAGGTGTCTACCGTTTCATTTTAATAATCATATGACCTTGCTATGCTAAGAAGAAAGAGAAATGAGTACTAAGGAAATCATATATTTAATAAGTGTGAGGTAACTGTGACATCTTTCCCTGTGCAGATTCCCAGAATTGATTCCATGGAGCTGCTCATGGGATTGGGTATGCTTTTTCTTCTTTCTTCCTTCCTTTAGATGCTAGCACAAATATCACGGGTAGGAAATAACTCTGCTAGCTCTGCTTCATCTATAGGTTTCAAAGGAGCTGGCTCCCTTCCCCAGAGCTCCAAACAGACTGGAGGACAAACCGCAGAGCATGTCTTTGATAGCAGTGATCCCATCCAAACCCGTAGCTCTAGAAGTAGGCACGGATTGTGCTTCCCACCCCATGGAAGTAGAGACTGCCTCAGAGGCATTTGATGTCTTTTTCAGAGCTACAACGCTAGTGAGCAGAAGTGAGATTTAAACACACATAATCTTTCTAAAGGTCCAGTGTTCCCACTACTTCAGTTCTTAACTCTGACTGCTATTTAGAACTACCACAGGCAAACTTTAAAATAAAAATCTACTGATGAGCAGGACCCATCTCCAGAAATCTAATCCAATTTCCTCGGATGGACCCTGCATGTTAGCAGTTTTAAAAAGCTTTGCAAGGCCTGGAGCAGAGCTCAGTGGTGCAGTACTGGCATAGCATATCTAAGGCTCTGGTTCAATCCTTAGCACCTAAATTAATAAAAAATTTAAAAGCTGTCCAAATTACTCTAATGCTGTCTATCATAGAACTTCTTACATGAAACGAATGCTATTTTAATTTTTTTAAAATGAGACAATGAAGATTGAGCTATATTCCCTCCCTCCAGTCATAAATCAATAGCAGGACAGAAATGAAGCAAGGTAACCTGGTGGGTTAGTGTGTGTGTGTGTGTGTGTGTGTGTGTGTGTGTGTGTATGTGTGTCTGTGGGAATCTTGGAAGCTTTGTTGAGTGTTTGAAATAATGTGTAATAATATCTGTTACCCAGGAAAGGGTTAAATATTTAGTTATCTAAAAAATGACACCACTAATAATAATCTACCAATTACTGAGCACTAAACTAGGTGCTGGGGACCTTGAAACATAATGTAACCCTTCATAGGTCTGTGAAATACATATGTTATCATCTATGTATTACTAATTAGAAAGCCCAGGCCAAGGTAATGGCTCAGACCATGTATGTAATAAATGGCAAAGCCTAAATTTGGCCTAAGGAAGTTAGAGGCCAGGGACAAATCCTTAATCATATACAAAAGTCACAAAATTGAAACATGACCCTAAGCATGGGGCATGTGGGATTTAGGATGCTTAGCAGTATGTCTTCTCCAAGGCAAATTTTATTTCAGCAGTATCTCCTTTCACTCTCTCCTTCCCTCTTTTCCTTTCTCTTTTCTCCTTCTTCCTCTACCCTTTCCCTTCCCCCAAAGAATTCAAAACTCATTTTTCCCCTCTACTATCTATAAGAAAGTTGCTGTTGGCATCTGTTTCTCTTATGATTGCGGTATGTATGGTGGCCAAAAGAGAACTCTTTTATAAAATACAAAATACTAGGAGAGATGGTGAATGGAAGAGGAAGTCTCTTTGTCAGGGTTCCATCAAAAGAGCTGCTCCTAGCCAAATAGTCACCCTATCCTCAGTGATTTCCTGAGTTATTCCTTCAGCCAGAGGAGACCTTAAACAGAGGGAGCAGCAGGCGTTATTCTCTGTGTGGGAGGATCAAAATCCCTGCAGGCAATTTCAGGAAGCTTTGAAAACAGGTTTGTATTATTATAATCCTGATGGAGTCCTCAGCATTTGAGATTAGTAGCCTTAGAAACTCTTTTGTCAATCTTTTATCTTTTAATTGATTCATATTCTATCAATTATACATCAGTGTATCTATGTATTTATCTTTTAGCTGATTAAATTCTTGCTTGAATTTGACATTGGAGTGTTAACATTTGCAAGATATTTGGATTCTTTATCTCTTCACCGAAAGTCAACTAAAGTTCAGCCAAGTGTACATTGGTAGTGCTAAGTTCATTTTTCTGCACCAATTACAATCAGTAGTGTTACCACTAAAGATTATGGTGATGGGATGTCAGAGATTCTACCAAAAAACTACATATATCTGAACACAAATTTTGCAAAACATTTTAATATTATTGTGACATTTCTCCAATTTCAATTTCATGTTTAGAAAACTGAATTGAATGAAGGATACCTTTTATCCTGCTTAACCACATCCAACTAAATTTCTTGCCTTCAAATGGAATCTTAAATGTGCGGCTTGGAGGCAGAAGTGGGACTGAGAAAGAAAAATATCTACTCTCCCTACTAGTATGAAATTTTTGCTAAACGTTGATCTTATTGTCATCTGTGTGTTGTGAATGCAGGACCAGACAGAGTTTACAAGTGTCTCCTTTAACTTTTATACATAGTTCAGTTATGTCAGGCCTCATGGACATATGTTTAGAAAACATGTGATTTGGTAAAGTGAACCACCATGATGGTCGCCAAAGAACAAATTGCTTTGGAACATCAGAACAAAACACATTTAGTACAGATAGTGGTTTTTTTTTTTTTTTTTTGCCTGGAGCTTGTAATCCACTGTACTCTAATATATTTTATGTCCTGTATGACCACCTCTCCACACCTCCATTCCTCCTTTTAATGACCACTCTGAACCACAGGGAGGAGGCCCAGTCACTGTTCAAATAGATGAGCTGACCATTGACACCATCTGCTGCCAGAGCCCAGCAGTGTGAGAAATTGAGTTGAACCTGTGGAGAGGGAGGAGAGCTGAGGTGTGTGCTAGAACGCACGGTTGCAGATGAGGTTATGAGTTGGCTTTGTGCATTAATTTCTTTTTCTATTTTTAAAATTTATTTTAAAAATAAAAGAAGGAAAACATATTAACAAACAGACATCCATTTACAAAGTAGCAGAAGAACATAATACAATAACCACTGTTAATTTCCTACTACTTTGTAATTCAGTATTGCTTGTATTGTGCTTTTGTGCATTAAGATCTGTAAGATTTTTCTCATCTATTCACACTTCTCTTTCTTTAAATTTTATTTTATTTCAATGCTGGGGATTCAACCTAGGGCTTTGGCACTGAGCTTACCCTTTTTTTATTTGAGACAGGGTCTTAAATTGCTAAATTGTCCAGCCTGGGTTTGATCTTGCAATCCTTCTGTCTCACTCGACAACAGTGCCGGGATTATGGGTATGCTCTCCCATACCCATTTCCTTCAATATTTTGACTGGCTGTTTTTCTTTTCAATTGGACCAAACCTTCATCAGAAATAGAGTTTTGAAGAAAATGTTGAAGGCAAAAAGATCATCTGCCTCCTGGTAATTTGCTTAAAGTCAGTCCACATCACAATTTATATGGCATCACAATTCAGGGGTGACCTGTTTGAATTTTTTTTTTTCTGCACATTACAGTTTCTCAGTCCACCCTTAGCATTACAGCCTGACTCAGCCCCAGAATTCTTAAATGAATACAAAGTTTTCACGCTTCAATTAAAAGCACATTGTAAAAACAAAAAAAAGGAAAGAACAATTCAGGGGCAGCAATTATTTAAATTTAAGATAGATTAATAAAACATATGTACCTCATGCACTCATTTGATTCTATTGCAGTTTTAAGTGGCAATAAATAAAAACCTGTTAATTATTTACAATTGTTTTTACTTTGTTGCTTATAAAGTTTATTGAAATAGTAGCTTTAAATCTATAATTATGACATGATAATTTCTCTCATCTTTACATTTGGATCTTGGGACCACCTATGAGAGGAAAGTTTGGGTCTCAAGAGAGTCAGGATTTTTATCTCATATGTACTGAGAGTGGGGCAAAGAGGGAACAAATCAAATTCCTCTAAGGAAGTAGGGAAGTCTTATGGTTTAGATCTAGGGCATCACCTGAGAGTCTCTCTTCAGAGGTGGGCCTTTTGGAAGGTGACTGAATCAAGGGGCTGCTGCACCCACCAGTGGATTCACCCAGTGATGAGTTCCTGGCTGACTGTGCTGTTAGGAGGTGGGGCCTGGTGGGAGCTGGTCGTTGGGGTGCATTCTTTCCCTGGCTCCTCCCCTCTCTTTCTCTTTACCAGCTGCCAGGAGGTAAGCAGCTTTCTTCCACCACAATACATCTGCCTTGGAGCTAGTTGGGAATGGACTGAATCCCCTGAATTCTGAGCCAAATTAAACTCTCTTCCCGTAAGTTGTAGATATCAGGCATTGTTTCCCAGCAATGGGAAAGTGGACTACTACAGAGATCATGGAGTTCAGACTCTTGACCTTACCACTGTGATGCAAAATAGCTCCTCTCTGTAGAAGTGTATTGGACAGAAGCTGGAGGCCATGGGAATGAAGCTCCTCCAACCATTCTTTATCTGAGCAATTCCTTCTTAACTATTTTTGCAGAAATAAGTAATATTGGTGTCTTATTGTAGCCATTATTAGACTGAGAAGCCAAACAAAGGAGTTTCAATAAAATAAAGTCCTGGGGTTTCTGTATTTTTAGTTTAGACTT
>NW_004955460.1:4444389-4481045 GCF_000276665.1 Chinchilla lanigera | reverse complement strand
CCTTTATGCCTCTCTCTATCTTCCCTCTATCCTTCCCTTCCTGCTTCCTTCTTCCTTTCTTCCTCCCTTCCTCCCCCTGAAATTGGTCCATAAGCACTTAGAATAGTTGAAGAGAAGAAAGAATTACAAGAGACTATACAAGTGTTTCTCTCTATAATCTTCTTCCTTTGTCCCCTTTTTCCCTAGCCACTCTTCAGTTTCTCCAGAGGTGCCTCCCAGTTATGTAGTGGGAGCTCAACAGTTGCTATGGCCCAGTTACTTCACGATGACTGTCCCTGTTCTGATGTCCACCTCAGTAGAATGCTCTGCTTACGTGGTTCTGAAGCCTTGAGTGATCTCTGCCCCATTTCATTTCCTCTGATTATTCTTTATCTGGGAATTCTTTTTTGATGATCTATTCCTGGCTTCATTTTATACTGTAAATGAGACTGTCCTCAAAAATGACCATTTTCCAGTTTCATATTGATGTCTACAAGAAAAAGGGCTTCCTCAGTGGTGGTTTCTCACTCATAATGCATTTAATTTAGGCATCCAAGCAACAAGGTATCCAAAAAGTGCTTACTCCTACCACAACATAATGTGAAATCTTAAAACATGCAAGGAGGACACAAGAGCCTGTTTGACAGATCTTAAAGACAAAGGAGAATAGAAACAGAGGAGGCAAAAACCTGTGCTGCAGAAGTCTATACTGACTAGATGCTAATTTGTACTGGAATCAAATAAACAAGACCTAACCAGAGAAGCATGAACACTTGTTTCTGAATCTGATGCCACTTGTCTTCAGGAAGTTCATGAAAATATTCTTATACATATTAAACTTGTTAAAGACAAACCTGTCCTAGCACTTCTTCACTCTTTAGACATATTCCTTTAAGTATTATTCTAGGTGGAAAGATTTTATTACCACTCTAGAGATGTTTTATGCAACCCAGTGAGTAAGTAATGTTGGTCTTTCTGAAGTCTTGAAAATGAATTAGTCAAATCATGTTTTACAATTTTTAATACAAAAGATCACAGAGTAACATGTTAATTGGCCATTTCATGTGTATTTACAAATGGACAAATTTAATGAATACTAAAATATAACAATATATTGTTTGGGGACTTGGAAAAACTCTATTACATTCTTGAATAATATTTTCTGAAAATAATGTCCAAGTAAAGTTATATAATGTCTAAGTAAAGTTATATAATGTAATGTTTTAAACTTCTGTATATAAGGATAAATAAATAGTAATATATGAGCACTTCAGATTGCAATTTTCTTGGTTTTTTAACTCACTTTTAAACACAAGAAGAATATATATGTATTTTTATTTAATGAAATACATATTGCTGTTCTGTTTAATGAAGTAAGGAAAAAATAATACAGTCAAAAGGGGGGTGGGAGATTTTAGACTAATCAGTAAAAAGTAAAGTGTTGATTGGTTTCACTTAATTTCAGGGACTGTCATACATAAATGTGGAAGTTTCAAGTTTCAAAATAAAATTCTGTAGTGTTGTAAAATATAAAATGTTGTCTTGAAAAATGCGACAACATCAAGGATAACATCCGAGAGTATGATCTCGATTTCTTGGGAGCTGCAGGTTTAGATTTAGCTCCAGAAACAACATACATGAAAGTCTGAATTGAAACTGAGCGACACTGGTGTTTGAATTTGGAATACACATACACACACACACACACACACACACACACAAATCAATTGCTCATGTTTTTTTTACACTGTATTTCCATATATATATATATATTTTGATATATATATATTTCCATACATATATTTGTACTTGTTTTCTTCTCACAAGAGGTCAAAGCTTATGAAACCTTTCAAGTACTTCAAGTTTGATCTATCATGATAGAATTCCAAGGAAGGCATCTGGCATTCTGTGTGTGTATATCTGGCATTATGAGTGTGTATTCTGGAGCACTGGGCCTCATGGTAGACAAGAGGAGTAACATGTTTTTTGGGGGGGCTCTCCCTGCGGAAGCAAAATTTAGCACTCTTTCTTAGCTCCTTTGACTGTTATGGGTAACAGTCATTGTGTGTCTTCCATGGAAGTGATTTTTCCATTTGGTTGAACAAACCCTTGTTCACCTAGAATTCAAAGTGTTTAAGGCTAAGAGAAAGGAAAAAACTTCAGCTTTGTTCATGTTAACTCTTGCATGTTGTTCTCAATGTTTTTAGATTAACTGGGTGTTAGGTAAATTCCTTCCTTAAAGAATGGGATATTTAAGTTCCTGGAATGATCCATGGTTGATGCTGAGTGAAGCTACAGCCTAGAAGCAGGAAGCAGGAAGTAAGTATAGCAAGCAGGAAGTAGGAAACAGGCAACAGGGAGAGATGGAGTGGGCCAGCAGCAACTGGGCCATTTGGGGAAGCCAAGTGGGAGAGAGAGAGGTCCTGCAAAATAGAGTGTAGTACTTGGGGGTGTAATGACTGGGACCTGGGGGGCCCTAGAGGAAGGAATAAAAGAGAGGATGATGAAGAAAAGGAGAAATGACTCTTTGGGTCTCAGAGGAGAGGGATTAGAATAATTCTGCATGGTACAGAATCATGGAGAATCCAGTTAGCAAGAGGAGGATGCAAATTGAGGACTTGACCACAGGAACAAGATGGCTACCCAGCTACTTCTCAAGCGTGAGACACAGAGGCAGAGTGGAACTAGAAGGCTGCTGTTACACGAGTCTCTTCAGAGCTCTGTGAGGGTGTTGTTAAGAAGAGCTTGGGGCAGATTTGTGTCTAGCAGTGTTAGTCTCTGGAAGCAGAGTTGTGTGGTCAGAAAATCTACTTGGCTTCATCTTGTTTGTTGGTTTCTCAGCTTTCTCCATCATGTCTGTTCTCCCTGGTTTATCTTTTGCTCACTCAAGGCAAGACTGTGCTCACTCTCCTTCATTTCCCATTTCAGTTCATGCTGTCCTCAATCCCCAGAAGAAATCCCACAACCTGTCCTTCTAACTTTGTCCCTCTTTTGTTTCCCACATGGTCCAACTGCCTGATGTGGCAAATTTCAACTTCCACAGCTCATTACCACCTTACTTTCATAGTCATTGACTCTAATTATCCCCTATTGACAGGCTGACCTTCTCAAACATCCTTAATAAGACTTTTGAAGGGTTCCCTCTTGAAGAAATCCCCTGCAGGCAGAGAAATACAGACAGTACATTAACCATAGAATCAGAAACCTAATGCTCATTTCCTGAGGTTCCTTCTACATAGTTTGTCATGTAGAAAGTCATTGTCTTTGTGTCTCCATTACCTGTGTTTAGAAAGAAATCAAAAGTACTGTGTGGCTTTCCAGAGATACCTTGGGAATTCATGAACATCTGTCTATTCTTTTTTTAATTTTAAAGATAAAAGAACAAAACATATTAACAAACACACAAACATTTACAAAATAACACAAAAACAATACAAGCAATACAGAATTTCAAGCAAGGTGATAGGAAATTAACAATTGTTGTATTACATATTGATAACTTCAAATTGGTTACTAAGATAAACAAATATAGGCATGTAAGATTGATCAAACAATTAAACATTAGCTTTTCCTTTCAATAAAGCAATACAAATCAGTAGTACAACTATGTTAGCTAACCTGTGTATACATATATACATATTTTCCCCTTCATTGTTTTCTCTTTTCTCTCATCCAGTTCTTTCCTTTTGAGCAGTTTCCTTCCCTTTCACAATATCTATTGTACCTCCTACATTTTCTTCACTCTTTCAGCTTCTTACACTAGTGAGACAATATGGTGTTTACACATGTGGGGCCGATTTTTTTCACTTATGAGTATGGTGTCTACTTGTGTCCATTTACTTATAAAAACCTCGAGTTTATCTTTCTTTATAGCTGAGTAATATTCCATTGTATGAAAATACCACAACTTTTTTATCCATTCCTCAGTTGATTGGCATTTGGGTTGCTTCCACAATTTAGCTATTACAAATTGCACTACTATAAACATGGGTGCACATATATCACTGTGATATGATGTTTTCAATTCTTCTGGGAAAATATCCAAAAGAGAAATAGCTGGGTTGAATGGGACCTCTAGTACAAGTTTACTGAGGAATCTTCAAACTGATTTCCACAGTAGTTTCACCAGTCTGCACTTCCACCAGCAGTACAGAAGGGTTCCTTTTTTCTCCACAGCCTCAACAACATTTGTTATTTGTTGAGTTCTTAATGATAGCCATTCTTACTGGGGTGAGATGGAATCTCAGTGTTGTTTTAATTTGCATTTCTCAAATAACCAATGATGTTGGATATTTTTTCATGTATTTATTTGCCATTTGTATTTCTTTATCTGAGGAGTGTGTATTCATCTCAGATGCCCATTTTTGTACTGGGTCTTTGAATTTGGGGGTCTGATTTTTTTTTAATTCTTGTTTTTTTTTGTTTTTTGTTTTTTGTTTTTTTTTTGGTACCAGAAATTGAACTCAGGACCTTGTGCTTGCCAGGCAGGCGCTGGTGCCGCTGAGCTATATCCCTGGCCCCTTTTAAAAATTCTTTATATGTTCTAGATAGAAGTCCTTTGTTCGAGAGACTGTTGGCTAAACTTTTTCCCAATTTGTGGGTTTTCTTTTTACTCTATTGGTGATTTCTTTAGATGTGCAAAAGCTTTTCAGTAAGATAAGATCCCAGTTGTTGATTCTTTGAAGTATTTCCTGTGCAGTTTGGTTGTTGTTCATGAACTCTCTGCCTACTTCTATGCCTTTCAGATTTTTACTTGCTTTCTTTTCCAGCAGATTTAGTGTTTCTGTTTAAATATTTAGATCTGTGATCCATTTTGACTTGAGTTTGGTGCATGGTGATAGACAAGAGTCTATCTTCAGTCTTTGGCATGTGGAGAGCCAGTTTTTTCAGCACCATTTATTAAAGAGGTTGTCTTTCTTCCAGTGAAATTGTTTGGCCTCTTTATCAAAGATAAGATGGCTGAGTGTGTTTGTGGTTGCGGCTGCATCTTCCAGTCTGTTCCATTGATCCTCAGGTCTGTTTATTTTGCCAGTACCATGTTGATTTTTATCACGGTAGCTTTGTAGTATAGTTTCAAGTCAGAGATTGTGATGCCACCTAACTTGTTTTTGTTACCCAAAATTGCTTTTGCTATTCTGAGTCTCTTCTGGTTCTAGATGAATTTTAGGAATGTTTTCTCTAGATCTGTGAGGTATACTAATGGTATTTGAATTGGAATTGCACTGAATCTGTACAACAACTTTGGGAGTATGGCCATTTTCACAATGTTGGTTTTTCCTATCCATGAGCAAGGAATATCTTTCCATTTTCTGAAATCCTATTCAATCTCTTTTTCAGAGAAAAAACTACTATACTGTAGTTTTCACTGTATAGATCTTTTACTTCTTTTGTTAGATTAATTCCTAAATATTTTAATTTTTTGGATGCTTTTGTGAAACGTATGGTTTCCTTAATTTTTCTCTCAGTGTGTTTGTTGTTCGGGTATAGGAATGCTATTGATTTTTGAGTGTTTACTTTGAATCCAGCTATGCTACTGCATATGTTGATTAATTCTAGTACTCTTTTGGTGGAGCTTTCAGAGTCTTCCATGTAGAGTATCATGTCATCTGTGAATAATGATAATTTCACTTCTTCCTTTCCTGTTCTTATTCCTTTTATATCTCTCTCTTATCTAATTGCTCTGGCTAATGGTTCTAAAACTATGTTGAATAGGAGTGGTGTCAGTGGACATCCTGTGTTTCTTCTGATTTTAAAGTGAAATCTTTATTTTTTGTTCATTTAGTATGATGTTGGCTGTTGGTTTGTCACAGATAAGTTTGATCAGATTGAGGTACAGACCACCAATTCCTATTTTCTGTAGAGTTTTTAACCATGAATGCATGTTGCACTTTGTCAAAAGCTTTTTCTGTATCTTTTGAGATGATTTCTGTGCTTGGCTCTGTTGATATGGTGTATTACATTGATTGATTTGAATATATTGAACCATTCCTGCCTCCCTGGGATGAATCCTACTTGATCATGGTGTATTATCTTCTTGATGATTTGCTGAATTCTGTTGGCTAAGATGTTAGTGAGTATCTTTGTATCTATGTTCATTAGGGAGATTGGCCTGTAGTTTTCTCTCTTGGTTGGGTCTTTCTCTAGTTTTGGTATCAGTCTGATACTTGCCTCCAGAAATGAGTTAGGATGAATTGCTTCCTTTTCAATTTCATTAAAGAGTTTGAGGAGTGTTGGCATTAAATCTTCTCTGAATGTCTTGTAGAATTCAGCTGTGAATCCTTCAGGATGTATTCTGTGCCTTATGTGTTATTAGAATTATACAAACCAGGACAATTTAATGAGAAAACTGATAAGACACTAAGCCTCAAGTGATTTATTTCTCTCTTCATACTCAAAATAGTAAAATATTGTTAAAGAAACTGACTGCTAAGAATTTTGCCTGACTACTTTCTAACATTTGTTTCTCCTATATCCTCAAGGCTATCCATGCTAGTGATTAAGACAAAAAGGAGGAACATCAGAATGCAAGCCTTGGATTACCAGGCCCATGACCTTTATAGTTTTTATTACTTTCACACCTTAATTAGCATCTCTGCCCCAGTTTCTTGCACAATGAAGGAGGACTGATAAAAATGGCCACCTAGGAGCGTTGCTGTGACCTAAAAATGAAACATAGCACACGGCATGCAAAATACACCACAAACACACGAACTCACTTTATTATTGTCACACATCACCTCATTTTTTCACACATCACTTGTACTTTCACTCACACTGTTGCCCCATCCCTATTTACATTCCCCTTGTAGAGGAGATGGAAATGTTCACCCAGCTTTTACTTTTCTGTGATATGTTGCTGACCACGCTTTTTTTCCAAAAAATGTTTTATTTTATTTTTAATTGAGATAATAATTTTACTTATTTATGGCATAACATGTTTAACACGTATAATCATCAAGATAATCAGCTAAATATCAAGATAATCAGATAATTATCAAGATAATTAACACATCCATCTCCTCAAATATTTACCTTTTTTTGGTGTGACTTCAAAATCCTCTCTTTAGCTAGTTTAAAATACACAGTATTGTTAACTGCAGTCAGCCTTCTGGGCATTGAGACACAGGAATGAATGTATCCCTCCTGCCTCACTGTAACCGACCATGCTTCTTGAACCTGCTAGTGGCTTGGCTTTTTTTAAAAACCATAGCCTCTACTCTTAATTTTCTTTCCTTTTTACTATTTAACTTACTGCATTCTGTATGAGTCCATCCCAGGTTTTCTCTTCTGCATTCCTATCAATGTTTCAGTAACCTCATGTATCATTCATATATATATATTCTAACATACTTCCAATCCCGTCTACTTTTATTATTCTCTTTAAACGTCACCACATCCAGCTAGATACAGTACTTGATTTTCCCTTCACTGCATCTCGTTGCATGCTAAGCTGCCTTTTCTGCAATCATATTCTATCTAACGAATAATAGCAAACACTTACTTGACTCTTACTTTGTGCTGTGTGCCAAATACTGTTCTAAGAACTTTACACCTGACTAATTCAATATGATTAAATTGCAGAGTTGGGATTCAGATTCAGGGGGTGAGCCTCTGTTTCCAACTCTTGCCTTCCTTATGTCTAAGAGGATGTCACAGCCTTCCCATCGGCTCAACTTAGCACTGCAGTCATCTTGAGTCCTTAATGATTGGAGAGAGCTCATGGGATCGCTCTGGGTTGAAAATCTTTGTTTATTCTTGCAGAATTTTATTCCTCTTCCTACTTTTCTATTGTAGTGGAACCTTCTGTCTTCCTGTTCCCGTGCTTATTTACATCAGTGATCTCCACATGTCTTTGTTTTCAAATAACTTTTACTCACAAAGCCCTAAATGGAAGAAAGACAGTAGGAGTGTGATCGGAGTTGAGCAGGAACCCAGATTTCCATGTGCTCTGGCTTGATCATTCAACCAGATGCTGGGGAGTTTCCTTAAGACATATACATACAACTCAGGAAGATGAACTTGCAGCACCCAAGAGTGAATTCACACTATTCATAATATAATCTCATTCTGAAAATACATATCTATATTGAAACATATCTATATATGTATTTTTTATTGAGATGTCATGGTATACATAGATACCATTTAGAAACATGAACATGTATAAATTAGTATAGACATTAAAAACACATGGAGAATTTCAGGAAAATTTCAGATCTGTGGTGTTAATAGTGTTAGTGATTAAAAGACAAGAAAGGAATAGACCAACAGATAGAGCTTAATAACCCAACAGTAGAGAACATAGCAGCAGGCATTAAAAGGTTAGCTTCAGGAGACAGATGCTGGGGTTGAAGTGGTGGATATCTGAGTGCAGATTCCAACAGCATTTCTGCTGAACAGCTTTCTTCATTCATATAACATGTGAAAAATGTGGAATCTACTGTCTGGCCATAGAGAGGGGAATTCCCTCATCCCTTATAAACTGTTAGGTCCCAGTGGATACATTTCCTTATACACTCCTCGAGGTGGGGGCTATATTTTTGCACAGCCTCTAGCGCAATTCCTTACACACAGTAGGCACTCAATAAAGATTTGCCAGGTGCACAAATGCACAGGGTTTCCAGAAAGGCATGATCCAAGGTTGTTCAGGTGGCTCCAACTCCATTTTTATTGCCACTCAGAACTTACGGGTCCCATAGCAACAATAACTTGTACCCCTCAAGCCTGTGTAGTAGTTAGTATTTCTGTGTGTGGTGTCAACTTTCATGTCATAATATACTATATATGTAACTGGTTAAGTTACAGTTGTTGTGGGAATCATAGGCTTTTCCCACTAAAATAAGCCCTTGCCAGCCCAGGTGGTCTTTGCAGAGGTAGCATAGTACAACCTTTTCATGGCTAAACTCTTCCCCTGACCCTGGGCCCATAGTTTGGTTGATACATCTAATTACAAATTTATGTGCAGATTATGTAACAATTCTGGGCTTAATATATTTTCTTCTGATTATGACATTATTACTTCTCAGCCTCATTTTTATATTAGTGATTCCTTCATTGGGGCATCTTTCATGTTATATCACATTTTGAAGAAGGGGATCAATGTGAGAGTCCATCTTATGATGTGATGAAATGTTTCTCATGAAAATAGTGGAGAATGTATCATTTTCCTAATCCCATCCAGTGCAACTAAAGTTGACATATCATTGCTTCATTTCCCTGAAGTGGATATTATAATTTTCCTCTCCTGTTTTAGTTACGGATTTTTATAGAGAGCTTTTTCTAAAGGTTGGGATGACCATTAAGTTTCATGTTAGCTTGTCTTGTAGTTCAGCTCTGTGAGTGGAAGTCAAGGAAAGGGGACAGCACACGCGTGAGGGACAGTTAGGAGAGTCAAAGGTAGCCAAGCGCTTCTTCTCTCTGGGTCTTTGCCAACATGTCTGGAGGTGGGAGTGTGCACCAAATAAGCAGATGGGCCTCCAGCCAGCAGGTATTTCTGCTGGTGATACTTGAAGCTTGCAGATGTAGTCTTGCAGTGGCAAGCTGAAATACTGAAATGACACCCCGGATTTGGAGGAGGATTTATTTCCGTCAACGATCACTGATTGGGATCATTTCCAGAATATCAGGCCCTGATCTCTGGTGGTCTAAGGCTTATATGGAATAAGCAAGCAAAGTACAGAGGCAGAATGGCTTGTCATTTGGGGATTGGTTGCTACAGTATGCATCAGAGTGCCCAGCTGTTTCTAAAAAACAAAAGTACCAAGAACTGTAACCGGAACTATTACCTGGGCAACTAACTGAAGTATACTGGTGTGTGCATGCATGGGGGTGTGTGTTCCTGCTACAGTCTTGAAGGGAAATATTCAGAGAAATTATGTCTTTCTAGATGCCCCCTAGGGTTTAATGCTGACTTACATGTAAGGCTTTTACTTCATCTAGTGATTACCCACACTGTCTAGTGGAGCATGTACAAGATGTGATTGACAGATACAGTGAATGTTTAAATTTTTAAAATGTATTACAGTAAAAGACACATTGCAATTAGTCAACCTCAAAATATTCAGACTACTTCAAATACTCCTCACACCTGAATATACTTATCCCATCATTCTTGCCACTTTCTGAAGCAGTTCTGGATGTACTTTGGGGCGGGACTTAAAATTTTTTATCAGTACGTGTTTGCCATATGTAAGGTATACATTCAACCTGCAGAGCTGATACATGTACATTAGATCTTAATTATTTTACTTCTCTTTCCTCTCCCTTCCCTCTCCTCTTTCTATATCCTGAGATACCACAGCCATGTGCAAGAGGTTTACCTCCCTGTTTCCTATCATCTATCTTTTATTTTTGCTCTTTGAATTATTTATACTTTCTCATATAAGAGAAGCCATGTGACTTTTAACCTCTATCTGATTTATTTCACTTACCATCATGGTCTGAAGGTGTACCCATTTTCCTATAAGTGATTAAAAAATGCAAATATATCTTTCTTTATGCTTGCATAGTATGATACTCCATTATGTGTATATATTATATTTTCCTTAGTCATCTCTTGATGAGCATATAGGCCATTTGCAAGGTTTAGTTATTGTTAGTTATGCTGCTATATACATGGGTATCCATGCATCTCTGTAATATAATGTCTTTAACTCCTTTAGAAAAATACCCAAAATGGTTAGAATGGAATTTTTGTTTTTAGTTTGTTGAGAAAACTCTCTACTGATTTCCATAGTTTTTGTACTAGTTTATATTCCCACCAGCAATGTAGAAGGGCTCCTATAGTCCCACAATCTCAACAGGTTTTTGAGACCTTGATGTTAGCCTTTAGTTATGCTGTGCTGCCTCAATGTCCTGAATAAATTCAAAATGTTTACATTTCACAGTCATTTTGATTTTGAGGAACAGCCAGAAGTCACATGGTGCCAGATCAAAATAAGGTGGATGAGAATACTCTTACATTTTTACCAGGCTGTTTTCCCCTTAAATGGTATGTGGTAGTAGCATTCATCATATTTTTATCATACCTTATAAAGACACTCACGAAAGAGTACTTCCAGAACTGCTTCAGAAAATAGACAAATGTGTTTGAATTGAGAGGGTGTGTTCTGAGGAGATTTAATGGTAGTCTTTTACTTCAATAAATTTTTAAAAGATTTTAAATATTCAATATATATTTTGATCACACCTTATATTTTACTAATGTTGGCTATACACGAGCAACCATATCACATCTTCTCCAGTGGATTTCTTTTGCTGAATGTTCTTCTAATCTTTTCTGTATTTCCTACTCTCTGTTCCCTAAGTACACACACACAGATATGCACACACACAACTTTAATTTCTCTTTTGGATTTTTAGTCCTGGTCTCAAAGTTGACAACTTCTGATCTATGCTTCTCCTTATAAATTATGAATTGACTCAGTCAAATATATCTGTTGAGGTAAGATAAAAATACTCCCAAATTTCTGGCCTATCCAGAAAATATTAGGGTTAATGGAAATCATTCTTGTTCTTTTGGTTTCTCCTTTGACTTCATGTACACAGTTCCCACTGTAGTAACTGGTCTTTATTTTTCTAGTATTTTCTAACACCTCAGTCTCTGGCAGGTCAAAAATGACTTGTTCATTGTTCTTTGTTCAAGCAGTCTCTGTGGATTCATATGTGAACTATTATGTAGTATTTACATTTTTAAATGGGCTTTGTGACATCACAGACTTAAGAAATTAAGCTGGAGGTTTCATCTTAGGCAGGAAAGAGATGTTTCTGAGTGAATAGTTCTGTTCTCACCTCTCAAACCATTCTGCCTATCTGGACACTTTCTGCCTTGAGAACACAGTATCTGTTCTCAGTAGTGCCCACATGGTTTATAGACAGTTCAGAATGACTTCTTATGGGTACTACAGCACTCAGTTTCCAAACCAAGACATAACATATGAGAAAAATAATTCTTTGTCCCAGGCAATTTAGTTGATTTGGGAAGCAAGGTTAGAGTTGATGTCAGGTGATAGATTGATTAATTCTTGTGATTTTTATTGACTACTTGCTATTGCTAGGTATTGTGTAATGTACTAGAGATAGGATGATATAATTATGAGAACTATGGCTCTGTCCTCATCTACTTTGCAGTGCAGGCAAAGTTATAGATGAGAAACAAGTAAAAACCAAAGAAAAACTCTAAATTTTGGTAAGTTTAAAGAAGGAAATAAAAATATTAGCATACAATGAATTATGGCTGAGGAGAATATGATGGTTTGCAAAGTGTTGGGCTATGTCCCCAAGTATTTGTGCTTTGGAGCCCTGATCCTCAGTGTGGTGATGCTGGGAGGTGAAGAACCTTTAGGACTTGGAGCTTAGTGGGAAGTGTTTAAGACATTGGAGTTTCATCCCTCAGAAGTGATTAAAATATCATTCTTATGTGACTCCAGTTGCTGCTAGCTCCCTTCAGAGTGGGTTATTATAAATGAGCAAGACCAGACCCTCCCCACTTTCTTGCTTCTTGTGTTTCTTTATGACCTTTGCTGCAAGCACTCCTTCCACTGTGATGCAATTTTTCCCAAAGCCCTCAGAGCCAAATCAATGGGGCCCCTTGATCTTAGGTTCAATGTCCTAGCTGTGAGCTAAATAAATCTCTTTGCTTTCTAAGTTACCTAGACTCAGGTATTTTGCTCTAGCAACAGAAAACAGTAATACAGATGAGGAACTCACTTTAGATAGGGAGATGTGGGAAGGTCAGTTTAAATAAAGGTTGAATGGTCAGCTTCTGGAGAAGTTGATGATGGTAGGACAAACTGTAAAGATAGTGATAATGGTACTGGTAATTGTTAAAGGTTTAGATCTAAACTGTCTCCTTAAATTCTCATGTATTCAGAGGCGGGGCTTCTGGAAGGTTATCATATCATAAGAACACTCTATTTAGAACTAAATGTGTTGTGAGAAAGTTGGGCCTGGTGAGATTTAGAAGGCTATATCTCCCTCTATAGCTCCTCCCTTCTCTCTCTGCTTCCTGTCATGATGTGAGCAGTTTTCCTCTGTCAGATCCTTCCACCATGTCATTTATGCCTTGCAGTCATCTGACTATGAATTATAATCATAAGCCCAAACAACCTCTGCTCTTTTAAGTTATGGGTACTGGGTATTGTGTCAAGGATGGGGAAAGTGACTAGGACAATGTTGATGGTGGTGACTGTAGTGATGATGGTGATGGTGATGGTGATGGTATTAATGGTGGTGATAGTGATGTTATAGTAATGATAGTGATGATGGTGATGGTAGTTATGGTGATGACTGGTGATGGTGATGATGACGACTGTGACGGTGATAGTAATGATGGTGATAGTGATGTTATGGTAATGGTGGTGATGATGGGCATGGTGGTTTTGGTGATTGAGAGGATGATGGTGGTAGTGAAGTCATGATGGTGGTAATGATGTGGATAATGGTGATGTTATGATGATGAAGATGATGGTGATGATGGTGATGGTGGTGATGGTAATATTGGTGTGACAACAGTGATGTTGATGTTGGTGAGGATGGTAATGATGGTGATCGTGATGATGGTGGTGGTATTCATGATGGTGGTAGTGATGGTGATGGCAATGGTGGTGATAGCAGTGATGTTATGATGATGAAGATGATGGGAATGATGAGGATTATACATAATGAAAGAAATTACAGTTAGGACCAAGCAGTACTTCTAGAGCTTCAGCATTTTTTTTTTTTTGACAGAAAATGAATTCTAGAAAAGGGGAAGTGATAGCTATTACTCTGCTCTTTAGGCAAAATCTAAAGGCTTTAAATCAGTTTCTTAATATAATACTGACTTTGCCCAGAGGTCAATGATTTATAAGTATTAGGGAGAAAAAAATGATTGACCTGCTGGTTTTGGCAGGTATGGACTTGATCAGTTTCTTCAAAGTGCTACAGGTTACTTTTCTTTTTTTGGGGGGGGGGGGTTTCTCCGGTACCGGGAACCGAACTCACGACCTTGCACTTGACAGGCAGGCGCTTTTGCTGCTGAGCTAAATCCCCAGCCCCTCAGGTTACTTTTCTTATCAGATAAAATTTTCTGATAGCCCTCTGCTGTCATGCTTGCCTTTCTCTTCTTTTTCTTGCTCTCCTACTAAAACATCCTCTCATATAGTATGAACTTTTCATTAAGGATTGGATGTTAATGTTAGTGAGAAAAGATAGTGTTTTAAGATCTGCTGAACTGCTATTAATTATATCTAGCCTCATTCATAATGTATGGGAATAAAACTAACACAATTTAGTCATCTCTGTATTTAAATTTGGAAGACTTAATGACATGGAAAAAATCTCAGTTATTTAGTTAACTGGAAAAAGCAGGTTATAATCCATTATGTACTACATGTTTCAGTTTTATAAATAATAAAGCATATGAGAAGCATATCTAAATATTTATATGGGTACAAAAAGCCATTAAGGGCATACTAAAATGTTAATCTCTTGTAAGATATTTTGAGGCAGTCTTCTTTTTATACTTTTCTGAATTCAAAACTTTCAGCAATAAAAAGATATTTTAAAATAAAACATGAAAACAGTAATTTGTTTTGATCTTTGACCTAGTAATTCCTGTTTCAATAAATGCTCGCAGATTTGATGAAGATATTTTATTGGTGTTCACACACAAAAAGAAAGTGTGTAATGTTTTCACAGAGAGAATTGAGGGGGAAGGGTGTGCCCCAAGTTGACATTTTCCATCTCACGTTCTAAACCCCAATCAATAGAAACAAAATCACAAAAAAGAGAGAATTGATTAAATATACAAAGGTGAATAAATCCATAAGATATGACAGTAAAATTGTTTTCAAAGAAGTTGAATGACTTGGGTGTATGCTTATGAATTTAAAAATGAAGTTAAAATTAGTTTATGTGATTAGGTACTAATTATTCAAAATCAAAACGAAAAAAAGTATGTACAGAAAAAAAGACCAGAAGTAAATAACCAAACTTTTGGTCATGATTACATCTAAACTTGGGGCAATCATGTTTATTAAGCTTCAAAATGGCATTGCACAAACTTTTTAAAAAAAAGATCAGAGTATACTATCACAGCTAACAATTCGTTTAAGTGGTTTAGTGATAATAATTAAGCAGGCTTGAAACATAGCATTTTTCTCTGTGTTCATCCTATAACTTTAGTGAACATCAAGTAGTAATAAGGATTTGTTGGAAACTTCTTATGTATTGTCTCAACTCTAGGGAAATATCAAGAAATCTGAAGTGTTAGAAATAAACTGGCTATAGTACTGTAATCATAGTTGGGACCTGCTATTTCTAGTAAGATTATTACACACATTGTCAACTGTATTTAGCTGGCTAAGACAGTTCAAATCAGATTAAATAGCAGCAGCAGAAGAGTTTCATAAAAGTTTTCTTGTATGCTGACTGGTCATTTGGAATGAGAATGGGCTTTATGACACTGGTGCCCCTCTTAAGCTGTAGAAACAGCCCAGGGGATGAACTGACCCAGATCCTTAGGCATTTCTGGACCTTGGAGGAAGAGGAATAAATTGTGGACTAGCATTGTCTGTCCAAGAAGACCCTCAATAGAGAAATGATGGGAATCTAGGGCACCTTGAATATTTTTTGCATCCCACTCAACAATTTTAACAGGGAAGTTAGTACTTTGTCATATTATGAACATGAATGGTACTTGTCTGGGTCAAAAAAGTAAAATAGAAGTGGAGTAGTTGTATTAATATTAATAAAACCCCACTGAAAATCATGGCTATCAAATTACTGAGCACCTTTGGTGCTCTAGGCCCCAGAAGAGGTGCTGGCATTTGCCTTCTCATTAATCAAGATGCCACCCTTGATTTACCGCCCTACCAGCCCTTTCCTGACACTGGTAACATGTAAGAAGATACAGTGACTATGCTCTTGGCACATGTGGTACCTGACAGCCTTTACTCCCTTTTTGCCTCTGCCTCTCTGTTTTGGTCAGAGTCCTGTTGGTTTTCCATCTCTGTCTGAGGCAGATGAGATTCAAGGTGAGAGAAAGAACAAATCCTGTAAGGTAATTCTGTCACTCACCTCATCTTCATAATCTTCTGTGAGCTTCCTGTGCTGCTCACCCTGGTATTGATCCTGTCACAAGCTATAGCAGACCAAGGCAGGGGGCTGAAAACCTTTCCGAGCAACCCTCACCCTGGCGCCTGTTTCGGCTCCAAGAAGAAAAGCCTGCTGTGAAAACAATCAGTGCATTTGCTTTAGATCTAAGTGATTCCAACTAGGTCGATGCTTCATGCTGATGTGTTGAAAACATTTAAAAAATTTCTCAGAGTTTGATTTCCACAGGAGCATTGTGGCATGTGTCTCAGAGTCTGCCGTTGTCATTTTTCACTACCACAGCTAGCAGCGCTTCCTGCCACAGTACACAAAAGCAGTAGGAAAATGGAGGCTTTTGTCTGAATGGATATTTACTACAAATGTTTTTGGGAGATGAGAGGGACACATGCGTGTGGGTTTGGTTGAGAGCCACATGCTAGCTTGACCTGCCATGGTGGGAGTGGAAGGACGTTTTCAGGTACTGCCTTATTTTACTCCTGAAATGAATATGATCTGATGTTGTCTGGAAATATGTAAATATGTTGTTATGTAAATATGTAAATATGTTGTTATGGTTTAGATCTAGAATGTCACCCAGTGGCTCATGTGGTCAGAGGTGGGGCTTTTGGAAGGGGCCTGGGTCATGGGGGCTCTGTTCTCATCAGTGGATTAATTCGATGAAGAGTTCAGAGCTCAGTGTGTTATTTTGGGGTTGATCATTGGGGGTGTGACCTGGACGGGTATATTCTTGCCCCTGACTCCTCCCTTGTGTCTCTGTATCCTGGCTGCCATGGGGTGAGCAGGTTTTTTTCTGTTATACCGTTCCACCATGTCCTCTTTCCTTGGAGGTAGCTAACTGCACTGAATCTCTGAAAACTCAGGAGCCAAAATCAACCTCACCTCCTTAAAACTGTGAATGTCAGGTATTGTATCTCACTGACAGGAAAGTGATTAAGACACAAGTCCTACAAAAGTACATGTGTGAGTTCAGCCGAGTTTCCATAAAAATATAACCAGTGAGTTCATGGGATAAAACACAAGGGCAAACATTATCATGCTTCCTCTGGTCCAGTGAGGGCTATCCCCTTTTGCTCTGATCTGCTGCTTCTCCAAAAGGCTAAATTCATTTTATGCTGGAAGTATACTTTCATTCATGAGCTGTTCTCCCTCTGGTTAGCTTTGTATCCATGGGTGATACGAGGAGTGCATTTTATTTTTTTCACTAGAATTTATATTCTAAATACAAAGTGCATATGCATGATCTTTTATGGAGTTTTTATATCCCATTTAAAAGTAAGATAGGATGTAGCTCTTAGGGAAAAATGTACTGTAGATCTTTGAGTATTACTTTACATGGTATTCCCATATATGTGTCTTAAAAGTCCAAATTTTTCAAAGTGTTTGTTCAGCAATACTCATGGCTTCCTTTCAAGAAGGCAGGAAGTTTCAGTTGAGTGTACTCTGACTGAAGGCAGCAATACTTGAAGAGGGAACCAGGTCATTTCTAGTGGGTCCAGGAACAATATTTATCTCCAGCTGTCTAATCTCTTCTCTTTATATTAGATATATACTTTTTCAAAAAAGAATAACCCTTCAGAACATCTTGTTTTAGGACACTGGGGACAATATAAGCATCAAATTTTGCCATAACAATGGTATTTTTCAGTGTTATGTAACATAAAGATAGCATTAATTTACATTTATTTATGTAAATACTTAGTGTTCCTCTTTCCAAAACAACATTTGCCTAAAAATGTTCAACTAGTACAGCTGCTGCAAGTCAACAAGTAGGGAAAATAATTCTAAAATGTTGTCTTTCTAGCATCATTTCATTCATTTTAAAAACAGACTCCTAGGTGTGCTGGAGACCTACTATTTGTACTTTAAGCATGCTATCAAGAGTCCTATTTGTAAAAAATTATGGACTTAATTTATGTACTCAGCTTACTTTGTTTCTCTATTTTTCTCTCAGAGCAACCTGCACGAGTTGCCAAAAGAAAAACCTTACGTTTATAATAAGCATACACTGGCTCAAGCATGACATTTAAGCAACTATGGATTTTTCCAGAAAATCAAATATGGATGCAGTGGCAATGTCTTTTCTGACCAGGAGAAGTTACTCATTAAGGGAACATTGGCAGTGCATCTCCTGGGAGTGTCTTTAAGCAGTCACTTTAAAGCCAGCATGGGGCAGCAGAACTTTCAGAAAAGTGTACTCTGGTGCTGGCAGTTCAGGAAAGTGGCTTTGAAGGGACATTTCTCGACAGGAGATTGTTTCAGATGGGTCTGCACAAATGGCATAAAAATGATGGAGTTCTCTTCCTCTACCTGGAAAAGCATCTAAGGATACAAATGCTGTTACTACAACAGTGAGCATGAGCATCCTAAAAAAAAAAAAAAAAAGTGGATATAAATGATCTTACAGAAACAATAAAATTCTAGACTTAGTTTAAGTAACTTCTTTTTATATGAATTTCTTTCATCTTTATTCTTTTCTAAGCTGACAAGTATAGTTGTACACATTTACTAGAGAAACAAGTTTTGGGGTTCTATGGCACAGTAAGGTGACTAAATAACAATAATGCACTGTGGGTTTAACAATTTTTCAATGCTAAAAATTTTTCATATGCCTGTTATTGAAAAATCTACATGCAGTGTAAGCGCTAATTCAGTTGATGTATCCTAGTAGAATATTAAGTGTAGAATCTTATGGATTCAGACAAAGGTGAATTATGTTGAGTTTTCACACATTTGTCAACTCACTTTTATTGTTTTGTCACTCTCTATGTGTTGCTATTGCTTAAACCTGGAAAGGAAACTGTAGCCTCCTTCTCCCCGTTCTTTTCCTGGCCTCCTCCTAAGTTCAAGGAATATGGGGATATTTGTACAAGTGGAGAGGCCACTTTTTCACAGTAGACAGTAGAGATACCTTGCTGGTTTAATGAGCCCTTCTTACATTTTAGATTCCTTTTGGCAAAACCTAAACTTCTTTCCTGATGTTGTTGCTTTCTTCCTTCTTCTACTATTGCCCCTTCTTTTCTATTAGATAGGTGCAAGGACTTTTCGGTGAAACTATGGTCTATGGGGATTATTTTCCTTTTCATGGGCCTCCTTTCAGATACCCATTGACAGTATTTAGTATTTACTTATGGATTTAAAAAACACATTGAATCTTCAAGAAAATGTTAGAAATTTTGCTAAAACATTCTGTTTTCTTCCAGAGCAGAATTTTTCAGATATTTGGACGATTGGTGATTTTTTTTTTTTTTTAACTTTTTAGAATTTATTTGGTCCTTTTATTTTCTAGAAAATACTATGATGGTAGGTAAAGGTATCATATTTATATTTCAGTGGTATGGCATGTGCTTAGCATATTTAAGTTCCTGGGTTTAGCCCCCAGCACCAAAAAAAAGTATAGTCATTTGATAATGATGTGTGCATGTATGTATATAGTCCCATGATATAAGTAGAAAAAGATTTAATAAGAAATTTAATTCACAGTGGAAATTGGTTTTAGGAGAATTATTAATTTGTTTTTTCATTTGCTCTTTTACTCATTTCATTCACTGGTTTATCCATTCATCAATTAACCAGTATAAATTTGTTGAGCATTTATTACACAGTAGCCCTTTTGCTTAATGCTGAAGGTAAATGTAAAAATCTACATTTTGTTTTTCCTCAAGAAGCTTATGCTTCAGTATTTTAAAAGGTCAACATATAATCTTAATGTAATGATCACTACCTTAATTCATCCACCTAAAAAAAGTGTACCAAGTTTTTTCTGTGGACCAAGGATGGGTTTAGGATTACTCTGAAGCCTCAGCCCAGGATGACATTGTCCTTTTGTAGGCTGGGAGAAAAATGTCCCACTAATTAAGTAAGCAAAGAAAGGAACTGTGAAGCCTGAAGTGTCACCATGAAGAGGTGAGTGGCATGAAAACATGTCATAGGGTTTTATGGTTTCTGTCTAGATGTCCCTCCAAAGCCTCATGCAGTCATGGGGTGGGCTTCTAGAGTTTATGAGTGATCCATGGTCCCGTGTTGGGATTATGGGTGTGAGTGCTACACCTGCCCTGGGGCGGGTAGCTTGCATGCAATGTAAGGGAGGGGAGGAGGCTGCTTGCTGCTCTCCCCACCCCCTTTTGCTCTTGTTGCTTCTGCTGTTTCCTGACACCATGAACAGTTGCCCTGTGCCATGTGCCACTCTGCCTTGAAGCCAGCCAAGTATAGACTGAAACCTCCACAAACTTAGAGCTAAATCAACCTTTCCTTCCTTAATTTGGGTGTCAGGTGTTTTGTCTCAGCAACAAGAAAAAAGTAACCAAGACACAGGGGAATTCCCAGGGTGCCTACCCAGGAATCTCCAGGATCTGAGGATGAAAAAGGACCAGGAGGTGGGTAGATCAAGGTGGCACAGAGGGTTCTCACCATCAAATGGCACTCTGAGGCTGCAAGAGTGTGGCCTGTCTAGTTCCAGGGAAAGCCATTGTGGCAAAAGCATAGAAAGCAATGAGACTTTTAAGGCTCACTAGAAATTCGGGTCAGTCCAGGAAACATCAGGGAGCAACTATATGTCACAGCCATTATGGGGGTGAAGAGGCTGGAGATGTTATCCAAGGCTTTGTGCTTACACAGTTACTATTCAATACCTCCCCATACACTATTAGGTATCTATGAACTCTTCGAGGCAGGAACATTGTCTTCCTCCTTTTCTATGGCTCAGCTTTATGGCTAACTCACAGGCAGTAGCCTCAATGAATGCTTATTAAGTCAATGAATTGGTATTTTCTCATTCTAATATTAATAAATACATTTTGAAATAACATTGAGCAAAGACTGTGCTCTTGAGCTGCTTGTGCACATGTGATATAAATTTGCTAGTCATTTACAATCTATCTGGGATCTGATTACTTTGTACCAGTTCCACTACTCTTATCTTGGCCTGAATCATCATCTTTTGTTGATATTATTGTTATGTGGATTATAACTTTAACCTTGACTTGAAACCCACCCATCCCTACCACCACCACAGGTCTTGTATCAGCCAAAGTAATGGTCAAAGTCCTTCTTTCTGCCCCCAATACCCTGCATGATCTTCCCAGGGCCTGCTACTTCTCTGACTTCATCTGCTCTGTGTCCTCATGTTCTTCCTGGTATAGCCACACTGGGCATTCTAACAGTTCCTCAAACTTTGGGTATGTTTTCAGCTCAGAGGCATTCTTTCTGTGCAAATGCTCCTCTCCCAAACATCTGCATATCTTCTCTTTTACATAAAATAGTTAATTTTTTTCATTAGTCCTATTCTTAGATTGTAGTGTGCGTGTGTACCTGTATGTGCATGCACGTGTGCATGTGCATGTACATTTGTATTGGCTAGGGATCTCTATAAGAACAGAACTGATAGAAAATATATGTGTGATTATGCAAGGAGATCTGTTAGGTAGAAATGAGAGAGTCCACAGTGGTCATCTGCATGATGGAGAGCTAGAGGATCTGGTAGTTGTTCAGTGCAAGAAGCTGGAAACCCCATTAAAGAGGAATGAAGGGTGCAGCCCCAGTCCACAGTCAAAGGCCTGGCAGCTCTCTGGAGAGTCACTGGAGTGAGTCTCATTGGAGGCTGAATAAAATTCAGTCTAATGTTCACAGCAGCAGCAAAAGATCCACCTACTCAAGCAGAATGGGGCTTTCAAAAGACAGATATACTTTCTTCTTCATTCTCTCTTTATTCCATGCAGGCCACAAGCCTATGAGTTGGTGCCATCTTCTCCCCTCAGTTTACTAGTCGGAATGCCATTCATCTCTGGAAGCACCCCACAGATGCACTCAGACGTGTGCTTTACTAATCTGCTAGGTGTCTCTTACTCCAGTCATATCAAGATTACTGTCACAGTGTGTTTCTAATTTATGAAGTGATTCTCCTAGTTTTCCCCCATATGATCTGCAAATAATGTTAATTTTTATTTTTCTAATAGCTGCACTCATTTTTTTCTCTTTCTTTGGAGTTGTTGGGTTGGTGTGGCACATAAAGCCAATTTTGTGTTAAAGGTACACTGTTCTGGGTGTATAATACCCGTGTTTATCTTTGGAATATGTCTGTTGATGAATAATGAATTTTAATTTTATGAGTTTTATTATATTAAAATGAGTACTTAACAGGAAAAAAGTATTGAATTTTTATTACTGTTTATTGAAAAATCAAAATTTTGAACATCAATTGTTTTTTAGTTTACAAAGTCTAAAAAATAACAACAGAAATAAATTCCTATGTGAGCTAAAATGAAAATACCAAAAAAACTCTATAAACAAATAATCTTTTCTTTAATTTTCACACCTAAGTCAGTCTTCACACATGACAACACATTCTATACATATGTATTGCTTACGTTGACAGGGCATGTGTTTTGCTTTCCTGGCCTTTTGTAGAACATACATGATACCTCACTGGTCTTGCTGTTTTGACAGGAGATTCTTATTATATTTTACAATGTGTAGTTAACAGAAGCATAAAATGTTGATAAAATAAAGTATTAAATTCTTAATATGTATTGCACGTTTAGGAATAAACATTGACATTTTCATATCAGCTGTACAGATGCTTACAAAACCTAAAAGATACCATCAAAAATAAATTACTATATGAACTACAGTGAAAACACTAATAGTACTCTACCACATTAATAGTCTTTGCTTCAACTGTCATATCCAAGGCAGTCTTTACACATGACAACTACATGTTCCATGCAGATGTTTTACATGCACTGACTTAGCTTTTTGTTCCTGTGTGGCAGACAATTCTTGTCACCTCTCTTATGTTCCTCTTTTTTCACGAGATTCCCACTATATTATACAATGTGCACTTAGCAGGAAAATAAAGTTTCAGTAAAATAAAATATCAAATATGTAATGAGTTCTTAGAATAGACATTAACATTTTCACATTAGCTGTTTACTTGCTTACAAAACCTACATGATAATATCAGAAATAAAAACCTGTGTGAACTACAATGTAAGTACAAACAAAAGTCTACCACAGAAATAATCTTTGTTTCAATGGTCACACCCAAGGCAATCTTCACATATGACAACTGCATGTTCTGTGCACAAGTGTTACACTCACTGATAGCATATATGTTTTATTTTCCTGTCTTTGCTTGTAAGGCACACTGCCATCCTTTTGATTTTCCTATTGTCATGGTAGGTCTTTGGGATGTTGTACCTGCCTGTTCATCTATGAGCTCACCAGTGTGCTCCACAATTTTTTTTGCATAGTTCTCTAGGCAAAACATTTTGTTTTTTCCTCCACTGTAAATGATCTCTTATGATTTCCAGTCCCAGTCTGCTAAGAAAAATTCTCTGTGACATTTTGCACTTGTTATTTTCTTTGTAAACTAACTATTCATGCCACACATGTTTAGGATCAAGTAAAACACAACAATTGGCCAAAGCTTTGTGTTTCAAGTGACATCATAATAGCTGCAAAACTCATCAATGACATCTACTCTGCCTTTGGTTTTGTTGTAGAAAGTTACCATCTCAGGCTTCAGGTTTGTTGAGGTTTTAATACGTTAGACAAAAAGGAGCTGAGTCTTTTCCTTCCATTCCCTTACTTCAGCTGTAAACACCACACCACCCTAATATACTGCCTAAAGCTACAGAGATTAAGACTGGGATATGCTACAAGATGTTCTTCAGTAGTCATGTATTCAGGTGGTATATAAATTGCTTGACTGTTTGAAACAAAACTCCCAAACAGAGTGGATAGCAGCCAGATTATTGATTCTTTTTTTTTTCTTTTTTTTTTTTTTTTGGTGGGTAGTTTTATCAACAAACCTCAGGCAATTTTTAAAGAAACCATATCACTTTAGTGTCCTTAGTGTCAAGCCCACATCCATGTCTTTTATATCCAAAGTCTTTTACCTTCCTGTCATCACCATGAGAAAGCCCTGCTAAGTACAGCAGTCCTAGGAATGCTTTCAGTTTTGCTAGTGAGGTGTCATAATGAACACATTTTTGAGTCTGGCTATTGGTGCATACAGAATGTTTTACTTGTAGTTCATCATTCATGTATTTCATAACATCTTGTGGCATTTCATCTGTTACAATTTCCAACACTGAATGGCAGTGCTGGCATTCTGTCTAACAGGTTTCAACCCTGGCAAGAGCCTCACTATATTTTCAGATGTAGTTCTAACATTGGATTATTTCATTTGGTTGTGTGACTCTTTTTTACTGCTTCAACTAGTCAAATATTTACTAACACTGCTAGTTTCTTCATCATCTGAATTAGAGAGGTCTTCATTCCCTGTGTCTATATTAGACAATTCTTGCTCCATTTCACTGTTATAGGAACTTTGGCTTACATGGCTAACATCATCATCTATGAATGAGTCATCTGATGATTCACTTTTGACCTCCTCCAGAACTTATAAATCTGTTTTTTTTTTTTTTAATGTGCCATTGTACTAAATTGTGTTTCTTCTGCCAGAAAAATCACAAGAAAACATTTAAAAAAACAAATCCTGAATGCACACTGGTTGCTACTTTGGAGCTTTCAGACTTTACCATTTGTCTGCCAAGTGGGTGAATGCACAGATGAATTCCTGCTGTCCCAATGCCCAGCCACTGTGAGCCACACCCACATTCCATTATGATAAAGTACATGTTTACACAGCAGAAGACTTGTGTGGGTTTATTTTACCCCCATATGATGCTCAGGTAAACATACACAAAAACTGTTCGAATAACCATTCTGTGGGCAAAAATCCCAGTTTGACACTTTTGCACAGGTGCACACACCTTGCCATTTGTCTTACCAAGTGAGTAAACATAAAGATCACTCCCCTCTCATCCTCCAGATGCAGCTACTGAGCCAGTCAGCTACTATTATGCTAAAGTGCAGATTTACAGTAGAAAAGTATGGAATGGGTTTTTGTAACCTATGCCCTATTCTCAAATCAATAGAAACCTCACATGAAAGCAGGTATCTTTGTTTTCTTCCCAGCCACTTAAGGAGTCCTGTGACTTTTGTTAAATGTGGAATTAGTCTGAACTCTTTCAACTGCAAAAGACAAAAGCCTTATCAAGCTTTGTTAAGAAAGAGAAGCTAATTAACTCACTTAACTGGTAAATGGAGGAAAAGGACCGTCTTTAGGCAGAAGTGGGATGTGAGGTTTGAATTATTCCACCAGGAATATGTGTTTCTGTCTCCAACTATCACCGTTACTCTTCTTTCTATCTTTTTAATCTCAGAAATGCTCTCTTTGCAAAGTAAGGAACATGGGATGATTCTTATTGGCCTTGCTGAATTTAAAAGCTCAACTTTTAGTTCATGTTTATGTCAGGTTCCTGAGTTGGCCATGCTTGAGGCAATGACCTGAATTTATTTTGTCAAAAAACCTGACCTGAACTGACATCAAGTCAAACATTTACATATTTTTTCCTGCAGGAATATTAACCAGCATGATGTTCCAGAATGTGCTGGGAGTATATATATCCTAAGCATAGTATCTTTGTAAAATCTCTCAAATTGAGTTCTGATTCATGTCTTGCCCCATGGAATCACATAGGTTATGAGCCTTTAGAATTTACTTTTCCCTATTATTCAATATAAAACTGAAAAAACTCCAGTATATGAAATATATACTGTCAAACAAAATAAATGATTCTATGTTAAGACATATAATTCTTTATCATTGAGTCACTACTGATATAGGGCAAATAAATGTAACTCCTAACCTGCTAGATGTCAGATATTCCAAGTTAATGTTCACCAAAACTGAAGAATGAATTCTAAGAAACAACAGAGGATATGAGTAGGATATATTTATTGAGAGAGAAAGAGAGAGAGAGAGAGAGAGAGAGAGAGAGAGAACCTGAGAGATAGGAGGGGATCCAAAAAATAGGTTACCATGGACCCCACTTTGCAGAAGAAGTTTTATAGAGCAAAATCATGAAGAGGGTATTATGCGGGACAAAACTATGATCAACCAGTAAGATTTCAAGTCTAGCCACTTAGGTAATATTGATCCAATGGGGAAGCAGATCACATTGCAATTGTATATGGGAAGAATAAGGAACTTTTTAGGAAGAGATGAATCACGGGGCTCACCATCCAATCCTGGTCGATTACCAGGGCTGCTGATATTAATTTATTGTTTATCTCTTGGGAAGGCATGTTGGCCTTGTTATTTTGTCATTGTCTTGAGGCTTGGCCCCCAACAGATATGCCTATGGCCACAGTTGTAATATGTTTTCATTCTCTGTGTTCACTCCCCTGAGGGCCTAACCCCTGTCTGCCTATAATACTTTTACCTAGCTTTCTGTCTATAATACCACCACTAAAGGTAGAAACACAGTAAAAGGTGGAAGTGGAGAGGAAAAAGAAGCATTACATTTTTATTTTAAGTATTTTAATATGTCTTTTGCTTTTATGAAGAAGATTCAGTTCTTCCACTTTAAAATTCATTCACTTCTTTGATACACTTCTTTCTAAGCACTGTGATTTCATGCTCTATCGTGATTCTGGCTTTCCCGGACTATTGTATACCCATCTGCCTGGAATTTCCTTTCACGTTGCTGCCTAATTAGGCCCACAGTTTCTTAAATCTTGGATGTTCCTCACCCTTGGATTCCATATTTGTTGTTATCTTTTCAGTACATTTTTCAAATAATTCTTAAAGAATAAATCTACAGACGGTAAGTTTTATAAGTTTCTGCATGCCTGAAAGTGATATTAATTTGCCTTTATCTTGATTGATAGCTCACATTGAAGGTTCCAAATAACTTTAACTCAGAACTTTTGGAAACACTGGCCTGGTGTAGGCCTGCACGCACTGCTTATGAAACGTCTGAGACCAATTTAGCCTTTCTTCCTTTGAAGATAAATTTAATCACTTTGGAAGCTTTTAGGATGTTCTTTAGAATTTTGGTGTTCAAGAACTTTATAGCAATGTGTCTAGATTCAAACACCCCATCTTTGTCATACTTTCCGCTCAGCATCAAGTACAAAATTTAAAAGGAAGGTTTAAATTCTTTTTACAGGTCTGTTTAAGCTTTGAATAATTTGATATTATTATTCCTTTGATAAAATTGTTGGTATCCCTTCTTCTACCGATTTCTTTTTGAAATCACTTGTAGACAGATGTGAGTTTCACAATTTCAGTTTATTTGACATTTTTTTTTCTAGATGCTGAGAAACTCCTTGATTCCTTAAATTCATCTATCAAGCTTTCAAATGCTAAGAATTACACTTTGAAGTTTTACCACCCCCTACTCCTTTTACCCATGCAACCTGTTCTTGCTGTATGGATAAAATAATTGGTCAAACCCCCTGCCCCCATAAAACAAGTTAAAATTATTTTTAAATTCCTTCTTTCCCTGGAATTACTTCTGTTTCCCTCTGAGTTGGCAGATCAACTTTTCCTTTTGATTCTTTTGGACTTTTAGTACAACTTTTGTCATATACCTGAAAATCATTGGTTATAAATTTATATTTAGAACTGAAGCAGTGGGATATTTTAAAATGTTGCTTTTGTGAGTTTGCTTCGCAGTTCACCTATGTTAGTTTTGCTCTATGAGACATGGAACCAGGAACAAATGAGAACCCTCAGACCCCAGGAGGAAGTTGGCTTGCACAGTGGGATCTCATCCCTCACAGCAGACGCCAGGGCAGTGCCTCAGTGGTGAGAAAATTGTGGCAAGGATCAGAGGCGACTCTCTCACTCACTCCCTGATTAAATAATGAAGTCTTTTTATAAGACAATGGGAGGAACTGTACAAATTGGTAAGAGAAAGCAATGGAAGATTTTTAAAACTTGCTTAGGATCTACTTCAGAATATTGTTCTGCAATATTCATGTTACCCCATTACTTTCTCAGTCCATATTGATGTGATTTCTTTCCTGTTCAAAGTCCTTACTGAAGTAGTGCACAGATTGCCAAGGACAAAGTGCAGGGCTCACTGGTGTGTCTTCTTCAGGGAGCTGGTGAGATGTTCTTCATGGTCTCCTGCTTGACTGTGCATCATTGCCATTCCACAAACATTTGGCAAGAATATGTATTTTTCAGCTGTAAAATACAATGTTTTCTCTTCTGCTGTTCTCCTCGATAAATTGAACTCTTTAATTGTGTTGAGTACTGTGTCAGTGTTTCATCTACTTGATCTGTCACAGTCTGAGAGGGGTACCTTTCCCCTGAGACTTGTTTCTGCCAATTTCTAATCATGCTTCTAAAAGTTTTTTGCCTAATGTACTTGGAGGTTAGGTTATTTTTAATGTACAAAGTTTTTTGACATCTGTTTGGCAGAATGAACCTTTTATAAATATGAGGTATCTCATTTAATGCATTTTGCTTGAGCTATACTTTCATAGCAATATTCCTACCTCCTTTTTTTGTTTGTCTCCATCTGCTTATCGTGTCAGTTCTTTACTTTCAACCTTCTCTTTACATTTTATTTAAAATGTTCTTTTAAACAGCCTCTGGTTGAGTTTTACTTTTCTTCTCTAACTTTGATTTTAGACTCTTTTTCTTTTAATAAAGAAATTTAATTCATTTCACTAGTTATGTAAATTGATCTGTTTGATTTTGAACCCATTCTTAAGTGCTTTTAAAAATCTTACTGACTAATACCCCATCTTTTGGGGGTTCTGTAAAATGTATGTTGGACCTTATCATTCTACCAGTATACCTCTTAATCTCAATTTCGTATTTCCTTTCAACTAGTCACTGTGTACTGCCTCTGAACATTTTCTTTAGCTATATCTTCCAGTATTGCAGTTCTGTTTTTGGTTATGTCTAACTTGCTTTTAAGTTAATCTATCCACAAAAGGCCTATGAAAGAGTGGAAGGGCACCACTGGGTTGTTTAGGGAAGCAACTAAGCAAGGAGAGACTGCATGCTAAGACTGCATGCCATCAGAATGTTTGACTCAGTTATATGATCAACCTTCTGTGGAAACACACTAGCATGTTAGATGGGTTAGAGAAAGTGTAGAGGACATGGGGCAGCAGGAGGAGGTAGGGCTTAGACAGCTGGAGAGCTTGATCATATATGGCTCCCAGGCCATTGCAAAGACTGGGTTTTACTCTAAGGAAGATGAGATGCCGTCAGAGTGTTTGACTCAGTTATATGATCAACCTTCTGTGTGCTAAAAAGAGGGATTCTTACTGACAACAGACTGCCAAGGGGCATAGCAAAGAGGTCAGTTATGAGCTGCTGAAATAATCCAGGTGAGTGGTTGCACAGGCCAGGATGGAAGTGCTGGAGTTGTGAGAAGTGTGTGGACTCTGCATATGTTCGGATTTATTGTTGGACTAGATGTGGAATGTGAGAATGGGGGACCAATAGGAAGAGCACATTTTGAGGGGGAGAAAAGTAGTCATTCAGTTTTAGATAAGTAAAGTTTAGAGTGCTTTTAAATATTCAGGTAGAAATAGAGCAAGTGAGTGGGTTGAGTGTTTGAGATTGGCATTTATGAATAGATCTAACCTGGAATTTGGTGTTTGGGGATGTCAGTATAGGAATAACTTTAAAACTAGAAGTCTGGGTATTATCACAACATGAGGATAGGAAGATGGAGAAGGGGAGGCCAGAAAATTGAGCTTAAGGGCATTCTGTGCTCAGAAGGTGGGAAATAAAAGGGAAGCTGCACACTGCTGAAGCCCAGGAAATAGAAGGGATATTTGACAAATGTGGCTATGAGGAGCAGTGAAGAGCTGAGGAGAAAGGAGTCTTTGATTGTGCCGAAGAGTCTATGGCCATGACATTCTGAACACACCCAGTCTCGTCTGATTATGCCTAAGCGTCCTGTTTCTGGCAGGTAAAATCATAGGAGAACAGAGAATGGACGACTGGATTCAGCAATATGGCGGACCTGGTGGCCTTCAGGAGAAAAATGTGTAGCATATAGTATCTACTCATTGGACAGTTGAGGAGAGGGCCACACCAAAGACAAGGTAGCAACTGGCCATCATTGTGAATCCAATCACTTGACTTCAGCTTCTACTTCACTTGGTAGAAAAGAACTGCCCAGGAGAACACACGATATTTTCACCGTTTGAAGCGCCGAGGGAGGTACTGCATCTCTGATAAGTGGGTGGACAGAGGTTGCCCTTTTACACTCTCACAGAGGATTAATACAACACAACTACTCTTGACAAGGCCTGACTGAGGTCACTTTGTTCCTTCTGCTTCCATACAGCGGTGCCACGCTAAGCAGGTGACGGCCACGTCCTGTAAACTCAGGTTGTGCATTTCATGTAGTCTTCAAGGTAAAAGGACAAAATGTTGAAAAACTTGAGAGGCAGAGAGAGGCGGTTGGGGGCACTGTTGTTGTTACCAGAAGAGAATTAAAATCTTCATGGGCTCAAAAATAAAGGTGCCTCTGCTCCCCTCCAATAAGTAGCTATAGAAAAGACAAAGCCAAGATAGAAACTCCATCTGCACATTACTGATATTCCAAAAGAAAATTCTAGAAACTTTAAAAACTGCAAAATAGATTGAGCAGGGTGACTTGTGAAATAGGAGAATTTAACAAGGAGGTCATCCTTGAAGCCAAAGGAGAGGCACCCATGGTCTTCACTCTCAATAGAAAGTCTCTCTCCGGTGCAATCCCAAGTCTGCACAGCAATGCTCTCAAGAATCATTATTTGATTCTTCTGTTGAAAAAGTTAGAGCTTTATCCCATATTGTATGCAGATGAAAATTATATTTTTAAAAAGTGGGGCATATTTATGGGCAGCTAGTCAAGGAAGAAACTTTCTCAAGAATAAGCAAGCCTAGACAAAGTGACAAAAGTGAAACACTATGAGAGCTGATGGAAATTAAAACTGTGGAAGTCTTATAGGTCAAAACATGTTGCAAAAACAAAATTCAATGCGAAATTGAAAACTCAAAAATGTTTTTGTAAATATGACAAAGGGGGTGACATTTCCATAACAAATGCATACTATATGATGAGAAAAAATGCTCTAGTGTATGAAATATTTTAAAAAATAATAAACACATGAAATGTTAAGCATGTGAAGAAGTATGCAGACATTTCTAAATTTTAAAGGAAGAGGGTTAAATTGATGAGATTTTTTGTTTAAGAAATTTGCAAAAATTAAAATAACTGACAAAACTCAGTAATGTTAAAGGAAAAGGATACTGAAATGCAAGGCACTTAGATCTTTTTGGAAAACAATTTGCTGCTTTTGCTTTGATCAAAGCAATGTAACTAAAATTCATAAGATTAGTTAGAAGAGCAAGGTGAGTAATTTTTCATATGATAAACTACTATATGATTATAGAGATCCAGATAAAACAGGTAAAATAAAAAGGTGCTCAGTCACTTTAAATATTAAAATGCTGTAAATAGCTTAATTATTTAGCTGTAAGGCAGTGATTACTTTAGCAAAGTATCTTTTTTTTCTGGTACCGGGAATCAAACTCAGGACCTTGGCTTCACAGACAGGAATTTGTGCCACTGAGCTATATTCCTGGCCTGCCAGCAGTGATTACTTTAAATAGTACATTATACTACTTTGTTTAGCAGCACTGAGCGATTTTGGAAAATGGTAATAAAATAATGATAAGTTAATAAAATATCATAGTAAATGTACCATATAATGCCAAATTTATATGTGTACAGTATGTATTAAAGAAATATATGAAGTAGTGTGATTATGGGTGTTAAACATTTTCTATTTCATATATTTACCCTACAAATTATCTCCAAGAAGCATATGATTCTTTAAAGCAGCGTTAGTTTAATGCAAAGAGGTTAGGAGAAAAAAAAGAAAACCAGCAAATGATACTCTCGAGAGCTATTTCGTCATTTCCATAAGGTCATTTAGGGCATAAAGGGACATTTTCTAGAGCTGATGTTTTGTTTTTTTTTTTTCATTCTTCTCAACCATCCTCAGAGACCTGTTCTTTCCAAACTTTGAGGAGGCCAGCACATACGGACCACAGAAAGACTTCCATTTCACCTAAGACAATCACAGAGAGCATGGATTATTTCCGCTACCAGGATGTGTTTCAAAGTATAAATGAAGATGCATTAAAAACACAAATTCTAACAAATCCTTGTTGCAAGAACTGCATGTAAAAATGGGCTTGTCACCTTCCCTTATGTATTTAAAACAACTGGCAACTCAATCATATTTTGCTCATGTCATTGTTCAACAAGGTGTGCCTCTGGCCAAAGCCATTTATATGTTTATCTTTGAAAAGTTATTAGACAATCACTTTATTAGAACAGAAGTTTAGTAAAGGAAATTATGAACATCAACAAAATATTTTTGACACAGCTCTATTTACAGATTTAGAGTGCAAATTAAAACATGATCAGAGAACATATTCTGAGTTTCCATGTGAATATGAACACATAACAAAACCTTCTAATTCTACACTTTTATCCATCAGTATTTTATTTATTAAGCAGCCTTTATTTCTTCTTTGGAAAAAGGCTGCCTCCCTTCCCTCATGTCATTTAGCTTTCGTAGAATTGCACCTGTTTTTTAACTGGTAGACTCAGCACTCCGTGTTAGTGCAAACTCTGCCTTGGAATACTTTAAGTTTCATATTTTTGTAGTTGTATCTCACTTAATCTGAACTTCAAACTAGAAAGGATGCTATTCATTATTTCTAAATCAATGCTGTATTCTACAGCACCTCTTCACAGAGACCAAGAACTCTTGTTTTATTTTATTACCACCATCCTGCCATGGACTTTCCAGTTGCATCTTGCTTACTGGTAGGCATTGGATGTTAGACTTTATGTAGAAACTTGATCTTGCTTCTTACACTCTCTGATCAGAAAATATCACAAAAGCAGATGGTGGAAGAGATTCTAATTGGAGTGAACTTATTTCTTCATGCCAAAAGAAATTAAAGTCACTCTCCTTTGTATCTGAGTGACTGTCAATGTAGCACTGTTTGATTAAGAAATAGGAAAGAAAGCATTGTATAAAAACTTTGGCCCGCAACCTCCTACCTGAAAAGATAATGGTAGAGGTAATTTCTCTAACACCCATAGACATTCAAGAGAGCACACTATGCTTGTCATAATGTAACATGCCAATTCTCTTTCTCCCCTTCTTTGTCTGAGGATGCTGTACTTTAAAATAGTACATCCCATGGATGAGCTTTTCCTTTGAAAAGAAGCCATCTAATATTAATTCTGAACTCAACTTGCATAAGTACAGAGAAATCCAGGCTGAAGCCTGCTGTACTGTGTTGGCTTTGTTTTACCTGGGTGTTGCAGGACACATGACATTCGCTGTGCTCTGAGGCCCCTACTACACAGGCCATATTTTTTAATAACCCCTTTAACACAGAGCAAGGGAAATCTCAGCCATACGCAGCTCAGGATGCTATAACCAGACAGCCTCCCGGGAGCAGTCGGCCCATTCTTGGGCTTGTTTGCTTGTGACACACATCCTCTGTCTGAATTCTGTCGCAAGGATCCTTGGGTATCAGAGTGATGCAGAGCACTGGTCCTCCAGTTGTGAAACAAATGGTGAATGTGTCTGTGGGGAGGGCCTGGGAGTTCCACAGCTCGATGTCATCCAGTGCATGCAATAAAACTGGTGTCCGGGCTTTCCTTGGTCCTTGCCTAGGGGGACAAAACAATACTGCTGGAGGACTGTTAACATCCCATGAGCCTGAGCATATCACACCTCTGGTGTTTTTAGGCATTGAGAGAATATATACTGCTCATTGATGAATGGCCACCTAAAAACAACACAGATATATTTGGCTAAGGAATACCAAAATCACATCATGTGGCTACCCCGTGAACTGATATAGTTAGAAACATATATGGGTATACAGCTATAATGACATTTCCTTGTAGCACATCTATCAGGTTACAAGCGGCTAATAATTTTCTTTTTCTAGTCACAGCCAAACATTATAATGGCACATACCATAAATCAGCATCAACATGGAACATTGCTTAGCAAATATAAATGTATGTGCATTGCAGAATGATCTGAGATTACAAAAATATATCAGAAGTCAAAAGTAGCTGGTGGAGAAATGCGACGTTTTTAGTTTATTGAGGATTGTTTGGAGGACCCTAATGTACTGCCATGGAAAGAATAATTTTTCCTTTACAATCTACTTAGCAAAGATTTATCGATCCTTTTCCCCTTCATAGAGAATTACTGATCCATTTTAGAAAATCAGATTTTCACACCTTTCATGAGAATGTGCCTAGTGCAGTTCTCAGGGGACTGACCGAGAAGTTGACTTTGACACACGGTCCCCTGGAACTTGCACCCTACAGCCTGGCGTCTCCTCGTTGATTTGTTGTACTAGGCAGTAAAATACTTTCACACATTTATAGAGAAATGATTGTACTGCAAGGACTTATTTTTTCATGCTAGTGGATGTATTCAGGGTACTGTTATTTGTGTAAACAGCATTTTTCAGAGGTGGTGCTTTTTCTTTTTCTTTTCTTCCTTGTCTTCTCAGCTGTGATGTTATGAACAGGAAGGTAAGATAAAAGTTGTTGAAATTCATGCTGTAAAGCCATGGGATGCCATAGAATTTTTCAGTGTGCGTGTAAATAACTTTTTGGAGACATACATGTTAGCTAGCACCTCATTACAAGAGCAACCGAGGCAGCTAAGCAGTGGACATGTTATATTGAAGTATGCATCATAATGAAGGTGATTTATTATAATTAAAACAGTACAGAGAGGAGCTTTGTATTAGACATATTGTTTCACAGAGGGGCTTAATAAAGAGTGTTATTATTAGTTATGGATTTGGGTGAAGGATGTTGTTTACAGGGGGTTGTGTGAGAATTAGTCTGAAGTTGCTTTTTGAGTTGCGTATTGAGAAGGAAGAAACGCTCAGTAAATGAAGACTTTATCCTGGCAAGAGGCTGTGTGTGCTTGTGTGCAAGACTGGGGGAGAGAGAGGAAAAAGAGAGAGAAGCAAGTGCCTTGCACCTGAAGTGTTCTAGGTGGGAGCAGGTCTAGAACACCTTATTATATATCTATGGAGACAGTGGTGTGGACTGTAAGTAGCTCCTGTCTCTTGATATAATAATGCACATAAAGTCGGGGTCAGATTGGGTTCGCTCTGGGCCTTGGTGACACAGAAGGTTGCTAGGGGAATCGATGTACCAAAATGACCTTGACTTTCATGCAATTCATGTGATTTTTCTATTTAAAGTGGACACTGCTGGGTGTGAGTCTTAAGCTTTGAAAGCAGTTTGTCTGCGCTTCTCCGGTCAGGTGTAGATTGCAATGCATACAGGTTGTGTATTATCATAATTAAGATGGTGGGGTGAAGCCAGAGTAGGAAGGGACGTTTACAAATGCTGCTTTCAAATTTTACTCTCCTATTTGGGCAACCAGATTCAGAGCCACTTGACTGGACTGAAGGGGATAACTTGTTCTCTGTTTATTTTGATGTTTTTAATGAATCAAAAGTAAGGAAACTGGGGCAGGGAGATAGCTCAGCGGAACAGTGCCTACCTGGCAAGCACAAAGTCCTGAGTTCAATTCCCGGTACCACAAAAAAAAAAAAAAGAAAAGAAAAGAAAGAAAGAAAAAAGGCCTTTGCACAGCAAAGGAAACAAAAGTGAGGAAACTCTTTTAAAATGAAAAAAATGAATAGTTATTAAAGCCCAAACATATCTAATTTATTTCTATCTGCCTGTCCATTTAGCCTTGCATCATCAGGCTTTGCTGATTGGAAAGCAGATAGAAATATTCTTGAATGTTTGTAGCTTTTCACCAATACCCTTTATAAAGTAATTTTTTCATGCCAGGCGTGATGGTGTATGCCTGTTATCCCAGCACACGGGAGGCTAGGCAGGAGGATCACTGCAAGTTTGTGGCCAGCTTGGGCTACATAGTGAGTGAGTTCAGTACCAGTCTAAACTACATAGCCAGACCTTACCTTGAAAAAAAAATTAATAAAAAATGTTTTTTTTTCAAAAATTTTCTCCAGTTGGAAAGTGAATGGGAGATTTTTTATTATGCTTGAAGCCTTTACTCTCTGCAGTGACAAGCAAATGCTTATTAAAAGGCCAAATTATAAATGTATTTTCCCCACCAGAATAAAAGTCCTGAAGCTGCCAGAGGATCTTCTATAGACTGCTATTCCTGATGTCCCATTGCCATTAAGATGTGCTCTATGTTATTTGGGGAAATAGACTGTGTTATATGTTATTTGGGAAAAGCCACTGCAGCTTTCTATCTGGGAAAAAGGCTAGTGAAGACAGGTTGGGATTTATACAAATATTCTAAGCACTTCTATCCAGGACTTCTCTTTTGCTGTGATCCTACAGAGGTTTACAGTGACAGATACAAAAGTCACTAATGTATTCTGCGTTTGATTTAGGGTAAGGGGTCACTTTTTCCTAGGAATCAGTCTTCTAATTTACTCAGGAAAATAGATGAAGGAGAATCTCTGTTATTAAAAGAGAAGCTGGCGTAGTCAAGCAATCTTTAACATTTATTAAGTTGAAACACGTTTGCCACTGAATTGCTACTTGGTGGTGGGAGGCCCCTCCCAAAAGGTAGCGTGCTGCTTAACTTTTCACTCCAACCTAATTTAATCTGAACTTCCAGGATTTTAATATAATAAAAGAAAGTGGGAGAAC
>NW_004955460.1:4410197-4444222 GCF_000276665.1 Chinchilla lanigera | reverse complement strand
TTTTTTTTCTCTCCCTTTCCTTTGCCTTCCCTCATCATCTCCTTCCTTCCTCCCCTTCCTTCCTTCCTTCTTTCACTCCTTTCTCCTTTTTTTCCTTCCCTGTTTAGTAATAAAAAACTAATTCAGTATATTTGTAATAGTATGAGTTGCAAGTACAGGTTTCAAAAGACCCAACTTTGCTGAACTGGCAAAACGCCTCCTCCTCCAAGACAAAGAAACTCATAGGATAGAAGACTCCTCAAGAATGTTGCTGGCAGAGCCATTGGGACTTGGACAGGCCGTCTCTATGCCAAACAGGATCTCTGTGTGTGAGGCTTAGCTGCAGCACTTGGGTTTCCATTATTGTCCTTACCCTTTAGGAATCCTCTTTTTGTCGTATTTAGGCTTTTGTGCAGCAGGGATGATTAGCACTATTTCTACCCAAGCTCTTTTGAGTTTGTTCATTTAACTATATCAATCCTCAAATGACTCACAAACAAGCTACTACTAAAAATACCCTTTTAAAGTATGTTCCTGTTGGGTAGAACCTTAAATCTCAGGAATCTGAAATTTTATGTAAACATCTGTGAAAATGACTCAGTTATAATTAATTGTCATGGAATATGCCATCTACATTTCTCCTACATAATAACAAGAAAAAAATTTGACTTTGGGGCGCAGGATAATTTCTTGCCTTTACCAATGATTCTTTTTTTTTTTTTTTTGGTTTTTCTCCGGTACCGGGAACCGAACTCACGACCTTGCACTTGCCAGGCAGGTGCTTTTGCCGCTGAGCTAAATCCCCAGCCCCCCAATGATTCTTTTAAATGCATCATTTATAAAGGAAAAGAAGGGAAAATTTCAAATTTATAGTTGGGTTCTTACCTTGCAGATTAAGTTTATTTATGAACAGCATAGAATGCTTCAGCTTTTGCCAATACAGATTATTTTTAAAGTTATGTTTTGTATTCCAAAAAGGAATGCTAGGTAAATGCAAAAATATGTACTTTGCAAATATGTTTAAAATACATATCATTTTTCCCATTTTGTAATATTTTATATGAAATTTGAGCCTCTCGTATTTTAGAGATTATTATAATTTATGTACTTAATTCATTGTGGCCTAACGTTTTAACTTCTAGGTCTGCAGCACAATAGTACTCCTCACTGATTATGATTTTGAAATTTCTCTTATACAATCCTATTTGAAAGATTAATTTAGAGTCCCAGTCACTGTTTAAAGACCCTGAGACCTTCTGGGAGGGTGAATTAAGCCAGCTGGGAGGCTGCTGCTTGTTACAAAATCACTTTTCCCTCAGATGAGGATACTGAGGTAATGGAACAGCCCTTAATCTCCAAAGCATCCCTGAATGTGCCACCCTGGAAATTAACCTCATTCATCCCTTTCCCCCACCTTCATTTTTTTCCCTTTTTGAGATCTTGGAAAAATTGAGCACATAAATTAAAGTGTCCCCTTCACTGCCCTAACTTATGCAACCAGCATTCACTCAAGGGCACCAGGGTCTCAGGGACCTTGACATCACCAGGCTCATATTTTCATCCAGATGAACTGTTCAACGCACTACTTTTTCAACATCTTATCCTCTCGCTGGCCTTTCTTTGATTTCAGAGTTGATGAAGGATGCCTTCTTTTTTGTCTTAATTTTTTTTTTTTTAACAAAAGATATTTGTTGCAGCTATTTGCAGGAGGATCCCACTTCCCAGTTATGTTTGTCTCCAGCAATGGATCAGACAGCTGAAAAGATGCAGGCTCTCATTCTGCAGTTATACATTTTGGGTTTTAAGTGGAGATCTCCTTCTGTGTTTGTTGATTTTTTAAAATTGGTTTAGTTCTGGGAGAAGTTTTTGGCTGACTGCTCTCTGAAGAGGTCCTTTGAACAGCACGCAGTTGTTTAGAAGCACCATCCACTGAAGTTATGGTGTCTTTCTAATTTTCTGAGAGACGAAAAGTAAGTTGTTCCACCATTTAATCACCCTAAATTAGCTTGGGAAAAGAGGAATGAGGGATAAGCTGTTTCCCATAAATCTCCTATAGCTAAAATACATAGTAGATTTCCTTTGATAGTTTTGAAAAGTGGAAACTTCCTTCCTAAAAAGATTTTAGGAATCTTTTTACTCTCCCTAGTAATCTACAGAAGGGACCAGTAGTTGTCTGTAGAAGCTGCAGCTAACTGAACATACAAAATTTAAGCAAGCAAGTGGCTTTCCAACTCTGAGGTCCCTCTCTTGTGGCATAGGAATCTTCTAGCCACTTGTGAGAGCTGGTTGGAGGCTGTGCCCTCTCTCACCAAGAGGTTGGTGGAGTTCACACTTTTTCTGACTTGCCTTCCTCCTTCGTGTATATCTGTCACTTGGTATCTGCAAGGAATTGGTTTTAGAGTCTCCTGAAGACACTTAAGTTTGAGAATATTTCAGTCTCTTTATAAAATGGTACAGTCTTTGCATTTAACCTTATATCTTCTCCTATACTTGAAATTATCTTTAGGTGATTTATAATAATCCAATCCTAATCCAATGACCATTCTACATGTAGTCATCACACTGTATTGTTTACGGTAGAACGAAAAGAAAAGAGTCTATATATGCTCAATACAGATGCAATTTTCTCCTGAATATTCTTTTGTCCAAAATTAGCTGAATGCACAGATGTGAAAACAATGAACACAGCCGGCTGACTTCATATTGTACTTGTTCATAGCTGAGATTACCTAGCTCTCTCTGAACATTAAAATGTGTGTTTATTTCAGGAGAATATTAAGCTATTTCTAAGAAATTTGGATGCACTTATGTGCATTTCAAAGTCTCTATATTTCATGGAAAATGGCAGCTTTCTCTTGTCCAGAGTAAATATGTGTGAATCCATACAGGGTTTAAGCCAGTTTTAAAGAAACCTCCCATACACAACACTCACAACTGTAAAAATTAAGCCTTAGGACAAATTGAATTTTAGAGAAACGATTTCCCATTGCTCAGTTGACTGAACTTTATGGGGACCTTGGAATTAAGCACAGTGTTCATTGTTTCTTGTTGGTCCCTTTAAAACTACTTTGACAATGCCACCAAACTCCTAAAATCCTCACCTTATTGTCTACATTCACTTTAGTTTGTCCTGATTTCATAATTCCTTCTTTTGGCTCTCTATTTTAATCTTGAGTAGTGTAGCGAGCACCCCATTGAAAATGAGACTAGTTAGGCTGGCCTTCATTATGTTGTTGTGGTTTGTCTTGGGCAAATGAGGCAGACTCCTCTCATCTGTCTCTCCTTCTGTTGATGGAAACTATTATGACATCATAAGATACAAGAAGGGGGAACTGTGTGCACTTAATAAGAATGGGAGACAAAACTGCTTGTAAACTGCTTTTAGTTGCTTGCAAAGAAGTAATATATAAATTCATAGGTTGGGGGCATGGATTCAAGCCAGTTTGAATTCACATAAGTTTTGTTGGACAATTGTATCACAATATTGACTCAAGTTAAGGTTAAGGCCTCTAGGGTGTCTCTTTCTATACTGATTTGCAGTTTATTGGCTCCACGATTCCATTACTCTCTAACTGATTTTTCTCAATGTTTCTCTTACTCTTTTACCACAGTCAGAAGTTCTATCTGGGAATGGCAGATACAAGAGGCTCCAGAACACTGACATCACATTTAATTTCCTTGATTCTTGGACATTTACTTTTGTGCTCCACAATTTATTGAAAGAAAAAGAATCAATAGTTGAGAAGCTTCACTATTTAATTTCCATTGAAATCTGACATTTTTTTTAGTCATCTGTGCCCTCTGATGTCTACATCTTTAATTTTATAAAGGATAGATGAGTCCTTTTATGGATACATCAAGTAATTGCATTTGCTTAAGGTAAAAAAAAAAAGAAAAAATGTATATTTTCTTTATTCACTCACTATGGACATTCTGTATAATTGCAAAAAGAAAAAGGGACAGTAGTGATCCTGAGTAATCCTAATTAGTTCAATGGACATCGGAGCTCTATCAATCACTTAAATAGCTTGGAAGTGGGTATACGTTGGGTGAGGCCTATCATCGGCATGTGAGTTGATGGTTCCAAGTAAAACAAATATCCCGAGGCACAAATAATAGCCCAGATGCTCTCCTGAGCTACCTCTGAATGTAATACCCTATGAAAGACATCTCTAAAAATTTGCATTTCCAGTTTTTGAGCAATTGGTGAGGGTTAGATAGAGAATGCACTTGAAAATTAGATTGAGCGCCATGTGGTGAGATACCCCATTAGGTACAGAGCTTGATGGGATGACTTCAAATCCCTGGGTACTGCAGGTGTCTGGAATCCTGAGCTAAAGGGTGTTGTTGTGAATTTCCTCCTCTGCTTTTTATCAGCAGCTGTATTGACAAGATTTTCATTACTTCCTAAGTGTCTCCACCAGTTTGTTTTGTTTTCCTTGTTAAAGTTTGGTACTTATATATAAATAAAAGCCATTGGTATTTCTGCCATGTCAATCACCACCAATTTCATCATCTTTTCCATTTATTAATGGGTCTGCTTTCTCTGTAAAATGTCTTTTTTCTTCCTGACATATCTATGAAAGTTTCTTACCTCAAATTCCTTTGTCTGGAATTAAATCAGTCAATTTTCATTGCCTTTTGTTTCTGTTTAAAACTTTATATGCATAATCATTTTATGGTATGTAAAATAATACATAAGTAATACAATTTCCAATGAATGTCTTAATATTTATCTGTATTGCTATAAAAACATTTGTCTTTAGTAAATCTAAGGTATAAAAGTTATTTATTTATTTTTTTGGTACCAGGAATCGAACTCAGAACCTTGTGCTTGCCAGGCAGTTGCTCTGCCCACTGAGTTAAGACATAAAATTTAGTGGTATGGTATTGGCTCAAATTGCATTTAGTAAAATCTAGTTATCTTACCTCTAAGACCTATTTTGTAATCCTGCCTTTAATTAATAATGAAACCACTTCTAAGATAATAAACATTTTCTAAGGAAATATAAAAAATGGAGTCAAGATTTATGTAGAGCTAAAAATTACTTGTAAGATATAAACTTGATTTTGAAAAACTCCTATTATGTTTTCCTAAGAAAAACACATATACCAAAATAGTAATAATGATCTTTCTGAAAGTAGAACTATGGGTAGTTTTATTTTTTCCTTTATATTCTTTTGTATTTTATTAATTTTCTATGATAATCATGTATTAGTTTTATAACAATAAGTACTTAAATTGTAATATAAGAAAATTATTAAAGCAATGATAGTCAGTGGAACAATGCCATTTAATAAAATTCAAACCATAGCCAAGTGTGCAAAGTATGAGGTCATACTGTGTCTCTTGCTCCCTATGTTCCTGTGCCAGTTCTGTTTATACTTTTTGACATTTTTTTCTATGCTTTCACACTCTCACACAAACATGTACACACATGTACTTATGTGCCTATTCTTTCAACAGTGAAAATAGTCCTATACAGAATTCCTAGTCTGTGTGGAATTTCTCAAGCTGGTTATCAAAGGGTGGTAGCTTATATGCAACCATGGTAAGAGTACTTACCTTGCGGAAATTAGAGAGCTTGTTGCCCCCATCACACAGCCTGCCTATACTATGTATTTTATTCTGTAACTTCCTTTTCACTTACCGATGTGCTGTAAGCCTTCTGCCACATGCTTATGGCTCTTGTCGGATTCTTTCTAGCATAGCATCATCTTCTTTATATGGATGTAGCCGTCTTCCTATAGATGATCATTGTGTTTTCTCCAGTGTTTGATATAACAAGCAGTACTCTAGTGCTATCACGCTTGTACCCCTGAATATATTTATATAAGTCTTTCTGAAAAGGCAAGAAGTGAGGCTGTTCCTCACTTATTAGCTGTGCAAATTTCATATTTGACTAATACTAGCAAATTACTCTCCTAAAGCATTGTCCTAGTTTATATATCAACTTATTCTCCATCTTCAGGCTGCCACTTGATATTAGCAATTTTAATATATTATTTTTTTCTAATTTTTTTTACTGAGCAAAATGCTCAGTATATTGGTTAATTATTCAAATAATGATACTTGTATGTTCTTTGGTCACTTTTATCTGTTTATATTACTATGCAGGAACTCTTTATATACTACAGGTACTATATTTTTGTTATGTATGTTGTAAATACTTTCTTCCAAAGTATTTTTTTATTTTAATCTTAGTTAAACCTTTTTTTGTTTTATAAGTTTTAAAGTTTTGCTCTGTGATGTCTAGGTTTCATGTGAAAGTCACACTTCTCTAATCTAAGGCTATGAAAGCATGAGATAATGTCTTCAGATTTTCTCCATGTGTATTTTGGAAAGGGGATTTCCATTCCCACCCAAAGCCTCAAACAGTATTGAAATAATACCCTGCCATTTTCTTTATTGTTCTCCAAGAGAGGGAAAATACTTAATTTGCCTTGATAAGAATCATGAGCATTTGGGTGCCAGCTTTACAAATGTGTAGCCAGAATGTTAAGTCATAGTTTTCTATGGTACAGGCTCTTGGCTTCTTGGGCACCTACCCTAAAGCAGTGATGGTGAGCCTTTCAGAGCTTGCAGTGATAACAAACCCCCACTGTGGCACATGTGCCGTAGGTTCACCCCCACTGCTCTAAAGTATTATAGAGGTCAGTGTTCTCTAGAGGAAAAGAACCAATAGGAGATATATGTATATATTAGGTTGGCTTATATGATCACCACACGATTGCCTGCACACTGGAGAGCCAGAGGATCCTGTAGCTGCTCAGTCAAATGAGCTGGAAGCTGCAGAATAAGAGGGACCGAGGGTGCAGTCTCTGTTTGAGGACAAAGGTCTGGAAGTCTCTTGGAGAACTGCTGCTGTGAGTCCATACGGAAAGCAAGTCTGAATAGTCTGGCTGGACCTTGCTGTCCTTGGGTGACGGCAGCAGCTAAAGGTGCACTTGCTCAAAGAGAACGGAGCACGCATGCCTTGGGTGGCTTCCTTCTTTTTCCATTTTTGTTCCATCTGGGACCCCAGTTTACAGGACAGTGTGATTCACATTTAGGGCAGGTCTTTCACCCTAGCTGGTCCACATGCCAATTGTCTCTGGAAACCCGCAAAGACACACCCAGGGCCATGCTTCCCTAATTTTCCAGGTAGCTCTCCATCTAATCAAGTTGATCACCAATGGCAATTAAAACATGAGTGGTCAAGCTGGAAGATATATATAAAGTTAGACGGTGACTTCTGTAATGCTGCTTCTCATGCACGGAGGAATCCGTGCATTCCTCATGTTTACAGCTTCCTGGACCATGGGAGCCCTGCTGGGAGGAGCCACTTGATAAGTTTGGGCTGGTGGACTGTGTGAAAAAGTGATGTGTGTTCCTGTTCAGACAAAGCATTCAGCTGGGCTGTAGACCTTCAGCTGCAGAGACCATGCAGGCAGGTGTTGGGTGGAGCTTCCATCAGCAGAGTGTCTGAGCTGTGATGAGCACAGTCCCCTGCCAATCCATGCTTGACATGTAGCATGAACAGGAAAAAACACTGTTCTAAGCCCCTGAGATTTTGAAGTTGTTACTGCAAGCCTAAGCCAGCCCTTGCTGAGGGCCACATTTATCCATCAAGGGTGTGGCAAATAGATCTTATCAGTCTGTGAGAGGTGCCCTAGTGAGATGCATGCTCTTTCTTTGTTTCAGCTTTTCGGCACCACATATATGGCTAAATCACGTACTCAGCATATGTCTCCTGTTTTTAATTGCAGCAGAGGGAACAGAAATCTTTTTGTCTTAGACTATCTCAGATACTTCATCCTCCAATCAGAAGCCTTGCATTTGGGGGACTTGGAGATGCCCATGAAGACATGGATAAAACTGGCAACCTTTCTCACTAGGCAAGTGCTTCTTGATATGTGTATGTTCTCTCTAATATGTAATCCAGTGCAGATAACAAGAGAGCGTTAGGCTTCCTAATGTCTCACAAACATAACTTAATTCCTGTAAGAATTTTGTATTTGTCTCATAGGAGCAAAGTTTTAACAAGACACATTTTGTACATTATTGTGTTTAAATGGCACATTCAATTCAGGAATGCAGTTTTTTGTGCATAAAAATGGCACAAATCACATTGGAGGGAAAAAAAATGAAACTCTTAGACGTTTCACTATCTGGCCTAAAAGTGATCCCCACAAGACTGCAAAGTAGCAAGGACTATTTGTGAGAGCAATTTGTGTGACATTATTCTGCTGTCTATAAATATGTCCTCAATGCATGAAGACCAAGCAGGGGGAAAGTGCCCTGTAATACTCACTTAGGGAAGCGAAGGGCTGCTTTCTAAACCAAGGCAAGTGCTATTGCAGTAATGGGGCCTCAAACAGGCAAAATTGTATGTGTTGTCAATGGCTACAATGTAATTTTATTGATTTACAATGTTTAAAGTGAAGACATGATTTCTAGCTTATATAAGGTGTCACATTGGAGTAATTGCACACCAACCAGATTTTATGACCAGCTAAGGACATGGTAATGCCCACACAGATTCCTCTGGCCACCTAGCATTTATGATTGTTCGGTAATTGGGAGTTATTATTAGCAATTGTCCCACCTGAATACTAAGAGAAGGCATAAATGTTATCTGGCTTGGGTTGGGTTTTAGTATACTTACAGAGACTGATGGATTTAATCATGATTCAATTTATGCTTTTTTGACTTTACAGTAGTGTGAAAGTGATAACCATTCAGTAAAATCTATAACTTTGAATTTGGATATTTTCCTGGGGTAGGCATGTTCAGTAAAATACTCTGCCTTGATTCCAGGCAGTGGCAGAGAACCGTAGTTCCCAGCCCACCCTATGATCACACTGTACAATGGACTGAATTGCCAGCATTTTTTGGACATGGGTATTCAATCAAGTGTAAGATGGTCAACATTTTATCATAAAATAGGTTTTGTTTTGTTTTGTTTTGTTTTTGTCTTTTCTTCCGGTATTAGGAATTGAACTCACGACCTTGTGCTTGCCAGGTAGGTGCTTTGCTGCTGAGCTAAATCCCCAGCCCCATAAAATAGGGTTTGTATTGGATGATGTTGGCCCAACCGTAGGCTAATGTACGTGTTCTGAATACAGTTAAGGTAGGCTGAGCTAAGTTGTGTTGTTCAATAGATTAGGTGTATTGAATGTACTTTCAGTTTATAATGGGCTTGTTGGAATGTAACCCCATAGTAAGGTGAAGGACGTCTTATCTGAATCATCTGAAGGAAAATATCTTCAAGTTGATTGCTTGGTTTGATTTTGATCCATTCTGCTATCCTTGTCCTCACATGGCCGGGTTCCCAAGACCCTGCATAATGTTCTGTGCTGCATGGCTTTAACACACCCAGACTCAGGCAGAGAGGCCAAGGAAGGCATGTCTCTCTCTCAGCTACTCACAGAGTCAGTAGCAGTGATTCTCTGCCATCTGCCTGGGAGCCACCTAGTTTGTAGATCCTGTCTCAGATCGAATGAGGCATCTCTAGGCAGAGACCAAAAAGTGTATTGTGAACAAGCACCCAATGGATCCCATGAACCACTCCAGTCTGAGAATCTGGAAGTGAAGTCAGAATATACATAAACTGATCCATGTGAAGGTTTCATTTTTTATTTATTAGTTTAGGTACTCAGAATTGAACTGAGGCCCTTTGTACTAAACTACATCTCTAGTCCTTGTTTACTTTTTGTTTTGAAATAAGATCTCTCTAAGTTGCCCAAGTTGGCCTTGATCTTGTGATCCTCTTTTCTCAGTCCCCTAGAATGCCAGAATTACAGGCATGTGCCGCCACACCAAGCTACCCATATGAAGTTATTAAAGAATACCTGGGGCTTATTCTCACTATCATTTTGTTTTACATTCATGAGATGTCTTCATTTCCAGAAACTCAAAAATCCACATTTACATCAGCTTTCTAAGTGATCATCATGGTGCTTTAAAGCACATCACTTTCAATATTTGTTATGCATAAGAATATATGCCATATGCTTATATTTGTACAGGGATCAAAGGTGTATTTTATGGAAGGAACCTGTATGGTGCTTACTTGCTCAGCTTTTCACAATAAATACCCTGAGATGTTTCTGAGAAAATTATGTTCCATGAAGGAGCAAACTAGCAGTTTGGTTTAAAATTAAAAGATGTTAGTTTTTTTCTGAGACTGATACAAATTTACAAATCTATGTTCAGAACATTGCCCCTTGCATCATGAAATAATAAATGTTTTCTCAGCTTGACCAATATGTGATGTGATTAAATTAGAAATCCATTTCTGTTCTTATAAGTTGCTGTGGTCAACACAGGATGTCATTTCTCATTGGCTAAAAATTGCTGACCGAGCTCATGGAAAGTTGACAAATATGAACGTTTTTCTGCGGAAAAAAATATGGTCAAGTTAGCATCCAGAAAGAAAAGGTATTCTTCCATATGATATTGTGTGAAGGCTGTGATAGTTTTTGTAATTGCAATTTATTTATCTGAGGAATATTTATATTAGCATTTACTCTCAGTATTCTTTGAAGCACAAAAAGCAAATTCCTATTTATAACCAATTACTCCAGACATGGTTTGGTCTCTTTCTGAACCCTCACCAGGTGTGAGTCTTATTCAATCTATTTTGCAATGCTTCTTACAAAGACAAATGTGCACAAGGAATATATGGCCTTTCAGCGACTTCTGTAAATACTCATGTACCTCCCTTCCTCTTGCGATGATATGCCTGAAGACTCTTGAAGATTGTCAGCCCTGGGTTTACGATCTAGGGCTCTTCTCTATCAGTTTCAATTCCTTATAGCTATAAGCATCATGACTGCATATCCTGTACTTACATATTTAGTTGAGACATTATCAACTAATGTCTTGGTCAGCTCCAAGGATGGGTGCCAAAGAAGTTTTAGGATTTACACTCCCACTGTAAAATGCCTCATCTTATCCACAAACCTGTGGCAAACTGTGACTCTATTCATTTCCAAAGTATTTTCTGGCATACTTATAGCTCCTTTTGTGCTCTTCCTGCTAAGATCCCAAAGTTAACATTAGTTAACTTTATGGCATTTGCCATTTTTTGTTTATTTGCCATAAATCTTCTTGCTCTTTTCTGACATCTTTCTTATCTGTATCCTCATTTTGGGACTAGACTCTTTAGGTGTGATTTTAGAGACATCTATAAGACATCACTTATATCTCATACATCACTCATTGTAAATACATAATTTAGTAATTCTTAGTACACTTCCAGAATTCCACAACTACTGCCACAAAATTATTTTAAAACAGTTCCTCCTTGCAAAATGTTTCCTCATGTCCATCTGCCATCAATACTTTTACCCCAGCCCCTGGCAATAAAAGACTTTACTTTTTCTCACCAGTAATTTACCTGAGGTTTTTTTTTTTTTTTTTTTTTTAGTACTGGGAATTGAACTCATGACTTCATGCTTGCCAGGCAGGTGCTGCACCACTGAGCTATATCCCTGGCCCCCAATAATTTACCTATTCCAGATATTTTATTTATCCATTTTATTTTAATTTAACCACATTTATTTATTCACAACTGATGGAATTTTTCACAATCTTTTGCTATTATGAATAATGCTACTATGATCATTCATTTGAATGTGTGCATATGTTTTCACTCCTCAATAGATTCCTAGAAGTAGAATCTATAAGGACAAAATATTTGTAAACTGTAAATTTAACAAAAGGTGAATATCCAGATAATATAAGAAACTAAGGAAAAACTCAACAGCAAAACCCCAAATAATCCAATTTGAAAATGGGCAATAGACCTAAATAGATATTTCTCAAAACAATATGTACAAATGGCCACCAGGCATACAAAAAAAAAATGCTCAACATCACCAATATCACAGAGAGGCAAATTGAAACCAAAATGTAATATCACCTCACTCCAGTAAGAATGATTGTAGTATCAAAAAAAAAAAAAAAAAAAGCAGATGTACTGGTGAGAATATGAAGAAAAGGGAACCACTTGCTCTCTGCTAGTAGAAATATAGATTAGTACAGCCATTATAGAAACAGTATAGAGAGCCCTCTGAAAAGTAATAGTAGAACTACCGTATGAAACCACAACCCCACCAGTGGATATTTATCTATAAGAAGTGAAATCAGTATGTCAAAGAGACAGCTGCATTCCCATGTTTATTGCAGCACTATTCACAACAGCCAGGAAGATGGAAACAATCTGTGCATCCATCAACTGATGAATGGATAAAGAAATTATGGAGCATAGACACAATGGACCACTATTTAGCCTTGGAAAAGAAGGAAATCTTGTCTTCTGAAAGACCCTGGATAGAACTGGAAATTGTTATGTTAGGTCAACTATGTCACTCGTATGGTCTGACTCATATGTAGAATATATCAAAGTTGACTTCATAGAAGCTGAGAATAGAATGATGCTGATCAGAGAATGGAATGATTGAGCAATAGGTCATATGGTTTAACTTTTTAAAATTTATCGTATTGTTGGTGTCATATCTAAAAGCTATTTGCATAACCCAAGTCACAGAGATTTTTTTCCTATATTTTATACTAAAACAGTAGCAGCATTCTTGTTGTTTTTGGCCAGATTATTCTTTGTTGTGAGGTGCTATCCTGTGCATTATAGAACTATAGTAATATCCATAACCTTACATCCTACTTACCCTTAGCCCCTGTGCCTAACTGTCCCAGTGGCTGTGATAACCAAAAATATCTCCATTGTCAAACACTGCTTGGCAGGCAAAACCACCTTGATAAAGAATCACTGTTCCAGAAGTCTTATCATTCAAATTTCTAATTTTTATGGTTATGGTCCATTTTAAGGTGTGATCTAAGAAAAATATCTAAGTTCCTTTTGATTTTCCTACAGCTATCTAATTAGCCAAGTTGTCAAAAAGGACTATCATTTCCCTCATTAAATTGCCTTGGCAACCTTGTGAAAGTCAGTTGACCAAATACATAAAGGCTTGTTTGTGAAATGCTATTTTGTTCCATATTTCTGTACCTGTATAATTACATGAATACTGTATGTTCTGATTACTGTGGATTTATAATGAGTTTTAAAACCAAAAACTTAGGGTAAATCCTCCAACTTGGTTGTTTTTGGAAACAATTCTGGTTATTCTAGGCTTACAGCTATAAGCATCATGACCTCATATCCTGTACTTACATATTTATATGTACTTATATATGCATAAATACATATAAATGTATTTATACATGAATTTTATATATTGATCCTCTTCTTAATTCAAACAAATTTTTGGAATTTTGACAGAAATGACCATCAATCTATGTAAAGAAATTTGAAGAGAATCATCATTTTAACAACATTAAGTTTTCAAATCTGTGGATAAGGAGCACGTCTCCATTTATTTATATTTTTTAAAATTTCTCTCATTACTCATTTGTAGTTTACTCTGTACAAACCTTACACTTTGTTAAATTTATGGTGAGTATTTTATTCTTTCTGATGCAACTGTGATAGGATTATCTTTTTAATTTTATCTTCAGCATGTTCACTGATATAATTTGTAAATATAATTGATTTTTGTATATCTTACATCATGTAACTTTGTAGGGTGTGTTTTCCTTATAATTTTGTACATACAAGATTCTATTTTCTAAAACCAAAAACAATTTGATTCTTCTTTCAAATGTAGGTGCCATTAATGTTTTGGTAGAAGTTGAAAGATTCCTTTGGATTCCACTTTTAAGAATATATACTCAAGAATGTGTGTGTGTGTGTGTGTGTGTGTGTGTGTGTGTGTGTGTGTAAATGGTTGTTTAAAATCATTTTCAGGTCTTAAACCTACTTTTCATTCTTAGGACAAATTTCATTTTGTATAGCATACAATTCCTTTCTTGGTTGATTGGTCTGGTTGACTAATTTTTTTAAAGATTAGTCTATATCTTGAGGAATATTGAGCTACAGTTTTGTTTACTGATGATGTCTTTTGGCAGTACCTATGATTGGTACTTTCTTTGTGGTAAGATTTTTAAATTATCAATTTAATTTTTTATTGGTTGTTGATATATACATATTTTCTAGGTCATTTTGAGTCAGTTTGGTATTTTCTGTCTTTCTATAAATTTGTCTTTTTTATTGAATTTATCAAATGTATTGGCATTAATAATATCCTTTTATCCTTTTTATTTTTATCATATTGATATTGATGTCCCTCCTTTATTCTGAATTTTGGGAATTTATGCATTTTTCTTTGATTAGTTAAAAATTTGTCAATTTTGTTGATCTTTTCAGATAATTACCTTTAGATTTCATTACTTGATCTATTTTATTTCCATGTGGATCTACTTTATTTTCTTTTTCTGTTCATTATTTTTCTTTTCTAATTTTTTGATAAACTTGTACATTGCTATAAATGTACTATTTTAGGTACATGACATACATATTATGTTTTTGTTTTCTTTCAGTCAAAATCATTTTGTAAGTTTCTTTCATCCATAAGTATTAGAAGTGTGTTTAATTTCCAAGTATTTGGAAATTTAGCAGATCTCTTTATTTGGTTGATTCTTAACCTAATACTATTGTCATAGAATGTAATTTATACTAATTCTTTAAATTTATTGCAACTTGTTTTATAGCCTAGCACAGAGGGAAACTGTGACCTGTGGCTATGGATCTTAACTTAGTACAATCTACTTCAGCACAGTGCTAATGTAATTCTGCTGCCTCACTGTACTATTGAGCCCTTAAATGAACTTTTGTTGTTGTTGTTCTTTTTTCTGATACTGGGAATTGAACTCATGACATTGCGCTTGACAGGCAGGCGCTGTGCCGCTGAGCTAAATCCCCAGCCCCCCCTTAAATGAACTTTTTATTTCAGTTAATATACTTTTTCATCACCAAATTTCCATTTGGTTTTAAGAAAATAATTTCTGTATCTTAATCAAGGTCCTCTATTTTTGGATCATTGTCATGTTACTTTCTTCTAATTTTGACTGTAACATTTTAGTTCTTTGAAACTGTTAAATTTGACATGTGTAAGGATAGTCAGAGCAATTTCTATTAACTGCTTTTCCTCTTCAGTGTGGGTAACTTTTTATTTCTTTCCATTGGTTCATAATTTTTTGTCCCATATGGGATATTTTTAAGTATCCTATTAGAGAACTCTGGATTCTGACTTTTTTCTCATGTAGAGGGTTATCATTGCTTTATCAAAAATCTATGTAAAGCATTTTTTAGTAGCCCTTCTGAATTAAATTTTTGACATTCATTTTCTCTATAGAGTACCAACAAACTTCCTGTTTAATTTTCTCTCCCAAGCCTTATTCATATTTTTCTTTCTTTTTGTTGTGTTTTTATTTCTATTAGTGCATGCTTGCAATACTTAGTGATTATATTCATTGTGGGCAGTTGGTACATGTACATCCTTGCCTTAGTTACTTCTTCCTATTGCTGAGACAAAATGCTCATACCCAAAGTTAAAGGGGTGGATATGAGGAATATGTGTTCATATATTTACATTTTTAAATTTCCAGTCTATAATTGGCTGGCTCCAAGGCAGGGCGTCTTGGCAGAAGGGTATCCCAGAGGTGAAACAGTTCATAGCATGAGAAAATAATAAAAGAAACAACAGGAGGGAAGAGGCAAGCCTCTGTCTGTCCATTCTAGTGTATGCAGGCTACCTGCCCTAGGGTGGGTGTAGCACTCACAGCCTCAGTCCCAGAACTGGACTTTAAATCATTCACAAACTCTAAATTCACCCACCAATCTCAAAAGAAACCTAAGCCTGAATGAGGCTTTGGAGGGACATCTAAACACAAACCATAACAATGACATATCCTAATTCTTTTCATCCCATTCCCATCTCTTATCCCCTTCCCAACTGCAAAAACAATCTATCTCCTTGTTTTATGTTGTCTATTATTTTGCTTGTTCATTTATTTACACTTTCGATTTCTAATATAAGCGAAACCATATCATACTTAAGCTTGTGTGTCTGATTTAGTTCACTTAACATTTTGGTTTCAAGGTGCATTCATTTCCTGCAAATGACTCAGGACCCTTTTACTATATAACCCAATGATCACCCAACAATTGGTCAAGGATTGAGCACCAGCATTTCAAGCCAGTTAATCTTTTACTATTGACTGATGGCTCTGTATGTGGATTCAGGAGCACATTCAAAGTTCAGACAGCTTTTAAATCTGTTTTGGTTTTTTTTTTTACTTCCCATCAGGTATTCTGGTACCTCCTTGGCAAAGCACAGGGACTCATGGTGATACAGGGATATGTGAATAGCTTTGGCTTTTTCTAGTCCCACTGGTATGTACATATCACCTCCAGCGAGCCTAGAATACCAGCTGGCTCTAGGACTCTTATCTCATATCTCCTGTTAAATTTCTACCTGAAGAAGCAGCTCCTATCCTGACAAGAATGCAGTCTCAGGCTTGTGAGATTTGTTTGTCCCAGTGGACTTGTCTTTGAGATTGTTGGTTATATCTGACATCTCTGCTGGGCATGGGATTGTCCAGCTAATGCTCTGGATTTAGTTATCTTCATTCTACAGTTAAGTTGCTGGCTACTTACCCTCTGGGATACCTGATGGGACCACAGTGAGAAAAGAACAGGGAGAAGAAAATGGGAGCAGCCTAGGCAAGCGTATGTAGACCGGTGCCCTTTCCCTCAGTGACCTCCTTATCCTATAGTACACTTGCCCATTAGAAATCAACTCTATAATATTCTGAGGCTTGCCTGTATTTGACAACACAAGAATAAGAACAGAGTTATTCTCCTGATGCCTGGGGTCCATCATAGGCTGGGTAATATGAGGTGTTCTATTGCTGGGGCTGGCTCAGGGACTAAGTGAGTAATCCAAGATGTGTTACCTTATAGTAAAGCAAAATTCAAAGCTACCAGAGTGGTGGACTGAGAAGGTCACCAAATCTTCTCCCCAAACAATAATCGTAAAACTGGAAAATGTATCAAAAACAACCATTTCAAGTGTCCCTGAAGGGAATCAAATACTTAAAACTGATAAACACTTACATAGGAAAAACTACTGAATCTTGGTAAGAATGCAGCAATCCATAATACAAGTTGAATGTTTATTTTTTTTTTAGGTTTTCTTGAGACAGGGTCTTGCTCTAAGTCAGGCTGGCCTTGAACTCACTATGTAGCCAGGGCTGGCCTCAAACTCAGAGCAATCCTCCTGCCTTAGTCTCCTCCCAAGTGCTGGAATTACAGGCATATACCACCATACCTAGCTTGTTTAAATTTTTAAAAAATGTTTTCACAGTGAAAGACACATGAATCTCCCTCATTTTGGCTTCAAATGTACTTATCCCACCATCCTGGCCACTTTCTAAAGCTGTTCTAGAAGTTCTCTTTTCTCAGTGTCTTTAATTACACTGTCATGGTTCCCTCCATGTTCTGAATCAGTTCAAAATGTCTACTTTCCATGATCATTTTGACTCTGGGGAAAAGCCGGAAGTCACAAAGTCCCAGGTCTGGTGAATAAGGTAGATGAGGACACATCGTCATGTTTTTATGAGCCTGTCTTTCTGTTGAATGGTGCTTGGTAGCAGCATTCCTTGTATTTTTGATCATAACTCATAAAGACACTCAGAAAGGAGGACTTCTAGAACTGCTTCAGAAAGTAGTAAGAACAATGGGAGAAGTGTGTTTGAAACAAGGGAGGTATCTCGAAGGGGATTAATGGCAACATGTCTTTTACTGTAATAAGTTTTTTAAAAATTTAAACATTCACTGTGTACTTTGATCACACTGCATATAATAACGATGCCAGTGAACTCAAACAACCCAGTTTTGTTTTTATTTAAGATCAATCTGTGGGGCTGACTTGCTTTCATGTTTTCTTGCATTGTATTCTATATGTTTGAAAAGATTTGTATAGAAAATGCCAGTGAGAACTAATGCTGAACAGTCTACCTGTAACTTGTAACTTTATAAAAGCACCTAATATTCAAGGGACTGAGCCATCTGATAAGAAAGCATCAGGACATTTGAGGAATGATCATATTTCTCTACTTATGCCTTTCAGAGATACTCAGCAGAAATATTAATCTTGAGTATAAAAAGCCACAGCTTTCTGAGTATAGTCTTGGTTACTTTTCTCTCATTGCTGGGGCAAAATACCCAACACCCAAAATTCATAAAGGAAAGGTTTATTTAGCTCACAGTCTGTGGAGGTTTCAGTCCATACTCAGCTGGCTCCAAAGCAGAGTGGCTTGTGGCAGAGGGCAACCGTTCATGGCGGCTGAAGACAGCAAAAGCAGCAAGAGCAAAATGGGAGGAGCAACAGACAGCAAGCCCCTTTCCCTCCCTTATACTGTATTGGAGCTACCTGCCCCAGGGCAGGTGTAGCACTCACACCCATAATCCCAGCACTGGACCATGAATCAGTCAAAAACTCTTGAAGCGCACTCCATTACTACATGAGGCTTTGAGGGGACATCCAGACACAAACCATAACATGTATGAATCAAACAATATTTGAATAAGGCATTTAGTAATATTCTTTGAGACTTTTACTGGGGAAGATTTTTTTGGAGAAGTCTAATTATTTCTTTCATTTGAACAGCCATCCTATCCAGAAAAAGGAAGGCTCTTGTATGAAAGCAGCTTAGGGCATGTTGTTGGAAACATTATATATAAGTGGGAGGGGAACTGGGCAGGAAGTTCATGAAAAAAGTCTGATTCTGACACTTTATTGGAATTTGTGTATCCAAGAGTGTCTATTTTTCCATGGCTAATTTATTTTGTTTGATGAGGCTGAGGGTGTCTCTGTGATGCACAATCAAGTGATTTTAGAAGGTGTGTAAACTAACTGCAAACTCATCATTTGTGTGGGGATTTTCCTTTCATGTATTCAAGTAGCTTTGAGCTTCCCTGGTCTTTTCCTGTCAATATGTGTGGCATGTGCTGGTGGCTGACTGCTGGTGATTTGTGAGTCCAGTGATCCAGCCCTGAAGCACATGGTTACCAGGGAACATATGCAACTTTTAAGAGCCTTAGAACCTCAACAGAAAATCAGCACTATGTCTTGGGTATTTACAATGTGATAGGTGCTGTACTAGGGCAGATTCAGAGCCATTATTCTTAATCTTTAGAACAACTATGTAAGGTTGGTAAAGATAAGAAAAATCTAGGCCCGGAGAAATTACTTCATAATAAGATGTCACAAGCCAGTAAGTGGGAAGGCAAGATTTGAACTTTATGTAACTGATTTTGAAACTGCTGCTCCTGACCACCGTAATGCACTGCTCTCTTAGGCCATTGTAGAATCTCTTAGTAGAAAACCATGCCATTCATTTATTCGTTTGTTCATCCATCCATCCATTGATCCATCCATCGATCCATCCATCCATCCATCCACCATTCATCCATTCACTTAATATTCATGAGGTTCCCATAGTGTGACAAAACCTTTTGGGTTTGTCTACTTTTCTGTTTCTTTTAAACCATGACTCTACTTCTAAGATTTTCTGTCCTTGCTGTAGGTTATCAAGATGTCCAGACCAGCAGCATCAACTTATTAGAAAGCAAAGTCTTGGCCCTGATCTAGACCTCTTGAATCAGAGACTCTGGGGTTATATGAAGAGGTGCAATGCATCACACTCTTTGAAAGGCATTGGTAGGTTTATCTATGATAAAAATCCCTTCACATAATGGGAGGAGAATCAGCATTCTGTTTCCTGAAAAAGTTTCCAGAATGAAGATGGAAAATACAAGGAAATTTGCATCACACAGTTTACGTCTATTCTAGATGTAAACTACATCTATGGGCCTTTCCCTCTTCTTCTTCCTCTGTAATATCAAAGAAAGTTAATAGTACGGAAATTGACAGTGTATTATCTATTGTCACATTTTCTACATTGGATCCCAGGTGACCTTGTCAACTAAGGAACCTTTAGTAGATAATCCTAGGAATTATTTTCCTTTTCCTCCCTCCTTTCTTTCTTCTTTCTTCCATTTTCATCTTTCTCATCACTTGTTCTTTCACAGATTATTAAGTGTGTCTGTGTACACATGTATACACACACACACATACACATTTGACCACTCCACCAGCCTTTTCCCCTAGAAGATCCCTAGTGATTATGCACAATATAAAGTGCTCTATCTGGTCATATGAAGTGGATACTTCATTTGTGTGTTTAAAAGCACACTGTCAAGTATAACATGCAAGAACATGTTGTAGGTAATTACCCACTTTTTTCTGCCATCACCAGTTTTACCACATTTCTGAGAGTTCTAGAACTTTTTCTCCAGCTGACAAGCTACATAAATAGTTTTGAAATACTTCCTGTCTTTGTCCTAAAAGAACTCAGCAGTGGAAAATAAACTAACAAAGTGAAAATTTTTAAAAATCCTTAAACGCTTTTAGAAATATGTATTACCTCCTAAAACAATTATGAGTCATTTTTCTATATCTTACACTCATATGTAGGGCTAGTCAAATGATTCTTGTTGCAAATAAGAAAAATGATTATTTCATTAATCAACATTGCATAATTCATTTTTTTCAGTGCTGAGATTCTAATCCAGAGCCTTGCTGAATCACTAAGTTTACAAGTTGGGCTTAGATTCACAACCCTTGTGCTTCAGCCTCCCAGGGCAGGGATTATAGGCAAGAGGCAATGTACCGAACTTATTACACAATTCTTTACAGTATTGAAAAAAATTTTAAAATTCACTACCAACTCTGACTCTCACAACAATTGTGGGTGGTGTCATCATTCCTGTTTTATAGATGAAATTAACAGCTATGGGATATTTAAACAACTTATTCAAACCTACAGTACTGGAAGAACATTAAATAAATTGTAGAAAATGGAATCTATAGGGGGTGGACTTATTTTGGTTCTCTGATACTTTCAAAATAAAAGTATTTTGTTTCATTTTCTGGGATTAAGAGATTAAAAAATAAGACTGCATTAATACAAATGATGGCTCTCAAGCATGTGCACAGAGTTGAAAATACAAATAGGAGGGGGGATGGGCAATGGCTTAGGATAGGCTTCCCTGAGGAAAAATGCTTAAACAGAGACACAAAGGTTATGAAGGATAAATTTGTGAAGTGCAGTGGGGGTCTAGGAAGGAGGAGTAAGAGGAAGAAGAAGAGGAGGAGGAGGAGGAGCAGAAGGAGGAGGAATACTTCAGGTCTGCATCATGCAGGACAGGAAGAAGATCCAATATTAGTGCAACAAAATCATACTAGGTACAACTTTGATACATAATCTGTAGTGTGATGATGATCCTTGAAAGGTAACAATCAGAGTAGGGACAAAGAAAAAAATAGGAGACCCTGGGAATGGGATCAGGAGTTGTGTATGACAGCAAAGTGCTGGTCACAATAGTTTTGGGAAAGAGATTTGGTGATCCACTTAAATGGCTTCTGGAAAAGAAGTCAGAGTCCCTTTTAGCTTAGTAAATAATGGTCTCAATAGCTTTCTTCTTTTGGGTCCATAAACAACAAAATAATTGGGCCTATGTAAAAGCACCACAGAAAAAGGGAAAATAAATATTATGAACTCTTTAAAACAGCAAACTTCTAAAATGATTATGGTAAGATCAGAGGTATTTAGAGAATTCACTGGCTTACTAAAAAGAGCCTATCACCTTCTTGGTATAGGATTATACATCCTGAAAGGAAAAAGGGCTAAGAGGAAAGGTAGCAGGATGAGACACAAAGGGGAGTTCCACAAAATAAGAAAGCATTTCCAGAAAATCAAGATTGGAAAAATTAACATAGATAAAAAATTAATGTAACTAAATTAGGGGATCAAAGTATGGGCATTCACTGGCAAGTTAAGTCAAAACTCTTGCAAGCAGAGACAGAATTAAATGAGATTAAAATGATGAAATATACAGTGGGTCTGAAGACAGAGAGAGGAGCAATCCTGGACTTCTTGAATCTTCCATGAAAATAATTTGAATAAAGCAATAACTAAGTGGAAGGGAATTCCTGAAAAATTAAGAATGGGAGCTTTCTCAGTCCAAAGCAAATGAATGCAAAGAGATCCATTCTAGGGCTACATTAGACATTTTTTAAAATAAAGAGAAATAGAACAATTTTATAAGAATGCAGCAGAAATCAAAATATGTTACACGTAACAGAATAACAATTAAATTAGTTTCAAAACATCTACATTTAGAAAGAAAGTCAGCTGGGTGTGGTGGCACATGCCTGTCATCCCAGCACTGGGAAGGCTGAGGTAGGAGGATCACTGTCAGTTCAAAGCCTGGGCTACATAGCGAGGCTGTCTCAAACAAACAAACAAACAAAAAAAAAAAAGGAAAAAAGTCACTTGATATGTTGGCATTTAAATAAGCTCTGTAGAGTTTTGAGCCAAAGCTAGCAAAAGAAGAAATTTAGTCAGTCAGGGTATCTTTAATGTGTGAAGGCAACAGAAATACATCTTCAGATAAGCATGTCTCGGCAATATATCCCCCATATAACCTTTTATAAATTTCTAAAAGACTAGTGGATGAAACAAAATGAAAAATTAAGGAAAGGTGACATCATGAAATGAATGCTGATGCATTTAATGCCAATTAAATATAAAGAAATTGGATACAAATCCAAAATGACACTGAAAGAAAATGAGTATAAAATATTTTAGCAATAATAGTAAATTTGATATATGACTCTAAGGACTTAGAATGAGATGTGTTGTGTATGTAAACCTATTTCTTTAACAAAACCTTATAGAGAGAGGTGTTTAAATGCTATCATCAGCCAGGCATGGTAGTGCATGCCTGTAATCCCAGCACTCAGGAGGCCGAGGCAGGAGGATCACTGTGAGTTTGAGGCAAGCCTGGGCTACAAAATGAGTTCAAGGCCAGCTTGAACGCATAGTGAAATCTTGTCTCAAAAAAGGAAAAAAAAATGCTATCATCATATTCTTAACTATGAGATTTAAAATTTGAAAACTAACCTATAAATTTTTAAATGATAGTAACCAATTAAACTAAAGGCAAGACATAAAATTTCCATATTTCTTGCAAAGGTCAATACAAACACACATAAATAAAACAAAAAACACCAATACAGATAAACAAAAAACTCCAAGTAACAAGTGGAATATTAACAACAATAAAAATACAAATAAAACTAAAAATAATATTGTTACAAAGAACTGAAAATAAAAACTGAGCTAATCAAAATAAGATAAAATACAAATTATGATACTAAACATAAATGCTTTAAATTTCACTATCAAATAGGAGTTACAACTCTGCACTAAAAGTAATATAAATTTCTTAAGGACAGAACTAAAATAAAATATTACAAAAATGGGAAAGTTAAAGAAAAGTAATTATCAGTAAAACTAAAGGAAATAAAAGCAGAATTCAAGACAGGAGGCATGTACTGCTAAAAAGTTTACTTATATTGATAGGAACTGCAATTGACAACTAAATATTGCACAACAAATAAAAATGTGATAAAAAGCAGAAATACTTAGAAATTCAATCAAATGGATTAAAGCAAGAATATGAGAAACATTAACATAGGTAAACTGATGATACACCAAGTAAATAATGGCATAAACAGTTAAAATCGCAATTTTATGCTTAATTTGTATATCAGGTTCTCTGATTTATAAAACTTCGGACATACTATTTGTTCTTACACATTCATAGAACACTGACAAAAGCCGACCTTAAAACTGACTACAAAATGCTTTAAAAAACCCTCAAAATTTACATTGCTGGCCATAATATATTAAATTTTTAAAATATTAATATAAATTTTTAGAAAACTTCCACTAAATTTAAAACATCTCCCAAGTCATTGCTGGGTCAAAGAATAAAGAAAAATCACAGGGTGAACTATTTGTTAGCTAACAAAAATTTGTACAATGAATATGTGATTGACATGATATACAGACTCACAAAACTTCCAACCTTCTACTTTCTCACTATTTCCTGAAAGGATCTTTAAATTATCTTCAAGTGAAAATCAAGAAACATAAGGATATTAAGAAGGAAAACATAATAAAAGTAAAAGAAGAAATCAAACACATTTTTAAAAGTTGATAAATTCAAGAGTTGATTCTTTAGAAAATAATCTAGTAAAATATTTTTTAAAAAATGGTGATCTGGGTGGCTGATTTGAAGGTAACAATAAGCACTGGAATTACAATGGTGAACTCCTACCATCTTGTCTAGTGAAGCTCTGTATTATCTGTACTGTTTTATCGAAGAATTATTTTCTTATTCCTTATAGTAGTTTGAGCAATCTATCATTCTTAGGTCTGGTAATCTGAGCAATGTAGTTGAGGATAGCGATATGTAATGTAACAACCACTGTTGATTCGTATTATTTTGTCTTGAGACTGTATCACTTTGAATGTTCTTGCATTGATTTGTTTATGTTTGTGATACTGGTATGCTGGGACTGCTCTATTTCTTTGCCTGTCTATTTCTCATTTACTACTCTCTTTAAAATAAAAAAATCTGAACAGCAAATTAAAATAAGAAAAAAAATCAACAAAGATTGATGAATAAGATAGAGAGTTAACAATAGATTGAGATGACAAAAGTTATGTATAACTCTATTCAATATACTTGAAAATCTTTACAAAATAAGAAAATTTATAAGGAAATATGAATTATCCAAATTGACTAAGAAATAAGTAATCTACCATAGTAAAATTATAACATTACCTTTAAATCTCCCTAAAAGGAAAAATAAATAAAAAGTGACTCAGTGCAGGTCATTTTACTACCAAATTATATCAAGTTTTCAGGAGACTGATATTCCCTTGTTATGTATATTACATATATAATTTCCAAGATAAGAAAATATGAAAAATGACTAGAAATAATTTTATGAAGCAGTTGTCATCTTGATTCCCAAACAGAGCAATAGAAAAAAAATTTGAAAACTAGTTTTATCAAACTAGTTGATATTAAGCTAGATATCAATGCAAAAGACTAGGTATAGTGCTCTGAAACTAAAATTCAGCTCAGCAATTGAACTTAAAACTTTCAAGATACCCCTGGGTCCAGTGATGCATTGCTATTTGTACTTAGCACATGTAGATGATATTATAGATCACCATATGTACATATGGTCCAAAACAGACTTGAGATTCCATTTCACCCTATTTTTAATTTAAAAAATAAAGCATAATATATCAATGAATTATTCAATTAATTGTTCTATCAAATTTGGGCATTTGAAAATAAAAAAATTATCAAGATGCATTATATATTGGCCAATTCTCCAACTGAAATATAATTATGTATCAAAGATAACACCAACAATAAAAAATAATAAAAATAAAATTTGACTATCTGGGCAAGTGTGGGATGTTCCATAAATATTAATACAATGGGGGATTTTTCATCATAAAATCAATGGAATAAAACACAAAGGATAAATATTACTGGACAAAAATTGAAAATTCTTTAAACAATCAACATTTATAGAAATCAAAGGGAAAAAAATCTGGAAAAATATGTGGGATTCACACAGTTTGAAATTAAGAAGGCTCTGTCTATTTATTCTATTGAACTCCATTAATCTCAATTTCATCATTAATGAAATGGAGAAAATAGCACTGTTGGTTCTGAGAGGTTTGGAAATAAAGTATTTTTTTAACACAGTCCAGTGCTCAACACAGTGTCACCTATTACTTTTTGTATTTATTACTTCTATGATCTGTACTAAGTTCAATAAAAAAATACCTGGACCCTCTCCCCCGAAGAAAGATAGGCAGTGGACATAATTTATATAGGAAAAGCTTCATTAGCCAATAAATTTAAAAATTTTAACCTTGCTAATGAGATGCAAATTAAAACATTAATAAAATGCCACTTTTCATGTAATAAATTAGAATAAAATTTTTAAATATAATACAAAAGAGAAGCTTTCTCAAACACTGAGCGCATAAATTTTCCACTGCTTGATCTTGAAGGCAATTTGGCAACAGTCCACACTCTTTTAAACTGTAATTTAATTCTTGAGCATGTATTTAAAACTGTCAAAATTTTATTTTTATGTGAATGGTTGCACACATCTTAAATCAAGGGACCTCATGGGTCTTTGATAACACAAACTCATCAATAAAAATAACTTTTATTATGTACTCTTAATATATGTACATTTAATATTGGAAGTCCTGTTTATGATATTCACTTTCACCACTAAAAATATAAAACAAAATTGAAAAACTGAAATAAAAGTAGAAATTCTAACGCATTCTCCCTGAACCTCAATGCACTGTATTGTAAAATCTGTGAATAGATACATACCTTATTTCAGAGACTGCCATCCAGAATATTTCACAGTTGGAGAAATGTGAAATAAATCATTGTACTTTGATCAAAGAAAATGTTAAACAGCTGTTTGAAATCACTATTTTGCAGGATATTTAATTTTGAGAACATGGTTAAAATATAATATAATAATGTCAGTAAGGGCAAATATAGTTTTTAGCTGGTTCATCATTATAACCCTGGGGAGGAGCCAGGAGACTATGTTAGGCTCTTAGCGAATATTTATTGAATTATAAAAATAGGATACTAACTTGTATATGCAATGCAATTACAAACACATCAAGCAATATAGATTGTACATATACTACATGAGCGTATATACGTGCATATATGTATAATTTATATGTATGTATAAAATTTTCAGAAATTTCTATCAGTTCTATTATTCCAATCTAAAATTCAAGGGTGATATGGATTAAAAAAAATAAAGTTTAAAATGTAACATGGTTGTTAAATTGGCAATTTTGCAAGGATAAAAGAGAAGTGTGAAATAGATTATGCAATGAGTCTTTCAAGATCCCACATTTTATAACACAGGAAACAGAATAGAAGTTGAAAAGCTTTTCCCTCATTTAAATTATTATAAATATATGTATTGCTAGCTTTTATCTGTAATTCTGAGGAAACTTGATAATTCTTCCCTCTTATACTGAAGAATATACCAGCACTGTAGAGCTTTTCACATTTTGGCATTCTAGAATTTTCTCAGAAACTTGTTCAAAGTATAATTAAAAATATATTATGGGGATAGAACCCAAGGTCTTTGCGTTGAACTACATCCCCAGCCTTTTTTTAAATTTTATTTTGAGACAGGGTATCACTAAGTCACTAACTTAGTCGCCCAGGGAGGGACTGAACTTGACAGCCTGCTGCTTCAGCCTCCCAGAGTGCTGGTAGTACAGGAATCCACCACCATGCCAGGCTAAACATGTACAACCTTGAGCCTCCACTCTCTGAGACTCTGATTTAGCATATTGGATGAAGGATCCAGGGGTTTGCATTTAACTCCCTCCCAGCAGATGATTCTGACTCTCTACATCTGAGGATGGCAGATAGAGGAGCCACAGAGAACAGGGCATCTTCTTGACATTGACCACCCCAAGTCCGGCCCAGAATAGATAGCTGAATTTAGACTTAAACAACACTTACCTCTTCGTGGTGTCATCAGGAGCCAAAAGTTGCATTAAGAAGGCTCTTAAAATCAGCATTTCCTGAACTGAGGTCAGTAAAATGCCCAAAGAGTTGAGAAAAGGATTTTTACTGTGTAAGAAAAGGTCAAAATGTCTTAAGTGTGAGTCTCCAAGTATGCCAACAGAGGCTCAAGTGCAGAGTTCTGTGGAGGCCTCTTCCCCTCCCTGAACAGCACAGGGCGATGTTCTTCTGATAGCTCAAGGCAGTGTATGGGTCTTCATCCCCATGCAAAGGGATAGATAATTTTGGCTGAAGGAAATAATATTCAGACAAGTTAAAGGGACTTTACTAAGACTGCACTGAGAGCTGGTCGAATGTCAACAAGGATGGAACTTGGTACATTATGGACTCAAATCCTTCCTCTCCTGGCCACCAGAGCCTCAGGAGCTTTCATAATGATCCAGTTATGCCTTGTGATTATAAAGGTAGGGATAGCAGGGAGATGATCCATTTGATTAACTTTTTTGTTTTGCTGTTAGATTTCATTAACTTTTAATACACCAAAGTCTTTTACAGTGTTCCCCAAAGAAAAAACTACAACAGAAAGCCAAAAAGAAATTAAATAACTTTTAAAAAGTTGAGAGTTGTGGTTAGAAGAAACCATGGAAGTCCACAGCTTCAGTAATAATATTGTCATTCTTCCTTGTTCCTGACTGTGGGGCTGCTATGGTTTATATAACTAGATGTCCCTTAAGAGCCTGACGCACTGGTTTATGGGAGCTTATAGCTGACTTCCGGTTAGTAGGTGGCATCTGGCCAGAAGAGGCGGGCCACTTGGGGCGTGGCCTGGAAGAGTTCCCACCCCTCTTAACTCTCTGCGCCCTGGCCCCTAAGCTGTGAGAACCTCACCTTTGCTATTCCCCTCAGCCATTCCTCCCAACCTGGGTGTCAGTCGACCATGGACTGTGAAGGTGAGCCAAAATAAACCGAAACTCCTTTACTTCGCGGGTGTTTAGTATTGTGTCTCAGCAACTAGGGAAGTAACTAAGACAGGGACTTAAAAGTAATCCCCTACACTACACTGTAATCCCCCCTTGCACTTTGTTTTCTAGCAGAAAAAGCTACCACTTACACAGACATCATTTTAGCGGCGATAAGTAAAAAGATTTTGCCTTTTTTAAATCTGAGGAAATGACTGTCGCTATACTGGAACCCACATTTCAAAATTTGGCAATGAAGGGAAACTGAAATATCATTAGTCTTTCGGTAAGTTTTGTGGGGAAGGCCTCTGGATTCTTGTGTGGCCCTATGATTGGTGCAATTCTTTTTGACTATATGAGTGATTAATATTTTAAAAGAAATTAATTTGATATTAATATTGTTGAGGTAAGATAGTAAATAAATATATATAATATTTAAATATATGTAATGTATATGCTTAAATTTGGGTTTGTGTAAAATTTGAGTCATTGCAAATTTTTCATGGTTCCATACAAATATTTTATTTTTTGTTAAAAATTTATGTAGTGTCCAAACTGCTAGGAATTTCCTACTTTCAGTTGTACCTCCTCCTGCAGGCTTTTGAAGCCCAACCCTAGTATGTTTTACCCCAAACCCTCCTGTGGTTACCTCTCAGGCTTGGATTAAACCTGTAGTCCTCCTAGTGACCAGAAACCTTGCTTGGCTTTGCTACTGGTAAAGTCTTTAATGACCAAGACTATTCATTCCTCAGCTCCAGGGTTCTGGTCTCTAGGAATCACCTAGCAGGGTCCTAGGACAGGGATTTTCCACCCATTTCCCGTAATGTCCACATGTTCTTCTCCATGGAAACTGTGGTCTTTGCTTGAAGGTCTCTCACTGGTGAGAGCTCAGAGCAACATGCGTGGTTGACTTTTCATATTCTTGCTTTTGCATCTGTAGATTCAACCAACTGCAGGTTAAAAATATTTTTTAAATGCACCTGTACAAACTGGGTGGTGGGACTCATGCCTGTAATCCCAAAGGCTGAGGCAGGAGGCTCACCAAACTGGAGATAAGTCTGAACAATGTAGTGGGACTATCTCAAAATAAAAAGTAAAAAATGGGATGGAGGTATAGCTCAGTACAAAGGCCCATTATTATTAAAAAAGTTTACTGAACTTATATAGACATTTTTCTTGTCATGATTCCCTAAACATTACCATGCAACAACAATTTACATAGCATTTACTTTGTATTATATATTATAGGTAATATAGAAGTTACTAGAACCAATCTCTCATGGATGCTGAAGGAATACTGTATACATACACTCCTCTGCATAACCTATATTGATAGTTATATAAATATGTATTTGCATAAATATTTATTATATATACTTACATAGAAATATATTAAATGGGTAATCTATCATTAAAGCATTATTTTTATTATCATACCTTTCACTACTCAGCAGCACCATAATTACTTACTTGCTTTTGTCTTTTTCCTCACTATAATTTCAGCTGCAAAAGGGCCCTGAACTTGATGTGTGCCCAGTGTTAAGTTTCCATCATCTGGAATAGTGGGTGGCATGCTCTGCTCAGTACATATTTGTTGAAAAAAGACAAGTAAATATCATTTAAAAGTACAACCAATTTCCAAATTTAATTGAGGAGAAAAAAATTGCAGTAATTCTTTTGCTACAACAGATCAAACTGTTTACCACTGGATTTTCAAAAGGGTATTAAATATTTAAAAATCTATTGTTATTGACTATATTTTGTGTCAAAACCTTGAGAATTCATTTCCTAGTTTATCTTCATGCTAATTTGAATTTATCATTCTGCTTATTTTTAATTCAAAGCATTTTTGCTGAGTTTTTTTTAAGTATTCTGCAGGTGTGATGTGAGTTTTACTACACATGATCAGAGAGTCTCTTACTGGAAGGTTGGAGGTGATGACCACAGGATGTCCAGCAAGAACATCTGTCAGTGGGAGTGGAGGTGATTACACTGGCTCTTTTAGTCCAAATATATGAGAAAGTATGAGAACCTAGCAATTTGCTTTGCTCAATTTGTTCTGTGTAGGAATCAGAGAACTTTTGAGCAAAATGTACAGACATGTGGAGATACAGTGAAAAGCTCAGTAGAGTTGAATGGGAGATGACTGTGTAACAAAGTCATGGTGACCAAGCCACCTAAGGGTGCAAGAGCATAGTGTCATCAGCATAGACCCACCTACATCCTCAGATTTGGGTTTTTTTTGTTTGTTTTTTTTTTCTGGTACCGGGAATTGAACTCACGACCTTGCACTTGCCAGGCAGGCGCTGTGCTGCTGAGCTAAATCCCCAGCCCTCATCCTCAGATTTGGAATGAGTCAGCTGGCATTGGAGTTGTCTTTAGTACATCTGTGAAGCATTCATTGGAGCAAATTAATGGTGGAGGGATTGCAATGATATAGGTGGAGCCTTCTAAAACTCCTTAAAAGAGCCAATTGTTTGTAAAGACTTCAGCACATCTGGTTTTATATGCTTTAGGAGGGCGCCATGCTGATTTGTCAAGATAAGTCAGTTTTCCTTTAGATAGCACATAAGCCATTCTAGTAGTAGTAGGGGTTTGAGGATGTTGTGCAATTCTTTGAAAAGACTCAGTGACAACAGTAATTCAGAATTTCCTCTGCCCCCTAATCAGAGCCATTTTGAACTTCCAACAACTACAACTATGGCTGTGTGGATACCTTGTTTCCAGGAATGATGCTCAGAGTTAGGAGACAGTAGGTTACCAGTTGCTGATTATCTCATTATCACCCTGAGAAAGAATTAGCTAAAATTCCTTGGTGGAGCAACACATTTGTTCTTTAACAACCGAAATGATGCCAAGCCACTGCTTCAAAGAAAGAGTGTAATGTTTGTGTGTTCACAAGTCTGCTCTGCACGCTTACCACACTTCGCATTGGCATTTTACAGATGAGGAACCAAGAAAACATTATAATTGAAAGAAAATATACTTAGGCAGATTGAAGATGCTGAATACCATTTTCTTTTTTCTTTTCTGGTGTTTACTACCTGGTGAAAGTTTTGAGGGAAGCAAATGTTTCCTGAACTCTGTTCCTGGGAGTCCCTAGCATAGCACCTGATACATAAAGAACTGTTAATAAAGATTTGCCAAGCTGAGCGTGGTGGTGCAGGCCTGTAATCCCAGCACTCAGGAGGCTGAGGCAGGAGGATCATTGCAAGTTTGAGGCCAGCCTGAACTGCACAGTGAGACCCTGTCTCGAAAACAAACAAACAAACAAACACACAAAAATGATTTGCTGAATTCCATCAATTTTGTCTTACACAGACCCCGATTCAGAGACATCCCCATCTTACACAAACTGAGGAGGACATAAATAATTATTTGATCTGGTTTTCAAATTTCCTTCAATTTCTAAGGCTAGAGATTGAAAGAAATATTTAGAAAACCTCTGGTTAGCATTTAGGTAACAAACAAATCTGCAGACTATTTTAATAGGGGTAAATGAAGATGGAAGGTTGGAGAAGACCTCATAAAGCACAGGCTACCCTAGCCATGTCTTCCTCAAAGCCCAGGCACCTAGAAAGGAGAAGATGTGGCTCATCTTTCCAAAGACATTCTCCCTGCTCCCCCACCCCCATCTCCTTGGAATTGTGTTATCTCTGCCCGTCTGAAAAGCTCAGAAGCCTTCTGAATTTGGGCGGCATTCAAAGGACAGCCAAGGGTCACCCGTGGAATATTAAAGGAGAGGGAGGGTAATGAGCAGCTGAGGCTGGATGCAGCATGTGCAGAAACAAGGCAGAGAATGACAGGAAACTCCAGGGCGACCAGAGAGCTGCCCTGTGCTAGGAAGGAGAATGAGCCGCCTCAAGCAATCTGCAGAAATAGTGTTCCAGAGCATAGAGTTGCAGCTGGGAGTGGAGGGAGGAAAACACGAATTAGTGAAATCAATTAGTCAGTGGCCTTTGGAACAGAAGCAGAATGGCTCCTTTCTAGAACCTGGAGACACCTTGTAAAATAAAACCACCAACCAGATACTATTTTAATATGAGATAAAATTCTGTGGAATTTACAGCCCCTTGACAGTTACTTATTTCTTAAAATAATAAGGCTTTAGGATTTATGGAGGAAATTCCTTCTCAAAGGACTTCCAAGTAATTTACTTTTTTTTTTTTTTTTAAACCTAACAGTTTTTTGACCTTTCTTCCATCTCTTATAGATATTGATTCTTGGTTTTGTTTTTCAAATAAAATCAATGGCTATTTAGTGAGAGCTTATTATGTGCCAAGCACCATCCTAGTGTTTGGAGGAAGAAGGTGCAGAGAGAGGCTATGACACCTTAGATGGTAACTTGCTGATATATGTTTTGTGTATGTGGGAGGAGTCAATAGGGAATTGGATCTCAAATCCCTTTGAAATTCTGATGAAGGCTAAGGAGTTTCTCCACAAAAAATATAAAACCTTCATATCTTGTCAGAGGGTCACAGACAGAGAGCAAGCTATATAGAAATTGCTTTTATTCCTATGCAGTAGGCCTATTTGAAGCACTATTTGTGAATTATTTATTTAATCTGCAAACCCATCTTGTGAGACATATGCTATTATTACCTCCATTTTCTTCTCAGGGAATTGGAGACTCAGAGAGATATAAGTCTCTTGCCCCTAACCTCTCAGAGAGCCAAACATGACCCCAGAACTGAACACTAGATCTCTGGCCCCAGGGCCTAAGCACTTACCCCTGGCCCCGTGGGACCCGGAAGTGGGGATTTGTAAAGGCTTTGGTCAGCCAACTTTAGACCAAGGGGATCTATGTGCAGTTTAGACTAGGAAACTCCATATACTTTATTGCCACGTGCCAGGAAAAGCATCTTGGCAATTTCATAATTATCATGAGCAGCATATTCTATGGTTGTGCAGTACCCAACTGGGTGTTTTGACCCAAGAAAAGCTAGACCAGGGCCTGGATGTGCAAAAGCCTGGGTTATCAGGTGGGAATTTGGATCCAACTCGAATATATTGTGAACACACTAAAGTTTTGAACCAGATTTTTAGGACTGTTAGTCTGTCAGCAGGGGGCAGGATGGATTTTTCTATTTATTTATGGAAATTTGAAACTCTTTAAGGAACCAACTATTATGGAAGGAAAAAATTTCTCCACCTGTATAATCTTTGTCAATCAGAATGAAAAGATGAAACTAGCAAGGCCTACAAATGTTTAATGTAAAATTTATTTAAATATTTTTCTCTAAGAAAAATGATAGAATTAGAACATTTTATAGTAAAATCACAGTTTGAACATGCTGTGTGTGTTTGACCACCAGGAGGTGGGGGACAAGAGTTAACTGCGGAATAGGCTTCCATTGGTGGCAGAGAGGTTCTTCCAAACTGAACCAGGGGGTGGACAGAGCCCTGGGCTGAGCTCTTTGGGCCGCTTTGGTTTTGCCCCTTGGCCTAGTTTGGTAGTAGCTCTTCTCACATTCAACCTTGTCCTAAGGGCAAATTGAGATTTTCTATCATTTCTGTTATGATGTATAAATGAAATACACTGTGATTGTTCAAATTAAAAAAAAGTGTTATACTAAAAAGGACATATTGCCATGAATCCCACTCAAAATATTCCCACTTGCTTTTAATGCACTTATCCCATCACTCTTGC
>NW_004955460.1:4362734-4410097 GCF_000276665.1 Chinchilla lanigera | reverse complement strand
AAGCACAAGGTCGTGAGTTCGATTCCCGGTACCGGAGAAAAACCAAAAAAAAAAAAAAAAAAAAAGCAAACAAACAAACAAACAAACAAACAAAAACAGCGAATGCCACTCCGAAGTGCCATTTAACATTAAAAGCAGGCTCATAAAAACATTATGAAAAGGCAAGTTATTAGCCTAAGTGTTTTGAAAAGGCATGTTATTAGCCAATAGGAAAACTGGCATGATTTTATAGCATTAGTGAGGTGCAGATGTGTAGCATGGACAGTCCTGTGAGATCCCTTCTTTAGGTATCCTGAAGATTTCATACAAAACTGATAAGAGGAACCAATATGATTTTTAAAAACTGAGAGTGGGCTAGGGACCTTTCCATTCCAGGAGTTGGCAGGATCATTTACTATTGCAGAAGTTTACAATCTTGAGTTCATACATGTGCGCATAGGTATCTCTGCTAGAAATTTTTTTTGCTTGTTTGTTTTTCTGTTTTTTTTTCGGTACCAAGAATCAAACTCACGACCTTGTGCTTGCCAGGCAGGGGCTGTGCTGCTGAGCTAAATCCCCAGCCCCTCTGCTAGAAGTTTTAAGATACTAGGATGTAAGCTTTATTTGGGACAGAAATAGGATGTTGTTTGTAACTCCTGACCAACTGTACATTCATATTGCTAAGTGTAAATTCACTTCAGTCTGAGATGTATTCTGATTAAGTGCTGGTACCTACCTAAAGTCATCAGATTGGGAAAAACGTGTGAATATAGGGTACACTGAAGTCTCACGGTATCCCCCGGGAAATGTGGAAAGCCATGTTTGTACCGAAACCAAGAGGAAAGAATCAGCAATTTTCTCACAGTCTTGGTGGTAATTGGTATTAAATGGAAGAACATCTTTGAGGTCTCCTGTAGTTTCTTCAGGAGGACACTATTTAAGACCAGGATTCCTTTGAGTTTTGAATGCTTTGCTTAGCTTTACTTATAGAATACTTGATTATTTTGGGGCAGGATTAAATGAAATGTCAGCCATATGAATCATAACAGGACAAAGAAAGAGAAGCAGTTGGAAATACTGGATTGAGGACAGAAGCACAAGTTGTGATTAACAGTGAGAAAATACAGAGTATATAGTCATAAGATCTACAATTAAATTCATTATCTTGCAGATTTCTGTCTTGAATATTTCCTAGACATGTGATATTTTCTGCTATTCTCAAATAATTTTAGTTTGCAGCCAAAGAAAAGTCACATCTGAAATAAAATAATCAGTGATAGGCAAATTTATGATGCTTTTAGTGTCTCTGATCTGCTTAAATTTTCAAAAATGTGAACTATATACAGAGTCCACCAAAACAAAATATACATACTTCAGCAGTTTGTCATACTAATAAATGCCTGGAAGCTAAAGGCCACCACTGTGAGCACCTCCTGTAATTGTGGAGGGCAAAGGTAAATTGTGTTAATCTTATGCTATCTCAGAAATTTAGTATTAAAATATTTATGTAAGTTTTTCTTTTTTGATGTATATTTCTTTTGGTAGACTATATATACTTATATACACATATCAATAGAAAATATCTATCTATAGTATGTATGTATAATTCATAAATATATATACTTACATCAGTAGAAAAAGCTTGAATAAAAAACAAAATATGGTCTTATTACAAAAAGTGAAATAAGAGTTCTTTTTAAAAAGTTATTTGCAGAATAACAAAATATTAAACGTTGACAGTTGAAAATTCTTAAATTTCTGGGGGGAAATAGTCTTCAGTACATTAAATACATTGGGAACTAAACTAAATATTTGGTAATTGACAAAAGAAAGAAAAATTGCTTTTCCTCATGATTAAAGTAACAAATTTTGTATTTGAAGTTCCCTTTACTCTCAATCCACTATGGTCTGGTTTCCTACAACTAATTATTTGTGATTTTGTTTTTTCACCTGTTTAGTGCAAAAAATTAGCCAGTAAAGAGCATGACTTTGTATCTTCAATTATCTGTCGGTACTTTGTTTTTACTATTTTTCCTATATTGAAATATGGCATTTTAAGAGGATAAAAATCTAATAAATTTTTGTAAAGGGTATAATTTCTTTCTGTTGAATTTTAAAGATCTGTTTTGTATAACTTTACCATATGCTGGTGTTTCACAACCAAATGAATTGTTTTGAAGTTTTGAAGACTTTCTGTCTTTATTTATATTTCCTCCTAAGCCAAATGACTTGCCAGTTTCCTAGCTGGTTTGCAATGTACACAAAAATCTGCTGGACCTCGTTCAAGCTCAGCTTGGGGGTAAGGGTATTCTAACGCGTGGCTGCCCCTGGACACGCATGCTCTGTTGAGTTAATGATCTTGTTATCCTTAGTTTCTCTGACTATAAAATGAGAGTGATTATGCTTACAGAAACTCTGTTGGTTAAATTATTGAAGGCTCTGAGCTGAATTATCTCTGTTTATTTGATGTTATTTTTAGCAACCTTGTGAAAACTCAACTTGAATTCTCTACCTTACTACAGTGCCCTCGCTCTGCTCTTCAAATCAAGGGTCTAAAACTTTTAGGTAATACACTGAATCTCTGCAATTAGGCATTGTATTAGAGGAAATCAGACATTAGTACACGGTGAGTATATATGCAGTTAATAGATGCTAGACCATATGCAAATGTACACTGTCCGCACATAAATGAACTTTTAAGGAATATTAATTAGTAAAATTATTGGAATGTGAGAAGCACTGGGAAGGTATACACTTGTAGAACTCTTCTAGCTTGTTGGTATGGAGTCATTAAAGTTAATACTGTAATTTATACATAACCTCAGCTGGCATATTCTAGATCTGTTAGATGATACTGTGGTAAATGTTATAAGGAAAGGCCTCCCATGATCAGATAATTTGGAAACTCTTAAGTTAAACCAAGTTGGATTGTTTTTTCCCTGGTAGATTTCCTTGCTGCAGACACAACTGTGAAACTCTTTTATTGCAGAATATCTTTTGGGACAAGTGTTTTGTGGAATGCACTTTGGAGAACACTATTTTATTCCAATTTTTACACTTTCCAGATGAGAAAACCGAGATCAGCAGTGGTTAAGTGACTTGCTACTTTTATCTGCCGGGAACTGCAGCTAAATAAAGCTAACTGTAATGCTGGGTATGGGATACTTTCTGATGTTCCGTCTCTTGTATCTTATTTCCCCCAGATCTCACCTAAGCAGAGTCAGCCAGAGAAGAGTTTTGCTCCACTTTTTGTGGGACAAATGTAGCATTAATCACTTTCTGTGGCTAACAGCCATCCAAGCTAAACACTCTTTCCCCCTCACTGACTTCTTGGACCATAATTCAAAGTACTCAGATAATTCAAGGATACATATGACTTACTAAGTCTATGAGTCTTGGTGTTTTTCACTCAGTGCCTACCACTAAAGATGCTGATCTTTGGAGATAAATCCAGAGTTAGAAATGCAGTTTTACCACTCAATTGTGGGTCTTTGGATCAAGTCAGCCTCTCTGAGCTTTAGATCCTTATCCACAAAATGGGCTAGTATCTTGGTTGCCCTGGGTAACATTAGATATATCTGAAAGTTTGCTGGTAAATGCATTCCAAAAATGGTATCTATTTTTAGCCTTTAACAATATCCAGAGGTATCTTAAATAATTACTGTGTAGTTCCCATGATGGCTGCAGTTCTTTTGTTTGTTACAAAACATAGTGAAATATTCTTTGTTGGAATTTTGCTAATGGAAACTTCCTCTTTGGTTTCTCCTTTTCACTGTCTGGAGTTCTTCGGTCTGATGTCTTCTGTAAGGGTCCTGTGTTGCCACATGCTATGTCCTAGTCTTGTACCTGTAACACTCTTACAAATTTGAGCAGTCACTTTCTTCTACCAAGGTCGTAAACAAATTGCAGAGAAATCTAAATTATTTCTGCTGCAGTGATAACATTTGCAGATTTTTAAAGTCGGACATCTTCACCAACTCTTTCATTTTTCACCTGCACTAGCTATTTCTGTTCCCTCTTGCTGCTACAGAGACTTGTATGCATTTAAGTTGCAGCTCTTACATTTCTGCAAAAAGTTATGAAGGTGCAGCTTGGCAAATACTTTCTTCACTCCAGCAGAAAGGATTGCACAGATTGCTATACCTCTTTGCAGGAGAGAAAAACTTGCAAGCCGAGTGCAACTTGAAAGTGGCACTCCCCCATTGCTCTGAGACTGTAGTTGGTGTGACTGCTTGTGACACATTTTCCAATGGACTCCCCCAGTGGCTGCAGCTGTGATTAAAAGCTGTCTGCTTTCTGCCTCACTGGGGGTTTGCTGTTTAACCATGCTGTGTGAGTGTGTGTGTGTGTATATATACACACAACATATATATACATGTATATATACACAGTTGTGATTGATATATGTATCAATCACAAATGCATCATGAAAAATGTAAAAGTGGTTTGTAAGGTGAAAAATCAAATGAACACTTGAATAACAAAGGCTGAATTTTCTGTGCTTAAGTTACTGAGAGACCTAGTTGGGAATCTAGCCATGTATGAGGTACATAAAAGTAATTTAAGGACAAAGAGCTAATGGTCGGTGAATATATACCATCTGCCAGTACATGCTCTGCACACATCAGCCAGACGGAGCATCTTAAAGATTTAAGTGCACTTGAACTTAGCAGCTGCCTTTTAGTGCCTTGGTGTGATTCGGGATTCAGTTTTGACCCTTTGCAAATAAGGCAAGTGAACATTCCTTTTTAAGTTTCTCCAGATATTCATTGATACATGAATAGTCACATTTGGAGTATCATAAGAAGGGCTTTCTCCTCCGAAGTTTACCGTGAATATTACCTTTTAAAATGCTCAAATGAGCAGGGCAGACACAGAGAATGCAAGCTGCAAGGGAACAAGTTACATATCCTTCTTTACATTAGAGAGACTGAGTATTCAGCCTTATATAAAGAGAGTGTTCCAGAATTTAAACCTGGCCTCTCTGCATCACATGACAGGCAAACTTACACATGCCATGAGATAAAGCAGTGTATTTCCTTTCCCTTCTGTACCTCGCCCACTCACTGAACCAGAAGAATTCAAACATGCCATTTCTCTTAAATATATAAGAAAGAAGTCTGGGGACATTTTGAAAATTATGTGCCTCCTTTTCCCTCTGTTTACTTCTCCTTGTCGCCCCAAGTTCCCAGCAACAAAACCCAGTGAATGAGATGCTAATCTATCACCAGCAAATTTAGGCTGACAATACTGTGAATCACCCACATTGATGACATTGATTCTATTTCAAATATTTACAATATAGTGAGACAAGTCTAATCTATTTTCTAAAGAGTTCAAGGTAGGTATCATCGTTTCAGAGGGGGAAAACAATGGAGAAATGTTTGTGGTTGCTATCTGCAATAATCTGATGCTGACAGAGAGTAGTATTTTATTTAGTAATTAACAGTGTAAAGGGGAGAGAAGCTGTCATGTCGGTTCTTAAGCTGGGGAATGTGATGAAAGATGATATCTGCGATCTCATCCTTTCCACTTGTTTAGGATTGTCAGGATGAGAAATGTCAGCATTATGAAAGCTAGACTCTGCTCTTGATATGATAAAACCCTTCAAAAGCCCGTCTTTCTCCCGCATCCCCCTCCTTTCCTGCTCTCTCTCTGCACTTGCTTTTTTATTTATCCTGTTTTGTTAGATGGCAGAAATATAATTCTTTTCTTTCTCCCTATTATAAGCCACCATTTTTGTTTTATTATATGTTTCACAACCCCTAATGCCCCTCTGAAAATTACCTTGTTAAATGACAGTGTTTCAAAGCCATGAATCCTTCCCACCATTCCCTCAGAGGTTTGAAACAGTCAACAGACTGTAAAGAATAAATAATAAAAAAGTATTGATTATTTTGATGACTGTGAGATTCAATTAAGTATTAATTTTGCCCTCCAGTGGACCTATCAAGGTATTCAAAAGGGAGGATTTGGCTCAGCTAAATGCGTGCTGAGTGCTTCAGCCTTAAATAGGGAGAAAATGTGTTTACCTACAGTATTTGAAGAAGAAGTGCATTGATGCACAGAGTCCAATATTTAAGTGCGGTGCAAATTAAGCCCTGGTGACAGTGACATTGTTTTCAGTGGTATGAGTATTGACTAAAGAAGTGCATTTGATGACAGCTTAAACTATTTGTATTGATTAACATTTTCATAGATTATCATGTGTCATATCAAATTCACTTTTCAGGCATGAATACATTAAAAAAAAAAAAAAAGACACACAACCACAGGCATACGGCAACCAATGTAATGACAGGATGCAGGAGAACGCACCCCACCTGCTCCAGGGCTGGTCACCTGTTTCCTGCTCAGGAACCATTTAGGCATGAACTTGGCAATAAATAGCTCCCAGATCATGAAAAAAAAGGGCACCTCTTGCTTTTCCTCTCCTTCTGCATCTGATATTTATGCCAAAGCAACATCATGCGTCTTAGTTTGCAAATGGAAAAAGGCTACACTTGGAAAATATTTCTGATCCTAACATGCCCTCCTAAGTAAACTGAAGATAAAGCAGATCTAGATTATTGGGGGCAAAAGTTTGCCTTTTTTTTCTTTTGGAGGTGATTTTTTTTTTTTCTTTAATGCTCTGGGTTTATGATGCACTAGGTATCTGAATTATTGAACGCAGTTTGTAAGTATTTTCCCAATTCTTTTAAAAAATTTGAAAATCATTTTTTTGTGTATTTTGTTGTGTGCTGTTTGCTTTAAAATGTTCATTTGATTTGGGGTCGGCTTCTGTTCCCAAACTGGAACACGGGAAGTCAACTTCTAAGGGTGCGTACGGAATTTACATAAGAAATATCTTTTATTCCATTGAAAACGTTTTGAGGTCTCTTTTCTCCCTGTCTCTTTTCTCTGCTCTTGGGATAGAGTTTAATTGCTTCTCCCCCAGGGAGAAGGCTTCTTAAAATAGCCCGTGGTTCCTCCATAGGGTGCTCCTTCTAAAAAGGTATGTTGCTAAAGTACAAACCCAGCACTTTTTTTTTTTTTTTCTTACTGCATTAAAGACAGAACAAGGTGTAAAAACATTCGCACAAAAGCATATCCCGCAATTAAAGCTGTGTTGGTTAGGTTGCTTTCAAAGAAGTTTTTTTTTTTTTTTTTTCTTTTTCTTTTCCTTTTTTTTCTCCCTCTGAAGCCTCCTGAATCTCTCACATGCTAGTTGAGCTTTAATAGGGTGGGGAGTAATGGAGAACTCATCGGATCTGTAATAGCTCTTCACTTGACTGCAGCCAGCAATAACAGCAGGAGCAGCCAGAGATAAGAGAGAGAGGAGAGAGGGAGAGTGTGTGTGTGTGTGTGTGGAAGAGGGAGAGAAAGAAGAGAGAGGAGAGGGAGAGGACACGCACTCTAAAGCAGCTACTTTTTTTCCTCCCCTTCTCTTTCCTCCCATCCCAGGATCCAATGATAGCTGGACAAGTCAGTAAGCCCTTGCTGTCAGCGCAGAGTGAAATGAATGCGGAGTTGAGAGGTGAAGACAAGGCTGCTACTTCAGACAGCGAGCTGAATGAGTCCCTGCTTGCGCCTGTGGAATCAAATGACAACGAGGACACTCCCAGCAAGCTCTTCGGTAAGTCTGTCTAGGTATTTCATTTCAGTCCTACCATGTTGTCCGGAAGAGCAATCCAACCCCTCACCCCCTCCCCCTTCTCCCCGGTTGTTCATTCAATTTTCTTGTAAGTACTAAAGAGGAGTTTCGCATCTTGGAGGTGCTAAGCCACCAAAGCCGATCCCAGCTGGCTGGGAGGTTGTCCTCCAAACTTTTACCAACAAGGAACTTATTCGCTGCCCATTTTGATTTGCCAGACATTGCTGGTGTTCCCCAGGCTGGAAATTATTTGGGGGAAAAATAAACAAGAAAAGAAAATGGTAATAATAATCAGAAAATCAGTTGCATTGTGAGAATTGGTTAACATTTATTGAATAAATATCGACTCGGTTTCGGGTTGCTTCGCAGCCTTTTGTTAAGGAGAAGGAGAGTAAAGAGTTATTATCTGTAGTCAAAAGACTAGAGAGGAGGGTTGAAAAATATCAATACAAGTCGCGCTATGCCAGGTAAATAAAGGTGGCCACAGGAACTGCTCAAAGAAATAACATTTAGTTATCACAATCAGGACGAATGCTTCTTTTAAAAGGATGCTGAGAAAAGAAAATAGGTGCTTTGCAAAACCTCCTCCACCCCTCTCCTCTTTACCATTATGTTGATAGCTTCCTACTAAACATAGAAGAGGCAGCCTGGGACCTTTCAGGAATCTTTGTTTCATAAACAAAACAAGAACAAGCAGACTGCCACTCCAGCCAAGACATCTGTCATTCAAACAGATGACACTCTGTAAGCCAACTCAAGCAACTGTGATCTCTAATCAGAAAGGGGAGCAGGTTGTTGAGGCGGGTGCCTGAGTGATAGATGTTGATAGATATCTCTGCTGGAGAAGCACTTTATGGTTCAGAGTGACATTAGGTTTTCAGAACAATTGTCCCTGAAACATTTGCTTTTAATTATTTTCACATGTGTCTGTGTGCGTACGCACATGTCTGTGTATATACTAACCTGATGTAATATATCATGCAGAGTGAGAATTGCTTGCTCGCAGGTTAAGAGACAGTCAGATGCCCGAACTTCAAAGAAAAGCCAACATAATCGCAGAGACTACCTTGTTAAAAAAGTCACTTATTTAGTTTAAGAGAAAGGCTTTATTTTTTAGCTTATAGAAAGAAAGCTGCCTTGACAGTTGGGTGAATCTCTGCCACTTTCAATAGAAGAGGTTCTGCCTAATTTTAAATGCTCCCTAAGTCAAACATCAGAGAGATGTCACAGAGAAACTTTGCTTTGTAAATTTCTATGGGTCAAATACTGATTTGTACTTAAGAATATTGTAAATACTCATTTCAAAAAAATCCTTCAAATTACCTTTTCTTCCAAAGAATATTACTTTATATAAAATTTCCAAACCTAGGCATCAAAGTTCTAGCACTTTCACTCTAAAGAAGTATTTTGTTGTTGGCTTAAGTTTTTATCGACATAGGAAGAGTTAGATCCTAAATCGCCCATTTCATTTTAGGAGGCTAGGGAGAGAAGTCAGATAAAATTATTAATTGCAGGGAGGCAAAAGCCACACTCAAGCCCCTCTGATGTAGAAGATACCACGTAAACACTTTGACTTTTAAAATGTAATCAATTATGAGTTCAACATGGCTTGCAGACACTGAATTATTTGTTCCTACACTTTGCATGTGTTTTTTTTTTTTTTTAAAAAAAGCATATACATTTTCTAGACTGGAGCTTATAGTTCCAACTTGTTTTCTTCCAAGTGAACCAACAGAGAGATAATTAATTTGGCTTCTTAATATTTATTTAGATTGTTCAATATTGAAAACTGTTATAGATTTCATATTCTACTTCTTACTAATTTGCATGGTTAGAGAAGTAAGCTTCCAAAAATCTAGCAGTGTCAGAGATCTGAATGAAAAGTTTGCTGAAATATGTTTTCAGAGGTATCTTTATGAGATGCCATATACTAAGAAATAATAATGTGTGTTAAAAATCATAGTGGGCTTTGAGGGGCGCCCTTTATGTTAAGGTTCTTCATTTTATCCTATATTTTAGATTCCTTTTGTATTCACTTGATTGCCTTTGGTTTCCAGATTACTTTTCAAACACAGTGTGAATCGTTCCTCATTTTAATTTAGGTAAAGAAGAAATCCCTACATTAACAAATTTGAAAACTTTGAAAAAAATTGTAGACAAGAGACAGAGGTGGTAGCCAGTCCCTAGGGAGGAGAAGACCCTAATAATTTTATATGGTTTTTCTAGCAATTAGATCTATTGTATTCTCACTTTTAAATATTCGTAAGACTTGGTCTTGGAAATTCTAGTTTACATAAGTGTCTAAAACTTTTTAGATTAGTTTTCTCACAGAATTTTTGACAACTTTGGTGACACACTTTAAGGGACCATATTTTATTTGATATGCATTTATCACATCTTTATTTTTTGCTTTTAGGTATAGTTCCGATTATATTCTCTGCTTGATAACAAAAAATTGTATCCCTCCCGAGTAGTTGAGAACATCTACATTTTCCTCTGGACAATGATTTTTCTAATATACTCTCTCTATCAAACCATCATTTGTAAAGCTTATACACTGTGTTATTGGAAATGGTGCTTCTCTAATATAAGGGGCAGATTAAGGGAAGTCATGTGCATCTTGATATGTTTAGTGTCATGGGGAGACATTACCCAACAACAGGACACGAAAAGAGCTCAGTCTTCCTATTGTACCTGAAATTTCAGTATAACTAGGTTTCTTTGAAGCCTGTTCCCCCATCTGTGTCTCGCTCAAATTAGCAGTCCAGAGGACAAGCCTCTTTCTCTCACAGTATGGCACCTTCAGCCCAAAACTGCAGGAGAAAGGCTAATACTGATGCCCTCTATGGATAAACAAAGGAAATTCCAGGAACCACTGGGCTTTTTATGCCTCTCCTTAAATTGCACCTCTGCACTTAACAGCATCCAAAGGGAAACATACTGTGCAGAATGCTTCCGTGCTCTGAGCCGCTCAGAATACCAGAAGGAGAAACAAGAAGCCATATGCCAGCCTAAGTAGAAAGTTCAGAAAAGGACCCTTGTGTTTTATAAAGTAATTACATCAGAGGTAACGTTTTGCTTAACTTGAACAGCCATGGAAGCTAAAGTACACTTAGGAGAGATGAATTCACATTTCATTGAGAAACATGTGGTGAAGTTGTTCTCCACAATATCATTAAGTGGTGCATTATTTATTCTTGTAAAGCCTGTGGAATAGCTATCTCCATTTTCAGCTCATGACTGTATTATGCTAAGCTCTGAGCCACAGGAAGCAGTTTGTAGGGGAGAGGCTTGCCTGTGTGTGTGTGTGGGGGGGATGCGTTATCAGGGAACCTGGCGCTGTGTCTCATGGTGCTCTAGCTGCGTGATCAAATGAGTGATGGCACACAGGGCCAGTCACTGAATATGTGACAAGTGATCTACATATTAGAAACCGTCCTCAAAACTGGCCTTTGGCAACCAATCTCCAAGGGAAGAGGTTGCTGTGTTTCTCTAGTGACATTTATAGTCCTCACGTCAGTGTGGCACTTCACTTTTAGTTCCGCCCATCAAGAATTCAGTGTTCCAGTCAGTCAAGTTGGATGCTAAAATTCAAATAGTAGCACCAACTACTTGGCCAGGAAAATGGCTGCAGAAAAGATAAAAGTAATATATATCACTGGGAAAATATCTGTACTAAAGTTTTCCTATGCACTCTTAGCTGAAGTAGTGAGACCTCATAAAACATGCCCTAAATATTTCCCCCCGGATATATTTGAGATTTGAAAGATGATTTATTAGCAGTATTTTCCCTGGGAAATTTTTTTTTTATCATTTCAAGTTAAACCTCATGATTGCTTTTCCTCAAGTTAAAACTAACTTGGTTGACTATGAGTTTCTGTGGCTTTCTTCTCAGCTGGGTTCCCCTGAAGCTGAACAGAGTGCCCTGCTCTGAACCTTGAACCATGATGCAAACGCACCACCATATATAAACATTGTGCCTGAAATAAAAGAAAAACCCTGGTTGGTTTTCTCTCATGTATTTTCCTTGATTAAAAGGAATTACGCATAACAATACTTATAAGAATAGATATTTTCAATATCATTTATCTGTGAACCACTAGAACAGGGTTGAAAGTTGGGTTAGCGATTCCTCCATGCCAAGAAATATATTATCTGTTGTGTTTTTCTTTTCCTTTCGATGATCTTTCTCACAGAAACATGCATTATAAGATTTTTTTTTCCAAATTGCCATCCAGTTTGACTTGATTAGAATTTATGACAGTGGAGTCTTTTTCAATGACAAAAGGATAAAGGACTAAATTGTCTGTCACCCCTTGAGACAGTGATCTCTGCAGGTCAGTGTGGAGGTCACTGCAGGGTATTCTGGGGGCTTAACTTTGGGGTGATGGCACCTCTCCCTTGTGCATAAGAGGGGGCCTTCATTATAGGATCACTGCCTTCATTACTTTATTTAAACATCTTTCTCAGGGTTTCAATACCTGGGGTGTTCACAATATTCTGAGAAAATATACTGGAGCTTGTAATCAGCACACAGGACTGAAGCCCAAGAGGGATTTGCCTGGAAATGATGAGGAAAATTCTCTAGAGAAATATATTTATTTAAAACATGGACCATGCTTCTTTATTTTTTAAAGTTTCTATATTGATATCAATTGAAAATTCATAATCTCATTCACTGAAGAAAGTGTATTTTGTTAGGAAAATATGAAGGCAGCATATTTAAATACCAACTAAATAATTTCAGTAATAGATTCTATGCAAAAACAGCTATTTAAAATAAACGAGTAGAAAACTGTATTTGTGTAGGTAAATGGGATTCATGATAAGGTATTTGTCAAAAACCAATTATGGTTTAATAGTGAAACAAGCCCTTTTTGCTCTCTGACTACTTGACGGGGAAAACGTTCTTTTACATGTAAGAAAATCTAATCCACAGAGGCACTTCTTTAAAAAAAAAATCAGTGAGAGGTTATGTGTAGTTAGACAAATCTAGTTCAGCAGGGTTTTTTTCCCCCTCTGGAAAACCACTGTAATGCTGCATTGATAAATAAACCCACTTTAAATAGCGTTAATGTGTAAGCTTTGAAATAAAAATAAATCTGGATAGAAAGGCATTGGTGTTCACACTTCTCACCATGTTTGTCCATTGAGCTGTGCTCCTTTCTAAATGGTACTTCAGTGGTGAACAGGATAGAATGTGTGACTGCAGGATGTGGGGGTCTCTCATGGTGCCTTCCTTTCACTCACGATCCCATACCTGAGGATGCTCACGGCAGCCCTCTGCTGAGAGAAGCAAAGTTCAGTATTATAGCATCTAAAATTACTACATGGTAATGCATTAACAATTCAAAATGCAAAAGTAGTTTGCCAATTCTTCCCTGTATTTGGATTGCTGTGATTCTCATATTTTGTTGCTGTTAAGTGATTCTAAAAGATAGTTGAAAATAAGGCAAGAGATTAGAAATTAGGTCAATCTGCACATCATCATCCCTCTAAATCTTCCCGTTTTAGTATTCCGGATTTCTTGGGTGCTTCTGATTTAAAGTTTATGTAGCATTATTATAGCACTTTTGTAGTTCACCCAGCTCAGTTTATGTCGTAACTAATACGTAGAGGTGCATTCTAGGTTCAAGCTCCCAAGACTCAGCCCTTAAGTAAATTGCCTTCTTTCTTCAACACGTGGTTTAATTATTGAGTTGGCATTATTCTCTTCAAGAATTGACCAAGTAAAATTTCTCCCACTTCAGCAACGAGATTTAAGTTGACTGTTTCAAGAGGGCCTTGTTTGTTTTTACGCAGTAAACAGATAATTTGTGAGGGAACTGGTACTTTCTTTGATGGACGACCTTGCTGGTTTATGTTTGGGAATTAATAATACATCAGACAGTCACACATTAAAAAGAAAGTAGATGTGAAGAGCAAGGGAAGAGGGCTCCATTCTGCTACTGTGTTGCGCCTGATTATTCAGCCCTTCCCTGGAAATGCAGAGGTAATCACAGAAGGCACATTGGCCCAGAGAGGTGCCTGGCTTCACTTAACATAGTTCTTGATATTTTATGCTAAAGAAAAAGATAGCAAAGTGTTTCTACCAAACTGGCACCCTGTCAGGGGGCAATCTGTATAAAGTTTCCTGCTGTCAGGTTAATAAATTTTTAAAAAATATCCAAAGGCAGAGGTAGCTATGGAAAGCCCATAGTAACGGTTACCATTCTTTAGTGCATGGGTTTCTCTTTAATATCCAACTCTGGCTCTGGAATTCTCTCATCTTTTGTTTTCTTAGTTTCTGTACCTTGCTGATGTTTTTGTACAGTTTGCCCTTTATGCCTGACATTCCAGTCTCACTTCTTCCATATTTATTCTTTGAAATTTCAAGTATCTTTTCTCCTATAAACAAGTGAACATAATTTGTTTTGAATTGTTATATGGTATTTTACAGTTGAACATACAGTGTACCTTCTTGTGCCATGACTCTAAATGAAGTTCTAAGTCTATTAGTGCAGGATTTTTCTTTAAGAATACCTTCAAGCAGTGTTTAGATTAAAAATTCCCTCAAAAATTCATTTGGGCAATATGGGGGTATTTGATGATATCTGTTTATTACACATGTTGATCTCATTCTTAATCTTCTAAATGTAAACTCTGTATTCTGATTCTCAGAGTCCAGTGTCATAAAAAATCAAACATGGGTGGATTTCTTTGCTGACATATCACTCTGTTGTGATACGTAGGATCCTGCCCTCTCAGAAATGGACTAAAAGCCTTCATAGTGTGAATGTAGAGGTTAACAAGAATAACAGTTTTTTTTTCCTTAAAAAAAAGTTTGCCATTCTCAGAGAAATGGAAATTAACTTTGTTTTGCAAGTATTCAAAGATATTTTTTAAAACCACTGCGTGCAATGCATATAGCTAGTGAAATCATTTTCATGATAAACTATTACTATTTTTAAATTTCTAGTCTATTATATGAATGCCTGTATTTTACTTAAGAGCTCAAAAGAAAACCCATACTCAAAATTTATTCTTAAAGTCTTTTTTAAAAAGTGCTTTTAAGGTTTTATGTATAATAAGAACATACTATAATTTTTTAAAAGAATTAGCCACCAGGAACACTAATTAAGTCTAAGTCACTTTATTGGATGAGACCATGCTGTCTCATCACAACTATTTAAAAACATGAGAAAAAAATAATCAGATTACAATGAGAAAAACCAAATGTCAATACACATAAACTAAATGTCTAAGAGGTTTGTGATACTGAAGACCACTTGAAATAAGATTCTGTAACAAAAGCTGCACTCATAAAAATGGTTAAAACTCTTCAGATAAAATAACAAAAATAAAACTTATTAGTTTAGCCTCAGAGTGAACATGGAAGTATTTTTATGAAACTTATCATGTGGCAAGGAGCCTACACAAAGGAATATGTTTAATCTGTATACATTGTTTGGAATTTTCTTAGTGTTTTATCTTTTCCTATAAAATAATTGGTATTTTTCTGGATTGACAGGCTTTCCAAATATCTTGTATTACTTTAATTTTATCTTATTAGGAGGGAGAAAACTCAATTGTGATAAGTGTGTAAAACCCCAGAAATCCATATTTAATGACCAATATCAGCTTTAGAGTTTTAAAATAACAATGGTCTTTTTTTCATTTTCTTAGTACTTCATTGCTTTATTTTTGTTTCCTCATATTTTCTTTCTCAGACTTTATGCACAGTGAGTAAATACAATGCTTCCCACATAAAATATTTGTGTGCCTCTATTATGTTTTTCTCCTTATTTTCTCTTATATTCATATGATGCTTCCAGTTACCTTACTGAATTTGTAGTATGTATTTTTTTCTATCATAAAATTAATAAAAGCTAGTTTAAATAGTAAGCTTTCTCTTAGTGCTATCCATATATCATTTAAATGTACTTCTCCCATACTGGTGAATATTTGAAAAACTAGTTCCCAGATAAACATCAAAATTCATAGTTTAGCGATAAAGGGCAACCAATTCCATCAGAGTATGGCTTGAGGTGTGCTTGCGCTAGAATCCAAGTTCCAAGTCTTCTTTACTGCTGCTGTTCACTAGGCAGAGAAGACAACAGAATTCCTCAGAATCTATACACTTTAATTCAGTAAAGCAATGTGGGAGTTTCTGCACAGCTTAACTTCTAGAGAATATATTCATTTTTAAGGCATACAAAAGTTGCCAAGCCAAGAAGCTTGTTGAGATCTAAATACTGGGACTCTAAATGTTTGTTTATGGGGTTTACATACTTCACCGGGTGAACACTTATTCTTTTGGTTTTTAAAGTAAAGGGTATTTGTTAAATAGTAAGCAAAGCTGTACATTTTTAAAAGAATTCCATGTGCCTAAATAAACATTTACATGCATATGTGTCAAGATAGGGTGGGTGTTGCGCTACAAAGAAATCACATTTCAACCACTTACAACTAAATTGGTTGGTATAATTAATCTCTTTTGTGGTTATTGATGGCCACATATGTGATGATTTGTCTTTTAATACGGATATGGCAAGATTTATTTTTACAAATTAATGTTTTGGGGTTACCCATCGCAGGCAAGAATCATTGCTGTCAGCACAGAAAGAGGTTAAGGGATTAATTTGATTTAAAAATGCAAACATTTGAAGCTGTTTAAAGAGCATGAAAAATTATTATTATTGCAGAGTGACTTTGCCAAAAATCAACCAAGGGTAGAAGGGAATAAAAAATCAAATGAAAAAATATATTTTCTAGTATTTAACCATGTATAGATGTGGAAGTGGTGGAGAGAGAACTGCACTTTAAATCAAAACTGACATTTTTTTCTTCAATATAACATTTTCATTTACCAAAATATCACGAAATAGAAGCAGGTCAAAAAGGAAACGTACAATTTGCAAAAGGAGAAGCATGAGAGAAATACTAGTAAAGCTAACTTTTTTATTTATTGTTTTTGGGGGTATTGAGGACTGAACTCAGGGCCTTCTACATGGTAGGGAAGTGCTTTATTACTCAACTGTACCTCTAGTCCTTTTTGTTTTAGTTTATTTTGAAATAGGGTCCTGCTAAGTTGCACAAGCTGTCCTCAAACTTTTGATCCTCCTGCCTCATCCTCCCAAGAGGCGGGGAACTAACATGCTAATAGATCTGTTTAATTAAATCCATATACTGCACTGTAATCTAGGAATGGAACAGGATCATCTCTGTATGTGGGAAAACTTTCACAAACTTCTGGAAGAAAATATAGATCACTGTTAAATGTTGCTTGGTTCATCTGATTCTAATTTTCATGACTAAGGCCGGTTTTAGTTGGGAGCCTAACCTAAGAACTTATGCAACATCTCAGGTAGCCTGGTCTGTTTCTTTGTTCTAGTTTTGAGTCTTTACCTCCCCTATTATATTTTTGTATTCACAGTAATTTCCTAATGAGCCAGTTAGAATTCATTGGCAATTGGAAAAGTGCTAAAATTAAGTATCAAGCTTTAAAGGGATTCATGTCTATAGCTGCCTGCTTTTTAAAAAGGGGGGATACTGATCAGACCAGAATTGCTGATAGAATTGAGATAGGTGTGTTAGTTGAGGATGGCAGTTACGCATCTTGTCCTCTTTAGGGTATCAATATGTTTTTATAATGATACAGTAACCTGAACCCTGTAACGGTTTATGGTCCTTTTGAGACTTCTTATGGATTCTTAGAGCTAGGGAGGTCTGAGAAAAGATCTTGAAAGCTTTCACAAAATCTGGCTGGGTGACAGAAATCTACCATGACTGTTGATTTAGCTGCTAGGGAATCCTATTGATCGGGAACATCATTAAACTTTTAAGTTAAAACAAAGACCACAAAGCAAATGATAGATACAGAGGGTAAGAGGTACCTAAAATGATGACAGAAATTAACAAGTGCTGAAGCTTTTCAGGGAAGAAGCAAAAGTCAGCAAGCAGGTTGTTGATCTCTAGCTGCTACGTAGAAAGAGGATTTTTTTTTTTTTTTTGGTTTTTCTCCGGTACCGGGAACCGAACTCACGACCTTGCGCTTGCCAGAAAGAGGATTTTGTATATATACTGTTCTGAGTATTGCAGCATACACTGGAAATCTGTATTCCTTCATTTCCTTCATGGAATCTGTCAGAATTGATTGTTGTGCTTTCATTTTGCCTGGCTATTTTTAGTCTGTGATAAATAAAGAACTTGAATTGTGAATCTGGCACCAGTGAGATATAAACAACGAGAAATAGCAGAAAATAGCCATGATGAGTAACTTCACATCAGTGTATGCGTGGAAATCTCAGTCCCCTTAACATTTGTAATACTGCTAATTTCTATGGGCTTTTAAAAATACACTTCCACATGAGCTCTCAAAGCCCATAAAAGTGTGGCATGTAAAGTAAATTGTTTGTCACTTGCCGACGACCTGCCATATTTATTGTCAGGAGAAATGGACATTAGTTGGAAAGGCAGTTGTTAAAGGCCAAACAATTTTTAAAGATGGCAAAGATGCGCGAGGGTTTTCCTTTTTCTAACAATGAGGCACCCCTTCAGACATCAAAAGACAAGATAATAAGACACTTCAAGCACAATTCAAGATTATATTCAACATCTAAAGGCTCATCTCTTGTCAGTTTGCATTTACTCTCCCAGGGATGTAACGCTTCTATCATCTTTCTGTCAAGAGGAGTCTGGCAGAAGAAGCAAGGGCTCTTATTTCACACACTTAGGGTTTTTTATCAAATCGCCCACACTCGCTCTGATTCAGCCAAAATGGGGGGATAATTTGAAGAAGGTCATGCACAAGTACGAAAATCCCCTATTGATTTGTGTGATTAGAGGGCATTAAAATTGCACATTTATGTTAGTTGCTGTGATGTTTCATCAGTTTATTTAGTAATATACTTTTTTAGCCTAGAAAAAAAGATGACAAGATTTTAAAATAGGTGACTGAAAGCTGAAATTGTTTGTTTTAATGTAGCCATGTTTAAACATGTAACACGCAGGCGTAAAGATAATTTAATGCTTTTAGCTTAACAATCTGCAATTAGTTTATATAATGAAATATTTCGTGCCATGTGAAGCACACCAGCACAGCAGTGCTCTCAGGTGAAATAAATATATATGTGGAATTATTTCCTAAATAATTTAAAATTGATTTCGTATATTTAATATATAGATGGAAGATGATAGCATTTCCAATATAAATTTAATTATGAGGCTCTTTTACAATGGTTATCAAGGTTTGTTTTAACATTTTGCACTCTTTGAAATTACAGCATCATTATATTTGTCATTTGATGCCGTCCTTAATATAAAGGCCCTTTTTCAGGGATGCTGCTAAAAAATAAGGAAGAGTTTCTCTTATTATCATTCTCTGTCAAAACTCATCACATTTCCTTGTTTATTCTCTGATAGTCGCAAAGCAACGCAAAGGAACATTTTTCTTTTGGGTGCTTGCCTGCTTATAGAACTTAGAAGAATCAGCTTCTTCTTTCAAAATAAAACAACTGATGAAAATAAAACCATGATGTCCTGGGATGGTGTCTATATTGAATCTTTGAAATTGCTTTTCCTACAAATTTTCATCTCCTCTCTGTGTCTGCACTTTAGATTTCTCCTCTTTGCTATGAAGTGCTTTAGTAGCCACGATCTTTACTTTTGTGGCACTTTCTGCCATCAAAACAAAGGAGGCAGACAAATGTATAGCGTAGTTACAGTGTGTAATAGAAGCAAAAACCCATAATTTGCCCTATTTATTGTATGGTTCTATTCTGTACTCTGCGGTTTATGCATTGAACATTCAACAGTGAATTCATCCATTCAACAAATATTTGCTGTGTGCCTTCTCTGTGGCGGGTACTGGATTGTGCTCTGGGGACTCTGTGGAGAATACACCACATAGTATGAATCGCCTAGCACACCAGCCAGATGCTGATGATGTGGAAATCCACAAGACATGGCTACTCTAGCCTGCAGTCTGCATTGTATACTAAAATCATTTTTTCTCACAGTACTGCGGATCGAACCCAGGACCTTTGCCCTGAGCTACATTCTCAACTCTTTTTTAAATTTTTATTTTGAGACAAGCTCTCACTAAGTTACTAAATTGCCCAGGCTGGTCAGGAATTTACAATCCTTCTGCCTCAACCTCCCAGAGTGCTGGGATTACAGGGATGCACCACTATACCTGGATGCTAGCATTTTATTTTTCTTCATTTGTAGTAGCTCTTCTGGCAATTTTAGTCTTCAAAGTCATGTAGGGGCTGGGGATTTAGCTCAGCGGCAAAGCGCCTGCCTGGCAAGCGCAAGGTCGTGAGTTCGGTTCCTGGTACCGGAGAAAAACCAAAACCAAAAAAAAATTAAAAAAAAAAAACAAAACAAAACAAAGTCATGTATTTCAGGAGTTGGTCTTTGGTCAGATGCCGGAACATTTTAGAAAAAAAGTATTGTCCCCAAAATAGTGGGAAAGAAGAAAGAATTATGAAGTGATATTTTCCCCAAACAGGGGGAAAGAAGGAAGGCTTGTTAAGTAATTTGTGACCCATTACATTCGCAGTGTTTGCAAAGGGTTTGATGTGTAAGTTGTGGCTTCTTAGCTGTGTCCAACTGAAGAATAAGCTAGAATTATCTCTCCCTTCTGTCTCCCTCCAGCCTCCACTCTCCTTCTCCATTGTGGGTTTATCTCATAATATAATGCTGTGCTTGGAGGCTGAGTGGCTTTGAGCCTGGATCTGCTATTTAGTAGCTGTGGGGCCCAGTGCACTGCATGCTTATGCCTCAGTTTCCCCATCTCTAGATGAAGGAGGCATTGGAGGTACTTGCTGTGCACAGCTGTCTTGAGTTTCAAATCAAGTGATACAGGTAGAGTGCTACAGAATGCCTGGAATCTAACCAGCACTCAACCACTACCTTAAGGGGTGAAATGAATTTGCCATGTTTAGAAAGAAATTAAATTTTTAGGAGCAGATACCAGAACTAACAAGGAACATTCTGGAGCCTTTGGAGTTGGCCATGGCTCTTCATAAAAAAGCATCAGTCCTTGGGTCTCTTAGCAAATTATCTGAGGATTTTTCCGTCCTGATGACAGTGCCCTTCCTTTTGGGGTATGTTAGTCACGCTTTCTCCAACACCTGTTAAGGAAAGGATTCAGACCCATAAATGGATTTCAGCAGATTCTAGAGAGGACGGTAATTCACCATCTCCATCCTGGAGAGCTTATGGGTGAGAGTGAGAAGGAAGGAAGAGGGACAGATCTATATCTTACTGTTCTCTAAGTTTAAAATGTTGGAGTGCACAATTCTGTCAAATAATCGTGAGTTTAAAAATAAATTTGGCAATGAGAAGTGATAGGAGGCCCGATGTATGTGGGTAGCAGTGAATGCCTTTTTGACTCATAGCCTGGTTGGGTATCCTGGTGGCTTTCTGCCTTTGGGAGGACTTTCTCCATTGCATGCCAGCTGTCTCTTGAAGGGGTTTTTCCAGCTGACAAGCCAAGCATCTTGTTTTCTCTTCCTTGACCACACCAGTGCAAAAATTAGGAGTCTAGCCTTTGCCTCCAGTGAAATGCTCTGAGGCCTTCCATGGGATCCTCTGTGACCATCTAAAGGTGGACTATAGAAAATTCCAGAGAGAAAAGAACATCCCATTGAAGTCACAGGAAGATCTGAGACGGGCACAGCAGAAGGGTTGTAACGTGGGTTCAAATCACTAGGCAGAGAGGTATGAGTCCTTACGCCTAGATTTCCTTTTCTGTAACAAGAGAGTTAAAATACCAGTGTGAAAAGGTGTTGAAGGCTGTGTAAGGGAGAAAGGTGAGGTGCCTGTACATGGGAATATTTAATACATTCTCCACACCTGTTAGACCAGCGTATGTCTCTCATGGCTTGGGAGCTGCTACTCTGATAGGCTCTCGTGGGAGTGTGGATTAGATCTTAATGACTGGACAGGGCTTTTTGGGGTCATCTTTGTTGTTTGTTTGTTTGGTGCATATTAGTAATACTAAGTAATGAGATTCCTTTTGGTATAGTGGTGCATGCATATAGAATATTCTGACTATTTTCATACCCTTAACCCCTCATCTTTTCCTTTCCCTTCTGGCTAATCTTACCCTAAAAGTCTGCCTGCTAGTTTCTTGTCTCCCATTCCTCTCTCCTTCCCTCCCTCCCTCCCTCCTTTCATCTTTTCCCTCCCTCCCTCCTTCCCTCCACCTTTCTCATTTCTCATACAAAAGAAAACATACATTTACCTGTCTGAGGCTGACTTATTTTACCTAACATGATACTGTCCAGTTCCACACATTTTTTGAAAATGTTGTGAATTTGTGCTTCTTTATGACAGTGTCTTGGTTACTTTTCTCTTGTTGCTGGGACAAAATACCTGACGCCCAAAATTAAGGAAGGAAAGGTTTATTTTGTTTATAGTTTGTGGAGGTTTTAGTCCATACTTGGCAGGTTACAAGGCAGAGTGGCACATGGCAGAGGGCTACAGCTCATGGTGGCAGAACACAGCAGAATCAACAACCACTAAAAGGGAGGAATGACCCCAAGCAGCCTCTTGCTCTCCCTTACACATGCAAACTATCCACCCCAGGGCAGGTGTAGCTCTTACACCCATAATTGATCAAACTCTAAAAGCCTGCCCCATGGTAGCATGAGGCCTTGGGGGGACACCCAGACACAAACCATAACAGACAGAATTATCTATCTATCTATCTATCTATCTATCTATCTATCTATCTATCTATCACATTTTCTTTATCCAGTCATCTGTTGACAGACATCTAGGCTAGGACTGTAAACTAGTACAACCACTATGGAAATCAGTATGGACAGCCTCAGAAAACTAAAAATAGAAATAACATTTGATCCAGCTATACCAGTCCTTGGTATATTCCCCAAGGAATTAAAGATAACATACTATAATGATACATGAATACCCCTGCTTTTACAGTGTAGTCTGGGTTTTTCAATGATGAGACTTGCTTTTGCAGTCTAATTGTTCCCATAAAAGCCAAAACTCAAGCTACAGAGAGAGAATAATTTCTGCTTCAGAAGCAGAGAGGATCCAAGGAGGTTGTGGGTCTTCTTGTTTCAGGTGTGTGTGTGTGTGTGTGTGTGTGTGTGTGTGTGGTACTGGAGATGGAACTCAGAGCTTGTGCATACAAGAGAAAGAACTCTACCACTGAGCACATTCCTCATCCTCTTCTTTGTTTTAGTACGGAGGTGTTTTCTGTCTCCAAAATGAAATACTTCTCCCAAAGGTTGGTTACATGCTAAGTATTGGAGCATGGCTGCCACTAGAATTTTATGATGGCCTCCTTAGAAAGATTTTATAATCATTGCTTTTTAACCTTCAAGAGTGGCCCATTCATATTTTATATTAACTTAAAGGTGATAGTCTTTAAAAATCTATCATTGTAACACTTCTAAGAGTTCAGTATGCTTTGAATATTTAAGTAGTTTAAATTGACATTGGAAGCCATATTTGAGGAGAAATACATTATTACCTTTATGGGGATAGAGATTTGGATTGAGATTACAAAAAACCTACTTTCTTTTCTATACACCAAAATAGTCAAGATCACTGAGGGAGAAATTCTGTTGTTATTAGTATTACCATAGCAACTGTTTTTTTTTTTTTGTTTTGTTTTGTTTTGGTTGTTTGGTTTTCTTCTGGTACTAGGAATCGAACTCACGACCTTCCACTTGCCAGGCAGGCGCTGTGCCACTGAGCTAAATCCCCAGCCTGTAGCAACTGTTTTTTAATTACATATTCATATTCTACATGTCTCAGAAATTATTGGCACTTTCAAAACCACTTATTAACTGCATCAATCAAATTTGATAAATATATGGTGATACAAATTAAATCATACTTTCAGACTTAATATGTGTATATTTGTGCTAACATTAAGTAGAAAGACAAACTGTCCTTTAAGCCAATGGGAGTGACCTCTCCTTTCATGTACTGTGTTTTACAGTTTTAGCTTTTACCTTTGCATATGTGGATGTATGGCCCATTAGCTATCCTAGATGCTATAGCTGTCCTGCTGTGGTTTTATCATTGGTAACCAAATTTCTCCATCTGTCTCCATCCTGCTGTACCACTTGGTAGTGTTATCATTAAAAGGATAATGGTGGGAGCTTAGACAAAGTTGGGTCATATGAAAGGGTTTATATTTTATAAAGGAAGGAAACCCACACCATCACACCATGGTAATGGATTGGGACCTGTGCTCTTTGCTGAATCTCATCCAGCTCTGAGGTTCAAGGCCATGCCTTTCCCTGCTGGCCATAACCTGGAAGACCTTTCAGCAAACATCATACTCTACAGCTGAATCTTGCAACTTTTCATATTTTTATAAAAATTACACACATTCTTAATCAGTCTAGACTAATGGCACCCAAGAAGAAAATTGCTTCTTCCAGGCAAGACTTTGGGTGTTTTAATGTCTATTATTTTCCATATTTCTTTGCTTTTGTATTTCATGGAAGTTCAAAAGTTTTCCTCTCTCAGTGTCTTAGAAAATTTTATAATCTTTGAATCCTCTTAAGAATGGGTAACCTGGGGTTGGAGAATGGTGAGATGTTTGTTAAAAGATAGACAGTTTCAGTTAGACAGGAGGAATACTTTTAGTGATGTCACATAGCCTATAACCAATTGTGCAATATTAAAAGTACAATATATTAATAATATGTATGTTGCATATGAAAAATTGCCAAATGAGTAGATGTTAAACGTTCTCACCATGAAAAGTATGCAGAATAATAGATGTGTTAATTAGCTTGATTTAAGCATTCCACAATGTAGGTATGTGTCAGAATATCACATTCTATCCCATAAATATATGTACTTATTTATCGATTAAAATAAAATTTACCAATAGAAAGTATAGTTTACCTTCTCCATTTAAAACACTAGAGAAGGGCTCATTATAAAGCTTTCTTTAAGAAGATTTGCCTGTGAAAATAGAAATAATTTTATATCACTCTTTGGAAGGACACCTTGGTCTTGGTTTTCTGATCCTTCAGAGATGCATTCTTTCCTATCGGCTAACAGCCTTTTAGGGGGAAAAAAAATCTATAGACTCCATATGGCAGTACATTGTTAGCCAATAAAACTTCATTTCAATTAGGTGAAAGGGTCCAGGTGTGAATAATCACTTAGTACTTCAAAGTGTTCTCTAAATTTCTTATGATAAACTCATTGAGAGGTTAACTTTTTTCAGAAATTCACACTGACTGTGTGGATCTCAACCTTTACTTCTCCCTCTTCTGGTGGTCAAAATATTTTTGTTAAGCTTCTGATTTTCCACACTGCAATGAATCTTGGTCTTTCTTATGTTCCAACTATTCTTTCATTTTTCCCCTCTCTTTTGCAGTCCTTTCCAGTGTTTGTCTAGTATTATAATGACTTCTGCATTTATCAGCCTCCTTTGCTGGGTAGCAAGCCCCTAGAGGACAGATAATAGATATTGCATATATTAAGTGCCAGATAAATGTTTTTTGAATTGAACTGCTTCTGAGTTGGATGTTTCTGAACATCATCCACACTTGGTAAATAATTACTGAATATTAAGGGAAAATAGACTCTCCCCACAGGAGTCCACTATCTCCTACCTAGGGACAGAAGTAAGGATGTGTGTAATATATCCATGTGTGTGTGTATGTGTGTGTGTGTGTGTGTGTGTGTGTGTGTGTGTGTGTGTTGTGTGGATATCAGCAAATACTAAAATCAAAGATAAAGAAGTGCTTCTTCATATAGTCAACAAATATTTATTGGCTACCATTGTGCTAAATATTATATTAGGTACTGAGAATACAGTGGTAAATAAGACAGAATTGGTCCCTGTTCTCATGGACTTTATAGAAACTGGAAAACTCAAATACTTAGTAGTGGTTATCCAGAAATATAATTATTTGCAATTGTGAGATGTGCTCTGAAAGAGAAGAGCCAGATCCTGTTGGAATGAATAGTAGGGGAGAGGCATAACTTTGCAGGTGGATGAGCTGTTCTAGAAGCCACTGGGTGGGAAAAATGTAGATATTACCTTAGCAAATTACTCCTCGGCCTTTGGCTCTAGCCTTGGGGGACTGACAAACAAGATAATTTACTGATGATTGCCCGGAACCTTAGCTGGATGTGTTTACCCATCTTTCCTTGGACAAAGAGATGTTTTGGGTCCAAAGAAGATAATCAGATGCTGTCTTCTGTAACTCTTGAACTGAGTGACCCAAGAACTGAGAAACAGCTTGAGTGTGTCTAGGCTGTTGTGTCTCAAGAGAGTGTCCATTAATTTTTACCACTTTGATTTATACCAGAGTCTTGGTTACTATCATTTCTGTAAACTAGATCTTTAGCTACTTTGCATTCTGTGAGCCACCCCAAGACATTATGGTAAAATGTTTTTCTTTCCCCTCTCTGCTTAATCTAGAGACGCCTTATGTTACTTGCAACTGAAGAACCCTACACACTGGTATGTTTGTGATTTCTGGGCTGCATTTAGACCAGGCAGTTTTTCAAAATTGGCATCTCAAAGTTTAAGCAGAGTAGGTAGGTATTCAGCTTGGGAGAATGGCATGCACAAAGGAATAGAGTGAGAAGAATCATCTCATTGTTAGAAGGAGCCTTAGATGGCGTCATTGCCCAGAGTGCCTCCCTATAGTTTTCCATGTGAGCTTGGGTCCTCACAGCATGATCCCTGGGTTCCAAGGGAGTGGGAAGAGCAGACAGGAGAGGAGAGAGTGGAGGAAAGTAGAGGAGAGGAAAGGAGAGGAGAGGAGAGGACAGGAGAGGAGGAGAGGGAAGAGGGGAGAGAGAGAGAGAAAGAGAGAGAGAGAGAGAGAGAGAGAGAGAGAGAGAGAGACAGAGACAGAGAGAGACAGAGAGAGAGACAGAGAGAGAGACAGAGAGACAGAGAGAGAGACAGAGAAAGAGACAGAGAGAGAGACAGAGAGAAAGTTTTCTAACTTGGGCTTGGGATCAATAGCACCACTTCTACCACTTCCTATCCCTTAGAATTAAGTCATTAAGAGTGCCCCACATTCATAAAAGGAAAATTAAGCTCTGCATTTTGATGGGAAGAATGTTAACAAACTTATGGGTCAGTTTTAAAATCACCACAAAGGTAATATGACTTCTAGACATCTATTGCTGTTCTCTCTGATAAATTAAAATAAGTAAATGCCCTTGGGAGGCAGTGTCCTCTTTTTAGTGCCTAAGTGTAGTAATAGATCAGAAGATGTCATCTGAGGTATAGTTAAATGGGGAATAATGTCTACAACATTTGATGAGTATTTCTTAATATCTTCTTGATATTTGTGTGTTTAGTTCTCCTGAAGATTACCTTTATTTTATCACTTTTATTTTCCTTGTAGAGACAAAAGGATTTAGTTTAGGTTTTGGAAACTGGTTATTTACTCAATAAACATGAAAAAAATAAAGGTAGCCTCATTTAAGAATGTCAGAGGCAGATGGAAGTTAGAATCTAGAAGTCCACTATGTCCACACTTATGACAGACCATTGGTTACAGCAAATAAAAATAGATTTCCCAAACCTAACATATTAAATTCAATACACTTCTCTTTGGCAATAGCAGACAGAAATTTCAGTTATAATAAACTATTTCTGAGGTTTATGTCTACCCCTAGACATTCTAAGGAAGAATGAGTTGGTAAAAAACAAAGTTGGTTGGTTTGAAGGTATTTCATGGAATTGTTCTTTATTAAAAACTCATCTATACCATAGTTTTCTAAAAATATTTCAAAATTAAATACATTCTACCTTTGAATATTGCTTCACTTTAGAGTGTTTTTTCTGACAATGTCTGGGAGCCTCCCTCTTAACTACCTTGAGTTCTTGTAAAAGTTGATTCTACATTTCTTTTTGTCTTGTTTTTTGTTTTTTTGATTTTACATTTCTTAATGTCTGATAGTTTCTAGAAAGAAGAATCCTCACTGGCAAGAATGAATATTCTTGGTGTTTTAGGCAAAGGAGCAAACACATAATGTGTAAGATTCTTTCTGATTCTCTTGAGGAAAGTAGGGGAGCAAAAGTTTCCATTAAAACTTAGAAGTAGCTGTGCCTCTCCGGTTTATGGACTTAGCAAATCAAAACTTGCTCACCTCCCTAAGTGTTGTTAAAATGGTGGGCAGACTAAAAGGTTCTTATGAACTGAAAAGTCATGAGCTGAATTCTAAATTCTTTTCACTCTCATGGACATTCTTGCCTAGAATTCTGTTTTCTTAGGCCAGTGGCCTCTGGTCCTCTATCTTGGGAAAACCAGGGTGGTACTTTGTTTGATGCCACCTTTGTGTATGGTACTGCCAGGGAATGTGCCCAAGTGGGAAAGAGAGCAGGTCACCAGAGAGTGCTAAACTTAGTGCTTGGAGCCATGTGCTGTGGACCATGGTGTGTGCCACAAATACACAATATGAAATGCCAGTTGACAAAATTATTCATAAAAGCCTTTAAGTCCAGTTAGAACTGCTTCCTACTAGATATATGTGGGTCTACAAATAAAATCTTTGCTGTTTCCAGACATTCTTTAATGATAATGAGGAGCAGGAGAATAATCACCTAGGATAGCATTTCCAAAGTGTTGTTATTCCCAGAAACTCCACGAGGTTGTTGTTTACCAGGACTTGGCTGTTAGACCACAGGTCATAGAGAGTTTACAGAGTTATGAGTATTGTTTTTCTCCATTACTTAAAGTCTTATGGTAGCTTCCCGTTGATTTCAGAATAAATTTTAAACTCCAGTTAACATGGTTTGCATGATCTGGGTGATGTTATAATCCACATCTAATTTTACAGCCATGCAGAAATAATTTATAACTATGCTGTAAAAATTGTTTTATAGCTTGCTTTATTCATACATAGATTGTTTATATGGAAACTACATATGGTAATTTTATTTCTATGAAAAAAATTTTTATAACAATAGCATAAAATGACTATGAAAATATTTTATCATATGGATATACCATCATTTAATTTATTTAATTAATCCCCTATCATTGGACAGTTAAATTGTTTCCAGCATTTTTAAATTGATCATTTTTGTGGTTAGAAGTTTATTTACATCCTTAATAATTTCCTTAGGATAAATTAATAGAAGTAGAAATACTATGTCAATGGCTCTGCACATTTTAAGGCTATCTGGAAAGGGCATACACATTTATACATCAATGAACAGTGCTTAAGATTGCCCATATTCTGATTCCTTCACTAGATTTGATTTGTATCATTACTTTAGTCTTGGAAAATTTAGCAAGCAAAGGAAAGTATCTCTTATTTTATCTTTCTTTGATTTCTAATTAGACCAAAATAATCTTTTTGTGATTTTTGGCTATTGACAGTTTTTCTGTGAATTGCTTATTCTTTATACCACTTATTGGGGAATCTGTTTTTTACTGTTTTATATGAGCTATTTATATAAAAGACACTGGTATTGATTTTTCTAATATTTTATGAACTTCCACAGACTATTAGATAAGAGCTAATATGTCTGATGGAAAACCATTTTCCTTTGAAATAAATACTTACCAAAAGGTTAACAATTTGTTTGTATTTGACAGAATGTTATGGCAGTTGTTTTCCTTCCTTTCTCCCTACTTTCCTCCTTCCCTTTCTTCCTTTCCATTTGCCTTACCTCATCTCCCCACTTCCCTTTCCTTTCTCTCCTTTCTCTTACTTTCCTTCTCGTCTCTTCCCCTCCCATTCCCCCTTCCCTTCCCTTCCCTCCCCTCCCCTTCCCTTCCCTTTCTTTCCCCTTCTCTCTTTGTTTTTTTCCTCTCTCTCCTTCTCTGTTCTCTTTTCTTTCTTTCATGGAACCCAGGGTTCTTTACATATGCAGATCATGTGCCTTATCACTGAGCTACAGTTCCAGCCCAGAAGTTTAAATCAGGATCCTGCCAAAAAAGAGAAGGCGTACTCAAATGGGATAAATTGAGAAAAGTTCAATAGCAATACTATTTATAAAATTTTGGATTGAGTGTAGGGAAACACAAAGGATATGGATCCTCTCTTATCCTTGGATGTTTGGCCTCTCCCTCCACTTGAGTTCTGTGGAAGGAACTCTTTCTGCCGAGGGAGCCAGCCATCCCCAAGAAGACTCCATAGGAAAGAACTAAAGAGTAAGGGTCCTGATTTTATTCTCTTTCCTCTCTCCATTGACAAAATCCAACTGGAAATGAAGGCAAGAAAGGTCTTGAAATAGTCCCTACAGGAGAACCTCCCAGAACACTGAGGTGGAAAGCAGAAAATGTCCTCTGTAGGGACAAGTGGTTTTAGCACAGTGGACTAGAATTGAGTCTAGAATCAATCAGTCCTCAGCATTGTCACTTATCTGTTGGTTAATGTCTGTAACCATCATCTGTGATGTAAGGAGAACCGTGCCTCTTGCCTCGTGTGGTATGGTGATGAGTGAAAGGGTAAAGCAATCGGCGTAGTCTTTGCATGTGGTATATGGAGTAAGTGTGCAGTTGTGGGAGGCAGGAGAGACTCTAAGGGAGCTGGGATGTGTTCTTCTCTTTCTCCTTTCACCCTTCTTTAATAAACCCAGCTCTGCCCTGGCTGCTGGTTGAGATGTGGGTGGACACCAGCAGTGTAAATCTCCAGGTACCAACCCTATTCCTCTGGATTTTTGGGGAGTGGTTCCAACTCAGCATCCAAGCAGACCTTCTCCTTTCCCTAGACTTCTGGATCCTGATTCAGGGGGAAACTCTGGATCCCCTACACCATATTCCACCATGTTTGGTCACATTCTCTACCCTAGGTACTTTCTAGTTATGGCGAAGACACCTGGAGAGTTTCCCCAGTGATGCGTTCATTTACTCAGAGAAATGAAGACATGAAATGAATGCACCACCCCTACCAATAGAAGATTTTTCTTGTTCTCACAGTAACCATGAGATGGGCCTAAAACTATCTACAGGCTTTTCTTCCAGGGTTTACTTTCTATACAACGATAACACAAATTCATTAGGCCAACAAAATAAGTATGTGGAGAGATTTGTGTGTTGAATGTGCAGTAGCGCATGAATGTATCTGTACTTTTCAGATTTTTTAAGGCAGTAATTTGCAACAAAAAGTGTATCTTGTTTTGGAGTATTAGTATAAAGGTTTCTCAACCAAACCTAGAAGAAAACTTCAAATAAATACTCAGCAATCACTTCCTGGATGTCTTTAGTTGTCTCTGCATGAGGTTTATTCCTCATTTTGTGTTTAATTATTACTTTCTAAATGAAGTAGGAACAATTCCTGATACAATGATTACTATTTTAATACCGACTAATAGATATTAAATTGCCACATTTGTGTTTGTTGGTATTGATCCAAGGCACTGCTGTCTAGCCAGAGGTGGCATTTGGAAAGGAATAAATTCTGCTTGATGAATATTAGCATAATGTGACCATGCATACAATGAGGCCTTCCTGTCATCTACTTGATGAGGATTTTGCTTATTCTGTGAGGTTTGTTCATGTGTAAAGGCTTATAATACTTTTTTAGGGCTCGCAAAAGAGAATTGTTTAGCTTGATAGAGTAATTTGTATTGTATTTTAATAACTTGAATATTAAAGAAATGGGTCTATAGATGTACATCATTGATGGGCCTGATGACTTTGTCTTGAATGCTGTTTCTCATTTGAATCAGTGACTTCAGAAACTTCAAGAGGTGGCTAGTAGATAGAGCAGGGAGAAAAATGGAAAAATAACCACCCAGGCCTTACGGCCATGGGTGTATTGGAACCAGCTTGTGCTGGATTGTGAGAGACAGTGGCTACATTTTCAGAAATTTTGTAAGACAGCTTTTTTTAAACATAGCCACTATCAGGAGTTAAATTAACCAGGCACAATGATGCATTCCTGGGATCCCAGCACTTCGGGAGAATGAAGCAGGAGGGTTACAAGTTCAAGCCTAGCCATGGGCAATTTAGTGACTTAGCGAAACAGTGTTTCGAATTAATTAAATTTAGAAAGACGTGGGGATGTAGCTCAGTGGGAAACCCTTGGATGAAGCCCTCAGTACAAAAAATTAAGTTATATAATTCTATAATTATATAGAGTATATTAAAGATAATACATACTAAACACTCATCACTTCCTAAATATTTCATTATTATCTGGATCTTGAGGTTACTTGCAATTGTAATATTTGTGTGGTAGAAATATCATACCATGCTGTGCTATTCTGAGTCTTTTCTCAGCTCTGTGTTCAGTGGTATCATGCTTGAAAGTGACCATGCAGAGAGTATTTACATGGTGGAAATTGGTAAACGTTTTATTTATTGTTCTGTTGTCTAAATTTGAGGGAGCGATAGAGAAAATGCTATTAATGTAGATTATACTTAAAAACATGTGGTTTCTGAAGGAATTATATTACTAAGAGCACAAAGAAATGAGAAAACAGTATTTGAGCATTCAGAAGACACTACATGATTCTACAAAGAAATCACTTATGTCATTACAAATGAATGAAGCTCCAATATACATCTTTGTTACTTTTCTTTTACCTTACTTGTTAACATAAATGAAAAATATCAACCAACATTCAGTCAGAATGTTTGTCAATGACACAAATGCCTTTTGCCGAAATAGATAGTAATCAAATGTTCAGAGTCTGATTTTGTAACACTATTGTTGGTGACAGAATTAGAAAAACAGATAGTGGATTTCATAAGGAGTTATAAGCCACAGACTTGTAAGTGTATAAAGCATTAACCAAGTTGTAGTGCGTATTTATTTTATTTGTAAACTATGAGCTGCACATTTATATCAGTTTATGCTGAATGTGTAACATATCTACAGGCATACTTTTTCCAGGCGGCTTAGTGTTGAACAATTGCTGCCACACAATTGATCGGATATTATTGGTTCTAAAAACCAAGTTACTATCTTTGTATGTTTCATGAGTGTCTTTTTGAGGCATGATCAGAAATTCAGGGAATACTGCTGCCTTGCGCCACCCAAGGAGAGGCAGGCTTGTAAAAACATTACAGTGTGTTCTCATCCACCTGATTTACTGGATCTAGCACTGTGTGACTTCTGACTCTTCCCCAAACTCAAAATGACCACAAAATGTAAGTTCTTTGATTCAGTTTAGGACATCAAGGCCATGTTACCAAAGACACCAACACTACTGACGAGAACTTCTAGAACTGTTTCAGAAAGTGGCAAGAATGATAGGATAAGTGTGGTTGAAGCAAGGACGGGGCATTTGAGGGGGATTCATGGTAGTATGTCTAAGTCTAATAAATTTTTACAATTTAAACATTCATTATATTTTCTGATCACATGCCGTATACATAAATGTGTTAAATATAGGCACATGTATAAATATTGATGTAGAAATATATAAAGGTGGACCAAAGAACATGACATGCCCTATAAGTGAAGAGTTTTCAGTCTAGAGAGGAAAAAAGCTGAATGGATTTATCTGAGAGTGCGCTGGAGGACAAAGGGACTCCCAGCCATATCACACAGGACTGAGTGTGAGACACAGCAGCCAGTCTGCAGAAGTGGAAGCTGAGAAGATCACAGATAGGTCTGGAAAGTTTTACTTGGTAAAAAGTCTGGGAAAAGCACTAGGCTTCATCTGGGCAATTGCAGAGGGCTTAACAAACTTCAATGAGTGGAAGTCATAGAGAGCTGGATTTGACATAATGCAAGAAGGATTTTCAAATAGCTGGAATTGTCCAAATTGCACGTTGCCTCCTGAGGAGGTGAAGATTTCTTCATCATTAAAAGTCTCCAGGCAGGGCTGGGCATTGGCAGATGACTCTGCGGTCACCCTTCTCATTCTAAATTTCTGGAAGCACCCACCTTCTCCTGTGTATTTTATACGCAAAGCAAGAGCCAGCCCTGGTAACTGTGCCTGCCTCTTTGAAAATTGGCTGAACACGTTGGTTTGGAAATTTAAGAAGTGAAATTCGTTGTTCAAATGTGATAACTGAGAAATTATACATGGAAGAACACTATTGTTAATTGGATAAATTCAGGTAAAATCCCTTGGAACAAATACCTTTGCAAAGAAATATTCTTATAACAAAAATATATGTGTATCCTGGAGGTAGAATACAGCACAAAGTCCCTGGGATCTGTTACCTGTAGATAATATATTATTGTCTGATTATACTATTGGTACTACAATTGACTACAAATTCTGTCTTTGAAAACTCCTTTTTTCAACATATTTGTTTTATAACTAAAGGTAAGGGGCAGGACAGCAAGAAAATATTTTTAAAAATGTTTAAACTGAGTTACCACTGGCAAGTTATTTCAGTAAGTATCCGCATAAAATTTTTCTTAGAACATCAGGATTGAGTGGGGTTTTTTTCTCTCTACTTTTAAAATACATTATCCCCTCTAGAGACCAATTATATCCCCAAATCAGTGTTTTACTTGAAAAAGTTCACAGATCAAATGAACAAAAATGAAATGTGACTGGCAGTCAGGAATATTAATTAGACTTGGCTACGTAGCTATATAATAACTGTGTGCTGAAAGGATTTGTGTTGATTAGCAATGCTAATCAGATTTCTAAAGTTTCTGTTCCTCTGAGAAAAGATATTGCTATCGTAAGCTATTATGGATTAGATGTTTATATTTGTGACCTCCCCCAACTAACTAGTCTTGATTTATATAAAACAGCTGAAGTTTTTGAATTTTACTTTTATTCTTAGAGAAAAGTATTTATTTCCAGGAGTCAGAAAGCTCACATAGATATCCTGGTTTTATCTTTGAGTCAGTTTCGATATAAATGACAAAGAAACAGAATATAAAAAGAAACATAGGGAAAAATCCTGAGATATATCATTCACTTAAATTTAAATTCAGGAACTCTGCTCAAGAAAGGGCCTCTTGATACCCACTTTATGAAAATACATCACCATTGTTTGCACGAGTCCGGGGAGAAAAAGGCCTCTGGTTTTGTTTTGTATTTTATATTTATTTTTAAGCATCAGGAATAGAAAAGAGATGCACTGTAAGTGAAATGAATAGGTAAAATTTGCTAGAGTTTTAAAAAAACACCACCAAATGATCTCAGCCTGAGGTCAAAAATTCCAGCTTAGAGATTCCTGATTATTCTAGATGAGGCTACTCCTCAGAGCACCCCACCAAGAGAAAAACAAACCTCACGTTTTCTCCCTAAATCAAAATAAAGAGCGGATGCTTTGCAAGGAGAGGAAATAGCCAAGGAAGTAGAATGTTGTTTACAAAGTTATGTAGAGGAAACAAGAGCTGAAATGACTAAAGGTAAACTGGAGATCCTGAAGATCTAGCCGCTGACCCAGTCAACTCATAGAGGTCTAGTTTTTGGAAGGAGAACCAGATGTGATGTTATTGGCTCTTCCTCCTAGGTGTGTGTGTGTGTGTGTGTGTGTTTGTGTTTGTGTGTGTGTGTGTGTGTGTTTGTGTTTGTGTGTGTGTGTGTGTGTGTTTGTGTGTGTGTGTGTGTGTGTGTGTTGCAAATTGGCTCTTCAGGGACTAGGCCTTAGAAATTGTTATCTCTAGGTTCCATAAACCAGGAAAGTACCTTATTTTCACAGAATCTACCTTAGACCTGAATAACGAGTGAAGCACATGGAATTGCTTATAATACAGATTCGCTAAAACACATTTCCTTCCAACATGGTGTGTTGCTTTTGCTCCCAAGGGCTGATGGAAGATAAGCAAGGGTGGAGAGGAGTGCAAATAATCACCATATGGAGAGAAAAACTCAGAGAAAATGCCCCTTTGGCTGGGTTCATAACATACTTTCATTGTCCAGGGCTCAGTGGTTTTATCTCTTGAGAAATGGCTTTCCTGAATACTCATTTGGAACCCACCAGGATGGTAAGCTATAGGTTTGCAGAGACACAGAACAAAACAAAAGATGACTTGTCAGTGTATATGTAGGTAAGCATATATTAAATATGGGAGCCAAATGGCATAGAAAAGTACCTTGACTGCGCACATAAAAATAAACATCATAAAGAAGTTACTGTGGGAACCCGAATTCTTTTGTCATCATAGTTATCCTTAAAAGCCAAATCGTAATGCCGGTGACATTGGTTATGATTATCACCTTTCAACTGATAGTAAAAATCTTACCATCTTACCGTAATTTAAATAAGAGTCAAGCTCATTCATCTCTTTTGCTAGGTTAGAACGAGTATTTGACTCTAGGAATTTAGCATTTACCCTTCATGGGTCAATGGATAGGTGAGTCTTAAAACCTCTTTAGGTGGAGATTATTCTAATAGAAACTTCCTCCAGCCCCCTGCCTTTCAAAAGCCCAAAGCAATATTCCACATTTCTTGGAAGAAATAAGGTCAGATGTGGAGAAAGTACAGGTAAACAATATCATTCAAATGGAAATCATCATCTTGAGTTAATGAAAAGGTGATTTTTTTTCTGAGAAAAAAAAGAGATGGAACTGATTTTTGATGGTATTAAAGGCAGGGAATTGTACTCTAAGAGTTGTCATTAGTAAAGTACTGAGTTAGTTTTTATTCCATAAAAATGAAGTTGTTAAACCTTACAGCAAAGGAAGAGTCCTATTTGGTGTGTAATAATAATTTTGTTGTGCTGTGAGTATTATGGGGCTAACTAGGGAAAACATTTAATGAGTCATCATGGAAGAGGAATTTAAAAATTTAAAAGATATATAGCAAATTAATGACCCATATACATATGGAAGTGTATATGAGATAGGTGTGTGTGTGTGTGTGTGTTTGTATTATGTACCCATATTCCTTTGATTTTTATAGATTCAAATCGTAGTGGTTTAAGCAGCTAAAATACAGATTAGCGGATGAATACATGCAATTAGCAGTTGTGTTCCCAGTTGTGAAAGGCAGAAGCAATGCCCCCAATCTCAGAAAAGCATGGAAAGCAGCTCTTGTGCTTTCTGGCCTGACTCTTCATCCAGCAGCAAGAGCTGTGAGGATTAGCTCATTGCCCACCATGGGGTCCTGCAGCCACCAGGCGAGAGGCAGACCCAGCCGGAGCTCCTGGGCCTCTGACCAGTCCTCCACGCTCTCAGTGACTGTGTGGTACTTGCCCTCATAAAGCTCAGCTTTCCTGAAAACCTTCAAAGCTTTTTTTCCCATAGCTACCTTCAGTTTATATTTCATCTCATTCCTCCTCTGCTCCTTGTTTTCCGCTACATTGGGTTCTGAACAAGCTAACTTCAGTCCCATTTCCCTTCTTGTATTTGTTCCCTGAGCTCTGTAGAGCCTGCTACTGTGCCTCACATGCAGAACTTCTCCATGGCTTTAAAAACCAGACCTGTAATTATAACCCCAGCATTTTGGGAGGCTGAGGCAAGAGGATGGCAAGTATTGAGCTCAGCCCTAGCAACTTAACAACTTATCGAGACCCCTTCTCAAAATAAAAATGAAAAAGGGACTGGGGATAGAGCTCAGTGTGAAGGCTCTGGGTTCAGACCCCAGTATCAAAACAAACAAACGAAAAACCCAACACAAAATCAAACCAAAGACCCCACTAAAAAAAATCAACAGGCAAGGATTTCCTAATCCATAAAGACTTCTTGGGGTCCACAAAAATGTTAGAAGCCAGAGCAAAAATTTTTCTAGTGAGAAAAACTATAGGAACTTCAGACGTGGACTAAGGTGCTGTTTTGGGAGAGAAGGTAGAAAATATTCAAGTCAAAGATCCTGGTGCTCAGGTAGCAGACATGGTATTTTTGTCTTCTGGATGCCTCCCTGTAATGAAAGAAAAATTAAGAGATTTCAGCAGGAAAGAAAATGAAATACGATATTTTGAAAAGCCACATTCTGTTTGTATACGGTAGGTATGTAGCTCTGGCAGGCTGCTCTTCCTCAGATTATGGAAATACTTATTTGCTGATAGCTCAAGTTCAGGGCTGAGTGCTCGCTCTCTTCTGTGGGTAAGATGGTTCGGGGATCATCTAACTTATTCACTCTCCTCCAGCAGGTCCAGGTGAGGTCTACCAGCAGCCTGTGCTTCCATCTGGCCATTCTCTTTGTAGGGAGACTCAGGGCCAGCTGTAGCTGAAATTGTAAGACAAGTTCCCATCATCACAATCACCATCTTTAGTAACCACTGTGTACTGAATATTTATGAGGTGCCATAAACAGCCAAGCACTTTGTTAAGCACTTTTTATTTATAACCTCATAAGCCTTTGAAATAGATATTATTACCCCTGCTTTGCATGTGAGAAAATGAAGAAAGACCATGAACAATACCACAAATAAATGAGAAAAGTAGGATTTGAACTCAGCTTTCTCTGCCCCAAAGTCCCTCTCATGGACACTAAACTTCTGCTCTGTGTGCCTCTCCACTCGGGTATTCAGTGTTTTCTTTTCTCCTTCCAATTGCTTTCTTTTTCCCTGTGACATCGTTTTCTCCTCCCTCCACCACTGGGTACCCTGATGATCTCCCTCCTTTAAAATAGAAAGCTTTGGATTATCTTATTTACATTGAGATCCTTTGTGCTAACACCTCGCAAGTGTGCTTGTAGATCAAGGAGAGAAACTTAGGCAAAAGAAATTTTTAAACTAGAAATTAAATATTAGGCAACACGTCAGGTGGGCATGGAGAAAGTTCAGAGATGAATTAGGAACTTATCTCAATTTCTCTGAAATGGCATTAAGTAATGGGCACCTTCTTTGTATGGCAAGGCCAGGAGAGATCCTAATTTGAAGTGAATCATAGCCAGGAGGCCCACATACTCAGCTGCATATCAATTTTATGCTTTAGGAAAGGTAAACACTACGTTTTGAGAGAATCCAGCAATGCGTACCCAGAAAATTACTTAACAGCAAATGAATTATTGCTTCACTTGTTACATAGTAAATCATTATGATAATAAATCTTTCCTGTGGTTGCTGAAAGCTTGGACTTGGGGATGTGGAGCAAAGGGGAATTAACATAAATGCCTTCCTCGGAAGTACAAACTTGACTTACATTATCCTTCCTAGGAAATCAACTCCCATACTGATACCATTATCCAGGACTAGAAACACAACTAATGAACCCAGACCAAAGGCTTCTGAGTTAAAGATGAGAGACTGAACATATGCGTTTCTCTCCACTCTGCTGAAATCTAATAAACATAACCATACAGGAATCTAAAACGCATAAACTTTCCAGGACAAGGAGAAACAGGAAGGAAATGACCCTGAACAAGAAATGTCAGCACACCGTTTGAAAGAGAGGAAAGGATGAGTAATAACTGAAATGAGAAAGGTGAGTCCCAGGGCTGGGGATTTAGCTCAGTGGCAAAGCGCCTGCCTGGCAAGCGCAAGGTCGTGAGTTCGGTTCCCGGTACCGGAGAAAAACCAAAAAAAAAAAAAAAAAAAGAAAGGTGAGTCCCAACTGCCTGCAGAAGGAGAAGCCAGCAAAAGGAGAGCCAGTGCACAGAACACTCTCCCTGGACCTGGGACACCCAGTACTTCTGCACTATCAGTGTTGTGGTACAGCTGGAAGCCAAGTAATTGGGAGAAAACCCTACCAAGAGTAGTTAGCATCCCAAAGGCTCTCCTGGTTCCTTCCTGGGAGATGATTCTCCCTGATCATGAGGGAAAGGGTCCATACTCTCTGGGGAAACACGCAGAGATGTTCCAGTTTCAGGGACAGCCAGCCTCCCAGCGGCCCTGGGTAAGAGTTGGATGCACAGAATTTAGACCATGGGTTTCCTTTCCTTGTTCGGTTGGTGGAATGCTGATAGCCATCCATACACCATTATAGCCCCACCACTCCCATATCCTCCTTAGCAGAACATTAGAGGATTCTTCTCTAGAAAAATGGGCTGATCCAATAGACAAGACCCCCAGATTTTGACATTTTAAGTGTTCTCCAGCAAAACATCTTGTTCTGAGACTAATAAATTCTAAGCCCATAAATTCCACCTATGCATGGAGTGTCCAATTAGCTTTTTATTTCCCATCTTTTAGATAACAACCAATAGCCAAGAATTACTTGATATTCAAAGAAAGCTTTCAATATGAAAAATAGATAATAAAGGAATAAGATTGGAGGAGGAGCTCTGAGCAGATGGATGAAATACATATAGCAGGATAAAGCCTGAAGACAAGAATAATCCTTTGCACAACTCAAGAGACCATAATTATGAAACAAGAAAGGGATACTACAGAGAGGAAACATTCAGAGATAAAGCATTCTTGGAAATTAAAAATACGGTGGAAGAAATAAAAATTTCAATAGAAATTTTAGACAGTTAAGCCAATTATTTTCAGGTGATATGCTGAGATTATATATGAAATAGAAAATGTTAAAAAGCAAATTAGAGATGGACTAGGCAATTCACTTTCTGGTTAACAGGAATATGAGAATAAGCAAAATGGGAAAGGAGAAATTATATAAAAAGTAAAAACTACTCCCCATAACTAAACAAGAACTTCCAGATCTAAAAGACCTACTGAGTACTCTATAAACAATTAGTTTAAAAAAGGAGGATCACAGGAATCCTTTCACTATGAAATTTTAGGAAATATTAAATATTTTAAGTAATTACAGAAGAATGTACGTCAGAAATCAGAGTGGTATCAGTTGTCTCAGTAGTTGCTCAAAAGTCAGACCATAAAATGATGCTTGGATTTCTAAGTCCAGCCAATCTTCCCTGTGACAAGAAATAGTTTTGATTTACTCATGTTCAACTTTCAAAAATTGCATTTCCCATACACTGCTTCTCAGAAAGTTACTGGACGATGTGCTCCATCAAAATAAGAGGATAATCAATAGAGATGACGTGAGAGACATAAAAGTGGATGTGACCCAAAGCGGAAGGAATTCACAAGTGTGTGGCATAAGGGAGCAGGTCCTGTTCAGAACCAACCCCTGGGACGTCCCCAGGAGCCTCGGAGGCCAAAAGCACAATAGACACCTGGTGGGTTTAACAGTATCCAAGCCACTTTGCAAACAACTTTGGAAGAAATAATAATTTCTAGATAGAAAATTACTACTCAGGGCAATTAATAATTGCCAAAAAAAGTTTTAGGAAAATATTTAAATATAACTGATATACACTAAGTATATCAATTGTGTATTTGTGTATTTATATTGTGTATTTATTTGAGACTCAAATTAATAGTGGGTTTGATTTTTTGATGCCATGGTTATTTCAGGTTAATAAGAATATATCCAAATATGATTTGAAAGCAACACAGTGTGTCAAAACCAAGGGCTTTCTATTCACAAAAGAGGAAGGAGGTTATGGTGAATTGAAGCTCTTAGGATGGGCAGTGCAAATCCCTCATTTGATGCTGTTTGAAATGACACAAAATAAAATCCAAGCCAATTTCAGGCACTACATGATAGGAAGCCATTATAAACCAGAATTTCTCTGCAAGTTTGGCAAACACCATATTATGTACTTACTAGCACATTTTTTACATAGGTATGATTATATTTTACCAAAAAATTGACTACTATTTTGAACTTCATATATCTGGTTACAATGTCATATGTATTTAAAATTATTTATAACACTAAAATAGGACACTAACCAAAAAGTATACTGTTATCTTTGTCCTTCATGAAAATTCCTATCTTTAATAAAAAGCAATGCAATCTTGTGCATATATGTCAACCTGTTGATTAATGAAACGTAGTGTATTACCATTTCATAGCTATTTCCTAATCATGATAAAACATGATAGAAATAGCTTAAGAGAAAGTGTTTCTCAACAAGGTGACCTTTAAATTGAAAATATTCCCATTCCGTTCTTATTTCATTTTTAAAATATTGATTTCTACCTTGAGACCATGATGTTAAGTGAAGTAAATCAGACACACAACCTTAAATATTGCAGTTTCTCTTATAGGAGAAACTCAATACATAAATAAAGTGCAAAATAAGACAGGCAATAGGGGAGAGACAGACAGAGAGAGAGAGACAGAGAGAGAGAGAGAGAGAAAGATAAGTTTTAATCAAGCATGTCCAGTGTATCAAAAAGCATACTTTGATCTAGTGATTTAGTGTAATTTAAAAGCATATTTTATATACTTTGGGGGCTGTCTGGCTGTTAGTCTTCATTTATGATATCTTGACAAATATTTGTAAAATAAATAAATGAATTTGACTCTGGCAAACTTTTTAAAAAGGAATAAAGGGGAAGGAGAACCCCAAAATGCTAATTTTCATCCAGCGTGATTAAATCAGTGTAGTAGGTTAACGGCAATATTTGTTTATTTTTAAAAATGGAACAAAATATTTCAGAATTTTAAGGAAGGGAGTAGAATATTTCTGCTCTGTAATTTGAAAAATTCTACACAGTTCTGTCTTGCTGTCTTAATTTTCACTGTACTTTTCAAAAGCCTCAGTGCTCACTGGAATCTCACACGGGAGTGCCAGACTCGTGGGAGTCACAGACTGGAGAAGTGGTCGGTACCAGCAGTTTAAATTTAGTGACACACTTTTCCAGCCAACATTCAAGTTACCGCAATACCACCTAACTAGTTTTTCAGTCTTTTTGAAGAGATTTTTTTTTTTTTTTTTTTTTTTTTTTACCACAACTCACAATAAAAGAAGTCAGTGTGTATAAATGTGAGGAAGGGTAGTTACCAGCCTGTGAAGCATTTGTGCTTTTGTTGTAGTTCTATATGAGAGGGAGAAAAGGGGGGGGGGTGGAAGTGGGAAGGAGAGAGAGAGACAGAGAGACAGAGAGAGAGAGAGACAGAGGGAGAAACAGACAGAGACAGAGGCAGGGAGACAGAGGCAGGGAGACAGAGGCAGGGAGGAAGAGCATGCACTATCAGAACGATTAAAAGTCTCAGAAATATTTTTCAAGACCATGACTTTGACATGTATCTGCCCCATTTTTGTATCCCAGCTACACCAGTTACAAGCAGTGACCGCTGAGCTAGACTGTCATCTTCACTGATTTGGGAAGCTCCCAGGAGAATGGTAAAGCACATTTCTATGAGTGTCTGAGTGGGTCACTGAGGCGTGTTCTTGCGGTTTATATCTGGTCCTTGGCCCCTTTCTCTCTGGCACCGTTCCTCTGCTCTGCTTCCTGACTGCCGTAAACTAAATAGCTTTTCTCCACCATGCCCTTCTCCCATTGTGTCTGTGCTTTGAACCCAGCTGGCCATGGACCGAATCACCTGAAATTATGAGCCACATTAAATTGTGGATGTTGAATACTTGGTCCTAGCAATGAGAAGGCTGACTAATACGCTTATAAACTCAGACGAGTTCCTTATTCTTCAATTTCCTCTCCTGTTAAGTGGCGATCAAACCATCTTCCTCTTGTGAATCTCTTCAGGATTAAATACAATGATCCACATTGCCACACTTTCCTTACCTCTTCATTGCTGGCTTCTATTCCCTAATAGTTTCTGGATTCCACCTTTTCCCTTACCAGAGTTCTGTGCTACATGGCACAGTTAAGGCTGCAATTTATAAATGATTTTCCAAACTATTTAGAAAAGATTAGGGGCTGGGGATTTAGCTCAGTGGCAAAAGCACCTGCCTGGCAAGCACAAGGTCGTGAGTTCGGTTCCCAGTACCGGAGAAAAACCAAAAAAAAAAGAAAAGATTAATAAATATTTTTCAGTCCAAACACATACTTCTTGTTATACTTCCTCATTTATTCTCTTATAATAAGCATATATGATGTTTGTTACTTTCTTAATTTATGCACTTGACCAGTCTTTGTTCAGAAGTCCTCATATCCACCTAGGAGAAAAAGGTTCATGTGCAATAACTTAGTATATATAGTGCAATATACAGATGAATATTTAGTAACCAGGTTTAGATAATGATCATGAGCATTGATAACATACCCAGCTGAGAGGTCTGATTCATTTTGTGTTTTCATAACTCATTGGTAATGTAGTCTTAGGCCTATCATCTGAGCCTTGTGGTAAATAGCTATTTTGTGAGATGGATGTATGTACTTTGCAAGATTCAGCACTTTTTGAAAGTTGTGCTCTGACCTGCCTTTAAGCTGTATACCTCCCCATGTGTGCTGAGAAGGTAACAAAATTCACACTCTTCATGCACAATGAGATTTGGATACCACACAGGGAATAGCATGGCTGACTAGAAAGAACGCCCTACCTGGTGCAGCCAGATCACCTGTCAAAAGTGATCGTTATTGCCCTCCCAGGAAACTTGAGCAAGTTGACCTTAAAGGAGACTCAACTTTCCCATCAGTTGAATGGGGCTATTTACAGACCTGTGTGTAACATAAAGTTTGTAAATTATTTAACATGGACTTATGCAGATTAAGCAGTCAAAACTTCCTTTAATGAGAGCTTGAGGGTGCATGTACTTTTAGGAGGGAATGGAGTCTAAGCAAACAGGAATATTGCCTTTCCCTGAAGTTCCTTCTTTTTCTTTATTTTAAACTGCTTGCTTTCCCACCTACTTGCTTATTAGGATTCAAGTAGGAGCCTAAACGTGGGAGTTCATGGATGTAGATTCCTCTTATATTCCACCAGTTGTGAGTTGTATGACTTAAGCAAGTCACTTCACTTCTTGGAGTCTATTTCCTCATGTGTTAATATAGACCCGTGTGTAATTACTGAGCAGGTATGAGTTAGTATGCATAAATCAGCTGTCCTGATGACTGACAAATGTCAAAGCTCAAGTTATGTAAATGAGTTACCCATGCCATGGAAGACATTGTTTCATTTTGCTGTATGTGATGTGCCTTTACTCTGCCTTAATCTTTTTGTCTTCTTCCTATGGCAATGAATACACTCCTTCCCCGGTCCCTTGGGACAATTGGAAGGTTAGTTGGTTCTTCCGAGGAATATGAAAATCCAATCAAAAACCTAGGTTAATAAGGGTGGAACCAGGCACTCAGAAAGTTGGTAAGAAATTGAACATTTGTTTGATTCAATGCCTGTGGAAATAATACCTTAGATTTTCTTTGGGTTATGCATGAGTTAAAGCATCCACACCTCCAGTCTAGTTCTTTATAGTTAAAAGTAATTTTCTCAGATCTTAGACAATCAAATCCTTGCTACCGTCTTCTATGGCTTGGCCAAGATCTAAAATATAGTAACAACACTTCTATTATCTCTCACTCATTTTCAGAATCTCTTGGGCACTTTTAAGATGTCTATTATGATGGTAGTGTCTGATAGCAATGACTTCTCAGTTTCTTGGAGACAGAGTTTTAGCTTTCCTTGATCTGACCTTTGTTCTATTTTTTTTATTCTTTTATTTATAGTCATATACTCTGACATTTCAACAGCTTCAATAGGTCATGAAGAAAAATGAAGTAACTACTTGTGAACCCTGTAAATAGCATACATATTTACATTTGTAATGGAACATAGTTACATGTATGCCTACTCATGGTGATGACACATGACTAAGTAACAAAAATTAGCCTTTCTCCTTGCTGCTTATCAAAAAGGGGGCCCATTCATGTATGTGTGGGTAGGTAGCAGATTAAAAAGTTCACATGGAGGGAAGTTTTCAATCTCACCATCTTGAGAAACAAGAATAGTAAAAATGAAAAATTTCAATATCTGGTCGCTTTGCTACAAAAATTCAACCTGCTGCTAAATTTCTCTGGTATGGAAATTCTCTTTATCTTCGCACATTTTCAGAAATGAAATTGAATGGTGCAAAGTAGTATTTGGTGATCGACAACTATATTTTTTTATGAAATAGCCAATTGTGTTTTGAAATAAATAAGAATAACTTCCCAGACAGTATACAGGTGCTTAACTGTTGTTCATTATAGCTGTTGTAACTCAGGTGACTGCAGTGACTTGTGAAGCAGACTGGAGAGTTTAATCCCTGCTTGGGGCTTCTCTGCTACCAGGATCTTATTCTGAACCCTTGTTGCACAGAAACAGATCAAAAATAAACAACAGTGGCTCACACAACAACCAAAAGTCAGTGGTGAAGTCTCATAGCAAAAAGTCTTATAGCAAAACAACTAGAAACACTCTGGAAGCACATTGCACGACCTGGAGAAAAACACTACACAGCAGAAATGTTCCCTGCACCCTACAGGTTTTCCTAGCTCTATAAAGCAACATATGTTTCCGGAAGCTGAGAGTTTGTTATGTTTGGAGACAAAGACAGCCAAGGCACAAATACACCCTTAAGCTTCTGGCCTGGCAGTAATTTTTTCTTTGCGTCCTTTCTTTGTATTTGTCTCTGTATGTGTGTTTGTGTATGGCAGAAGACATTTTATATTGCCTACAGCAACACTGATAACTTGCTGATATAACTCAAGTACGTGTTAAATATTAGTGCTAGATGTCTATTAAAAGGCTATATGTTATGTAATTAATATATAAAATTATAGATCTTGGACTCTAATATAAAAGTAGTTACTATTTATTTTTCCTTCTCTTATTTTTAATTGTGCTTCCATTTCCATAAAATATTATTATTCTCTTTATAAATGAAAAATATATGACACTGTTAGGCGCAGAATCATGTTCTCATCCATGAATTTTCTTGAAACTTCAAATCCCATATATATATGAGGTAGGCACTTGCTTATCTGTGGCAGTGTATTAGCAGAAAGATTCTCATACAGTGGGAATTCAGTGTTAGATGGTATTCTTAAAGTCAAAATTAGATTCTCTGCTTTGATTATTCCATTGTGGGGCCCAGTTATATTTTAGTGTCCTTCACCCTTCCCTCCTTTATTATTTATAACCCGTACTCTTTGAGCAATGACCAGTACTAATCTGTAACCTTCTGTCCTTCTGCCTGATTCGCTGCCTTTTTTGAAACTCCAAGATTGAAGCATATATTCTGAGACTTTCTGTTAAAAAATATATTACTTTTTTTCATATTTCTGAGCCTGAAATAAGAATCAGTCCTGGGCTTGCTAGTCTCATTCATTTTCAGCAGGGCTGGCTGGAAAAAAAATTAGAGAATGAAAGGAAGAAAGTATAAAGAAATCACATTTTTTAACTCATTATGTTGCAGTATCCTTCACACGAACAAATAAATGTACTTTTGCATGTACATTGGTTAAAAAAGGTTTTCTTCTCTCTTAATTGCTAGATTAATGCACTGCATCTTTCTCTCCTCCTCTTGTTTAGCTTTTTATTTACCCCCCTTTTATTCTTCTCCATCCATAGTAGCTAGACCTAAATAATAATAAAACAAAGAATAGCAACTCATTTGTTCTTGGCGTGCATCAAAAGAAGTGGGGCATAAAGCAGAGTTAGCGGCAAATTCCCTAAGGACGAAAGGCCCCACTGGCCCCAGCTTCCTGAATGGTGCCTGTCCCTCCCACCCAGCTAATGACTGAAATGGGATCTGTGGCCACCGGGAGCTTTTAATTTCTTTACATTGTTCAGGTCTTGCTGATGCAATGCAAAGTGACAGCTTCCATTCCAGTCTGGCTCATTATCAGCTCTTCTGCGAGACAGAGAAGACGCATCTTTATCTGCACAGTGGGCCTAAGCTTGGTTGCCAGGCACACTGAATTCAGCCTTGCCTAAGGCTCTGCAAACCATCTCACATCCAAAGGGATGAGGGTAAACATATGTCAGGCAAGACCTGGGTTCTTCAGGGTCTGCACACCAAAGAACTTGGGTTTGGTCCAGAGCTACCTCTTAGAGGTCAGGGAGACTTCCAAGGAAGGCCAACTGTGAGAAGATGAAGAAAAATTTAAGATGTGGATCTTCTCTGGAAGGCTGAGGCAGGAGGAGTGCAAGTTTGAGTCCAGCCTGGGCAATTTAGCAAGACCTTATATCAAAATAAAAAGATATATTAAAGGGGTGGGGATGTAACTCAGTGAGATGGCATTAGGTTCAATCCTGAGAGAGAGAGAGAGA
>NW_004955460.1:4325914-4362540 GCF_000276665.1 Chinchilla lanigera | reverse complement strand
TGTTGATTGTCGCATTTTGTCCACGAGCACTTTGTCATTAAGAAGGATGTCCAGTCAGTCTGTGTGAGTTACGTTGCTTTTTTTCCTCCTAGAAATGGTTGCATGAACTGTAGTGTGGTTCATGAGTTTCACAACTCATGCTCAGTGTATGTTTAGAAATGAAAATGCTCAATCTGTGTTTAAGAGTAAAAATAATCAAATCCGGCTCCAGATTTTCCTAAGCATGCCATCGTTATCAGTTCAAGGAATGTCCAAATTCTCATTACACTGGCGATTCTGAACACTTCACTTGAAAGCTGATTATGAAAAAGCCAAAACTGATTGTGTGTATAATTTTTCTTAAATGCATACAAAGATACACACAGATTCTTACAATCTATACCAACGTATGCTTATCTGCAAGGTGTTTATTGGTATCAAGTGTAAGTAGGGTAATTTGTTAGACCAGTGGGCTAAAGAAATAGATTAAGGATTTTAAAAGCAGGTCTAATATGCTTTAGACTATCTATTGGGCAACGTAAGCCACATATATAATTTAAAATTTTCTAGTAGCCACATTAAAAACAAACTAAAAGGAAACAGGAGAAATTCATTTTATAATTTATTTAACCTCACAGATAAAAGTATTATTATTTCCAAATGCAGATTAAATTATTTATTAGATAAAGCATTATTAATGAGTATTTTACATTCTTCATTCTCGTACTTAGTTTTTGGAGTCCAGTGTGTAGTTTATACTGACAGCCTCATCTTGATTGCTCTTAGCACATGTTAAAGGCTCCATAGCCCCATAAGGTTTGTGTCAGCATTAGCACAGCATTAGGTAGATGTGGGGACTCAGAAGAAGCCCTGGTTCCTACCAAAAATATGTTAAAATGCGTCTTGGTAGTATCTTGGCTTAGACAAACAAAATTCATTGATTCATTGATTCATTGATTCATTGAAGTTATTGTTCAGGGTATATCATGTCCTAGGCATTGCAGTATGGAATAAGTACACTGTGTAGATGGGAAAAAGACAAACTGTGGAGCTGACCTTCTCATAGGGAAGACAGAAAGAAAGGGACAAATAAATATGTAATCTACGGAATGGAGACAAGGGTTGTTAAGAAAAGTAACAGCATGAAGAACTGGAGAGTGATGAATGTGCTATGCAGGAGACCGCGAAGTTGTGAGCTAAGGGGACACTGGAACTGTGGGTGTCTGGGGAAAGTTCCAGGAAGCAGCAGCAAAGGCCTTGAAGGAGTAAGGTAAACTTCATACGATTCTGTAAGCCACTGTAAGGACTTTAATTTACTATAAAGAGCATGGATAGCCACCTGGAAAGTTTAAAACAATGCATCTGTGTGGCAGGTAGAGAGGTAGCTTAGACCATGTCATGTATGGGTATATGCATTTATACTCTTATTGCTTTTGTGAATTCATTTCCTTTTTAACCTATCCTTTTTTCAAAACTAGACTCAGGATGAGGCAAAATGACATTTCTGAGCTCTACTCAAACAGTGCTATTATTAACCAAGCAACTAATGGTTGAGTTTTGCCTCGCAGCTGTAGAAGAGGTGAATACATATTACGGCTGATACAGAGATTAGGTGGCTAATTGGAACATTAACAAAAATTGGGACACATGGGCTGTTATACATAAATCGGTTAGAATAGATATGTAACTTAATTTGATGGTAATCAATGGGAAGTATTGTTGAACACAGACTGTAAGCTTGGATTTCTTGGTGTGTAAATATACAATTCTAGTTTACTTGCAGTCTACACACAAAACAATCTGATTAACCTCAGTGGTGAATGTGTACAGGATGAAACTAGTGATATTTTGTTCTTCTTCAGTGTGTATATCCTAAAGAAACAAGAAAGAAAACCAAGGATATCCAGCTTCTTGGATCTGTGATCGCCATGTGTTCTCAGACACCCTGGAAGCTATATATAAACCATTTCTTATCTTCTATTAGAATCAAAAGTTATTCCTCCTCTCCATTTAAGTTTTCTGCAGAGTGAAGAAAGTACGTTTACCTCTGAAAAGAAATTCAACTGAAATTCTTGGTAGTAGGTTGAACTCTAAAAACAAATCTCTAGCCAACATCCTTATTCAGTAAAAGACTCTCTAAATGCAGTTTGAGTGAAATCCAGGATCAAGATAAGTGCAGATATTGCTTTTGAATATCATGATCAAAATAAACATATCCAAAAAGGCAAGAGTTCAGAGCTCCCTCAGGAGTTCAGAATGAATAAAAGGCCAGCTAAGATTTCAGGAGAGTCTCAACTTGATTTGATCTTATTTGGTCATTTCTTACTGTGGTCAAAAAAACTGTCAAGTTGTGTCTGGCTGTCATTTCCTGCTTTTGGAGAGTAGCTTTCTCCAGGGGAAGGAATCTCAAGGTTTAGGGTACCAAGGTAGCTGGCTCCCTGAAAGTAGAAATTGTGCTTCTCTTGCTCACAATCGCATCTTTTTGTTTAAAATAGGGTCCTAAGTATACAGACAATGCTCTGTAAATTCCAACTAAGTGAAACTTGATCTGAACTGACTGACATGTCAGTTATCTTTTAGGAAAACCTTTAGAACTACAACTGATGGCCCCTCCTCACAATCTCTTGCTCTCAGTTTCACGAGAGCTAACTTACATAATTTGATGTTGAGGTAATGGACTTTCTGTAGTGTTTAATCCTAAGGACAGTTCAGCCATTGTAACATTCATTATTCTCAAACTAATGATGGAAATTTTTGTGTGTCAGATTGTTGCTAGATGATAGGTAAATAGTTAAAGTTCTGGACCTTTAACATTATTTTTAACATAATTCAAAGAATTTACTTTGCATCATGAAACAGGTCAAACTTCAAAAGCCTTTTTTGTTTGTTTGTTTTTTGTTTTGAGCCAGGTCTTGTTATGTAATCCAGGCTGGCCTTGAATTCATGGCTATCCTCCTGCATCAGCCTCCCAAGTGCTGGGATCTCAGGTGTGTGCCACTATGCCCAGCTCCACTGGTGCATACCTGTAATCCCAGCACTTTCGAGACTAAGGCAGGAGGATCACCATGAGTTTGAGGTCAACCTGAGCTACATTGTGAGTTCAAGGCCAACCTGGACTGCATATCGAGATCCCATCTCAAAAACAAAAATACACAAAAGGCACTATTATAATTACTTAAATATTTTTTCACACCATGGACCTGAATCAAACATCATTTTTAAAAAGGAAAGGAAGATGTATGTCTTTGCATGTGTTAGGCTGTATTTTAACAAGTCTTTTTTTCTGTAAGATTTACTTTATTAATTATGGGGAAAATTATGTTTCATATTGGAAGAATCAAAACAAACAAAGGCAATCAAACTGAAACACTTCTAGCCACCTGGAAGGCAGGGAAATGCGTCCCCTCTGGAAGTTCATGCTCGCTTGCTTCCTGAAGGACTTCGCTTCTTAAAAGCAGGGTGCCTGATTTAGACACACAACTTAGTTTACAAGGCCTGGAACTGCAGTGCAGCTGTAAAGAAATCACTTGAGAGATGTTAGGGGGGTATGACTCACATGCTGAGCTCAACTCACTATAGCTCAGAATTTTCCAAATTAAAGTATTAGAATAAAACTACACACACATCAAATCAGGGAATCCTATATAGATTGCTTTAACAACCTTCACATAATAGTATATGCGTGGAAAGATCACTTAATAATAGTGAAATTTATGACCTGGAAAATCAACTGAAAAAACATTTTTAAAAAAAATTTATTTTATAGAAAAAAATAATGTTTAAAAAAACATGTCTTCTGGACCATGTCCTAAAATGTTTCTGAACTTTTAGGTGCTAAGTAGGGTGTGGATGGGATTGTTAAGTGGTACCTCTAACAGGACTGTTCCATGCAAAGACCACACTTGGGATTTGTGTCATCAGCCTTGGGAAGGAATCCGACCCTTCCCTTCTGTTCCCACCTGCTGCCAGGTGCTGGGAACACAGCGGTTGCTCGCTTTTCCCGGCTGCAGGTGAGCTGGGCCCGAACCACTTTCACAGTCCAGAAAGCATGACATTCCTTGTTACCAGTGGGAGGAAAGGCTAATTGAGAAGTGTGTATAAAGGCTGTAATGAGTAGCATTTACATGTATTGATTAGAAGTAGGGCCACCGTTTCTCATTTATCACCACCAGCAGCTGTGAAATTTTCCCCACGTCAATTGGCACGGCTCGTATTCCTGCTCCTCTAGTCCTTTATTGCTTTTTCCCCCGCTTCCCCTCCTGAACCAGAATGCTGATCCTCCAGCTGGAATGGCCTGGTAATTACTCCAGCAACTTCACCAGCTGCCACAATTGCCAAACCGCTGGAGTGAAAAATTCCATCCCACATTTCCGATTTTTTACATTACCATTGCATAATCATATTTGACGAATAATTAACCTGGGTTAATACTTCAGGGGGCCATTTGCAAGTAAATTGATAAGCTGAGTGCAGTAGCAGCTCACGGGGGCCGAGGACTCTGGTGGTGGCATGCTGTGTGAGGGCCTAGCTGTGCTCTGAGGACTGTTCCTCCTGACCACCTAACCACACCATGGCTGCTTGCTCTAAGAGCTCTTGACTATGATTCAGTTGGGTCAGAGCAGCAAGGACCCTAAAACTAAGGTCACCCTGAATAGCTTGGATCTCCTTCTTCTTAAAGAGCCAGCCTCATTGTCCATAAGCTGGGTGTGGTATGAGCCTTTTGAGTGCCATGAAGTCCATTTTGAGAAATTTACAAATTTAGGAAGTTGTGCATTGGTGCTTAGGATATAACTAACCTTATTTGTCTTTTGATCTTTTACTTAAATAATGGAGAGGCTCCTTTGGCTGGCTAGAGAGAAATTTCCTTCACTTTCCTGTGTTTGGAATCCAAGGAAAAAATGTGTGAATATGGACAGAGAGAATCAGGGGCTGTAGTGGATAATAACCCTATTTCCAGTTCAAAAATCACTGGGTTGACTATTTTAGAAAAATGTAGGGCTAAAGCAACAGAAAGGCATCACAGTCAAATCATCTAAAATTTCACATTTGTTCATAACCCCACCTGTGTGTATGTGCGTGTATATTTGTGTCCAGCTCATTCATTGGATTTTCTTTCAGTTGCTTAATTCAAAATACTTCTGATTTCTTATCTCTTCACTTGCTCATTTTGAGGCCATCTCTCTTTCAAGGTTAATTCAAGGGGGAAGTGATAACGGCGTGATTTCAGAAATAGTATTGGTACTATATGCTGTTGGCTTTGGTGTGTGAGCGCAGTGTTCTGCAGGTGGAACCCTGTGTACAGGCCAGGCAGAAGTCGCTCTCAGCATTTGTCACTGTGTGTGGTACGGGCAGGAAAAGCAATTCCTTTCAGACTCAACTGTAGCACTAAGTGAAATCAATGGTCAAACAATCTAACACAATTGGTCACATATTGATAGAATTAAACACCGCTGTTAACGTGACTTGTCATTGATCTGACAAAAAAGGAGAGGGTAAAAGTAGCCTGAAGCCTTTAGACTATTTATGGAGAAAGGTCTGGGGAGAGGATGGGGAAGGAGAAAAAGAAATGAGAATTATTTTGCTTCATCTACTTAAAACATGGGTTTTGTTTTTTTTTTTTTTTTTTTTCCACCAGCTACTCTCCTTTGCTCTAGGACAGTTTCAGGACTTGACTTTTTTCCGTTGCTGACATGGAAGAGGGCACTGGGGGCAGCATCTTTAAAGTGATGTTACAGTAATATCCATCTGTGGTATCAATGGCAGGTGCGATGCTGTCCTTGACAGATGTGCTGTAGAGTCCTGTGGAAAAGAAATAAGTCTACCTTACTCGTAAAACATCACATTCTACCATGTCCCACAATTCTGCCCTCAAGCAGGGATCTGCTTGTCAAATGTACTCTCTGAGGGTGTTTTCCACTATTTGCAAAGTGCTGAGGTCAGAAAAGCCTAGCCAGGTCAGGCAAGTGGCTAACTGTCCAAGTTGGCTGCCACCTGTGACCTGTATGCACCCACACCGATCACTCTAATTTCTGAAGTATGATGTAAGAGGGAACAGGGCCATGTCTGTGCCCTGCATCTGCCATGACTGGCTAAGAGTGGGTGCAGGGGAAGGTTGGATCTCTGTACTTACTAGGTTTTTAAGTGATTGTGGGTGCATTGGTGAATGTATTCAAGGACTGGAATATGCAGTGTTTTCTTGATAGTGTAGTTTGTTTAGTTTTGTCAAACACTTTGACATGTCATTGTGTCTTTAGTGGTTTACCAGTTTGAAAGATGTCACTGCCCATGTACTCTACGACTGTGACAACATTGCCTTGCTCCCTATTGTATCAACCTGATGCTTATAGGAGCAGACCCACAGGTGAGGCTTCAGAAGTAGTGCCCTGAACAACCCCAGGGAGGGGACATTCACATACATCGCAATGTGCAGCTCATGGGTGAGTGTCTTCACAAGGTGTGATCAAAACTGTGGTGAACACTGCTGGCTAGTACCATCCAGCAGAAAGCCAGGCTTGTAAAAACATGACAGGTGTCCCCATTCATTGGGCCTGCCATTGTGCAGCTTCTGGCTGGTCCTCAAAGTCAAAGTGATCATGAGAGGGGAATGTTTTGAATGGATTCAGGACATCAAGGCAGCCATGACACACACATGAAAGAGGACTTCCAGAACTGCCTCAGAAAGTGTCAAGAACGATGGGATAAGTGTGTTCAAAGTGAGGGGCGGGATGTTGGGGAGAATAGTTTTTTTAAAAATTTAAACTTTCATTACAGTTGTCAGTCTACTTCTTTAGGTTCTATGTAGCAGCTTGAGAAGGGGCAGGATAGATATTCAATAAATACCTTGAAGTGAATGAGTGAATTTTATATTGTAGTTGACAGAAAATACCAGTTACTTTATGATTGAATAACAAATAACCATAAGGCAAAGCTTCTTTAGCATGTGTGCAAATCATCTGGTAAGCTTTTAAAAACCCGGAGTGTTGAGCCTTTCCCCCAGGGTTCTTCATTCAGTAGGTCCAGAGTGGAGCCCAAGAATTTTTTCAGTTGTAGTACTTTCCCAGGCAGTGTTGGTGCTACAGGCCTGGGTCACACTTGGAGAACTGCTGCTTAACGCATATGGATTGTAAGGATGGTAATGGTGACAAGAGATAATGTTGATGTCAATTTCTCTCTGCATTTCTTCATTCTCCTTCTCACATGGGGGCTCCAGAGTTTCCATTCTCAAGGTCAAATCTAAATTTATCTTGCTACAAATTTCTGGATGACTCTTTGTTTCAATGGCATAAGATCCAAATCCTTTCATGTAGTGCATAAAACCTTCTGCCATCTTTGCAAGTGGCCCTCTACCTTACCCCAAATATCCTTCAGTCCTGGCTGAATCAGGCATGGAACTCTCTGAAAGCCTGGATTCTGGAGTCTTGTTCCAGAGACTCTGCATCAATAGGTTCAGCATAAATCTTCTGTCTTTTTAAAGCTTCAGAATTGGACCTGGGGATTTAGCTCAGCGACACAGTGCCTGCCTGGCAAGCGCAAGGTCAGGAGTTCTATTCCTGGTACTGGAAGAAAAACAAAATAAACAAATAAATAAATAAAGCTTCAGAATTGTACTAAGCTACCAACTTAGGGAATGTAGGCAAGACGGTAGTCAAACCTGAGTTCATAATTGCCTAATCTTTCATAGTAAAAGAAGAATGAATAAAAATAAATGAAATAGGCAATAATCTTAAAAAGTTATGAACAGAGCAGTAAAAGACAATTTATAGACTGAAATAAAAACGAAGAGTAAAATTCAGTTGAGAACTAAATACAAATAGAAAAGAAAATTAAATTCAGAAAACTGATCTTAGAGAAAATAATAAGACTGAGCTTCTGATAAATACGTTCACAAATCTATGCCAAGAAATTTGAAAATCTTGATGACATTGATGATTTTTCAGAAAACAATTGTGATCATTGAATCAGGTGCTCACCGTGTCCCAGGCAATGTCCCAGGAAGAGAGCCTTGAAGTGAACCAAACAGTTGAAAATCTCAGGCTTTCTGGGTTTTACTTTCTATGAATTGGAGCATCAAACTCTGATAATCTACTTGATGAGGGCAAGAAACCAATGGGATATATTAAAAGAGATGAAACATGTAAATAAGAGATCAGGAAACTATATCCCAACAGTACATTAAAATTATTCACCCGTACACATTCCAGGATTATAAGGGTAGTTAAATATTAGAAATAGATAGTATAATGCATCAAATCAGTAAATCTGCTAATTTTAACAATGTTACCTTCCATCCGCACTGACATTTTATTCACTACAATTAAATATCTGTTCTTGATTTTTAACAAAAGTCTTGGAATGCCAAGAATAGGAGGATATAGCCTTAACCTGATACAGGATATCTGAAGCCAAGAGCTAACATTATACTTCATTGTGAGCTAGCGGAGGCATTCCCATTTAAACCAGAGACAGGAGATGAATTCTCACTGTCAACACTCTTATTTAGCATTGTCTGAAAGTTCAGGCAAATACAATAGACAATAAAAATAAGAATAACCAGAGAAAGGGGAGAGAAAATTATGGCTCTATGATGACAGTATGATTAGACACACCTTTGAAACCCAGAGCAACAACTAAATAATGTTTTGAATTAATAAGCAAGTTCATCACAAGTGAATGGCTACAGGATAAATATACAAGAATCGATGGCATTTCTATGTAACAGCAATAAACATGTTAGGAGATATAAAACCATGAATTACAAAGGCATGGGTGACATCTTTATAAAGAAAACTACGAAGTTTTATTGAGCAATACAAAAGAAGATTTGAATAAATGGAAATGTGCATTACATTCTCAGATGGGAGTACTATAAAATAAAATGATGTTTTCCCCCCAAATTAATAGTTCTTATATAATTGCAATCAAAATCTATATAAACTAGGGGTTGACTTGATCAAACCTAAATGTAAAAGTATAAAAACTTAAAGTACTGTGAAAAAATGGAAAAGTAAGGAATAGGGAGGTGAGGGAAATGGAGTATAACTTGTCCTAATAGATACTAAAATGTATTATAGCCATATAAACAGGTAAGGAAGGTGCTTTGCCAAGAAGCAAAGGTCAAGTCAAAGAACATTTACATATATTTCTGAGACAGGTGCTAGGATATGTGAAAGTTCTAGGCAGTGCAGTTAGAACAGTATATACCAGGATCTGGGATATTTTGCTATTACTTTGCATAATGATATTTTGCCATATGCTTGCACAGTGGAAAGGATCAGTATAATGTAGTCATTAGGAACAAAGCATTTAAACTTTAGTCCTGGGAAAAAATTAATCCCTGTGAACCTCAGTTTCCTCATCTATGAAATGAGGGGATCATTATACTTACTACTGGTGGGTGGTGGTAAGAATTAAATAAGAGTATGCAAGTTTATGGGCAAAGTTGCTGGCCTGTGATAGGATTATTATATTCCATACCCTTTATTAACAGAATCCTTTTGTATTCAGTAGTCTTAGTGGGACCCCTGCCCATCTTTCTCTTTCACATCACAAGTCACAATCTGAGAGTCTTCCCTCCCTCACCTCCTCTTGCTCCAACCCAGCAAATTATAATTTATCCCCAGTCAGCGAGCTGAATGTACCCCCTGGGTAGCCACCCGGGCCTGTGAACAGAAGGGTCCATACTTGGCTTAATGTTCTGTTCTCACCATCTTGGTCTTTTTAATAATTTTTGAATGAGGTATTTTTATTGTGCACAACACACTGCAAATTATGAAGCTAGCTCTGTGCAGGAAGCCCTCCCATCTTACCCATCCCAGGCAGTTTGCCGAAAGATTATTCCCTCTGATAGAACCATGAGAGTTCCTAGATGGTAGAGGCACTGGGGAGTGTGCTCACACTGCCTTCATTTGTGTACGGTATGAGAAGCAACTCTCCCCTCAGAGAGCCCACATCTGGGGAGACAGGGCTTAGCGGATCAGTCTGGTGCTCGTGGTATTTTGCTACTGATTTTGAGTCCCCATGTGACTCTCCTCTTCTCTGCCTGCATTATCTGCTACCTGATTTGTAAGAGCAACCACTAGGGTTTTTTTTGTTTTTTGTTTTTTGTTTTTTTTTTTTTTGCCACAAAAGCTCTTCCCACAAAAGAGAGGGAGGTATCGAGGGATTTGAAAACACACACACACACACACACACACACACACACACACACACACACACACAAATGCATGCATGCGTGAAGGAAACAGGTTGCAGAATAAGACAGGAGTGACCACAAGCTAAGGAGTGATAGCAGCTGAAAGAGGCAAGGATCAAATTCTTTCCAAGAGACCCCAGAGGAAGTGCAACCTACCTACACCTTGATTTGAGACTTCTGGCTTCTGAACTCCAAGAGAATAGTTCCTGTTTTAAACTCCCCAGTTGGTGACCCAAGCTCCTCTGTGCCCCAGACATTCTGGAACTAATTGTAAGTGTCATGTGTTTTATTTCAGTTTTTGTAAATTACTAAAAGCCACATTGCACCATTTTTAGTGGCTCTGGCTCATTCAGAATCCGAATATCCTGCTACTAACATCTCAGACTGCTTCTCCTGGGTGATGTCCAGGTCAGAAGCTGGGCTAGGAGAGCTTTTGCTGTGCATGCAAAAGATTTCTTTGAATCAGGGCAGGTTGTGGAGTGGTTCTGTGTTCCTTCTTAGTACCAGGAGAGAGGACAGGAGAGAAGTGGCATGAGTTCCTGGTTTGGTCTGTGAGTTGCCACTTCTTGATTTGCACGTTGATTCTTCTGGAAAGACATTTGAGTCTGGCTTCTGCTGAATGGTTGTCCTGCCTATAGGAAAGCCTTAAGAACAACTGGTAGATGATTGACTTGAATGAGGGTTAAGAGTCAGATGCTAATGCCAGTTTAGAGGATGTAGAAAGAGCATTGCAGACACAGTCAGAGACTGATACCATCGTTAATGGCTGTCAGGAGACCTACTCTATGAGCCTGAGTACTCTCATACCTATGTTTTCCTGTATCACTGAGTTGTTGTGAGGATCAGAACGGGATGGGGAGATGGCGTTTGTAACCGATGGAGCACTGTGAATGTGTAAGAGCTTGTTATGGTGTGAATTGTGTTTCTCAGTTTTCATGTGTTGGATAAGTCATACGTTAATGGGTTTGGAGTGTGGCTTTTTGGAGGTAATTAGGAGCAGAGGAGGATCAGAGTAGGACCTGCCATGATGGCACTGTTGACCTTATTAACAGAGGACGACGTTCCAGACCAAGCCATATAATGCACTCTGTCATGCCATGACCCAACAGGAAGATCCTCATCATGCTGCCACCGTGCCTGTGCACTTCCAGAACTGTGAGCTAAGTACACTTCTTTCCTTTATAACTTCACCAGTCTAAGGCATTCAGTTATGGCATCACAATATGAGCTAAGACAGGGCTGAAGTCTATATATCCCATTTTTACCAATCTAGGCACAGAATCAAAGCTTATTTCTGTTCTCTGCCTTAGCATCCCTTTATCTACTGATTTGGGGTTGAGAGGACTGTCTTGGCAGAGGAAATAGCATGTGCTAAGGGCTGGGGGTTAAATGGCCCCAATTTGGGGGCAGTTACAATTAGTTCCAGAATGTCTGGGACACAGAGGAGCTTGGGTCGCCAACTGGGGAGTTTAAAACAGGAACTATTCTCTTGGAGTTCAGAAGCCAGAAGTCTCAAATCAAGGTGTAGGTAGGTTGCATTTCCTCTGGGGCCTCTTGGAAAGAATCTGGTCCTTGCTTCTTTCAGCTGCTATCACTCCTTAGCTGTGGTCACTCCTGTCTTATTCTGCAACCTGTTTCCTTCACGCATGCATACATTTGTGTGTGTGTGTGTGTGTGTGTGAGTGTGTTTTCAAATCCCTCTATACCTCCCTCTTTTTAGGATCCACCTAGATAAACCAAGATAGCTTCCCTATCTCAGGACCTTTTCTGCAGGGACCACTTCCTCCACAGCATGCATATGATAGGGATTAGGATGAGGATGTCTTTGGAAGGGGGCATTATTCTGCCTATTGCAGGGAAGGAGGTGGACAGATTTGTTTCAGCCTTGCTCAGGCACTGGCTGCTTATCCTGAGTGCATGGAGGAGTAGACAGATCCTCTGGAAGGCCTGTGGAGATGGCTTGAGTGCTGGGAGCAGAATGAGACACCGGTCAGGAAACCGTGACAGTATGGAGGTGCACACTGGGATGTTACGGAGTCCTTTTCCTCTGTCTCTGGCTGCGAAGGCTCCTATTTAATCCACACAGGCCTCTGGACCTTGTCTCGGCACCTGTGTTCTGTGGCCCTCCAGGAGGCTCATATGTCCCCCGTTTTCTTGGGAAAGGCTTGAGAGCAATGCAGTTGACCTGGTCACAAATGCAAAACCTTCCCCTTCTTCACCATATGCCCAATCTAGTGACAAAGTCTTTGTGAAGCAACTTGATTGGGATTTCAGGTACCAGGAAGCAGTCAGCAGAAGTCTGGAGAAATTTTCCTTTCCTTTATGGACAAAGTCTATCATCTACCATCTTCCTAGGATTTTTGTCAAATCCCAGCTCTCAGCCAGACCTTGGGACCGCCTCACACGTTGGGATTAGGATGAAGAAAGGCAGAAAGGCCTTTCTTCACAGCACAAAGGTCTATGATTTATTTGTTCTTCAAAATATTGATGGCCTCATTTTACTGAGGTCATATCATATTCTTTTACCTTTAAATACAGTTCCAGAGATCTTCATACTTTCTAGTTCTACTCTAAATGTTTGCCCTACTTTCCTGGAAGCATCTGTCTTAATACACTGCAAATAAAAATGAGATAATATGGTCTTAAATTCCTATTCTTAGTCCCACAATACATTATCAATAATAAACAGAATAAATATTTGTGTTGCTTAAAAATGTGTTTATGGGTGTAATCCAGGAATTCCATTAAGAAGACTAAGAGCATTGTCACCCTGAACCAAAGCAAACCTTGGCTTCCTAACAAAACACCAAAGCACTTCTAATATATGATCCCCTTTCTTGTTCCATTTTGTGAAAGCGAAATGGTTTGTATTGAAGCACAGAGGTCTGGCCGTGTGGCTGGAAGCCTATCTTCTGCCTCGGCAGAGAGGTACAGGTCTGCTCCTCTCTTGATGAACATTGCGTGACCAGCCTGCAGAAAAAGCTGTTCATATCATCATTGCTCTGTGGTGTTTATCCCTTTTGTAAAGCAGAAGAGGTGGTAATGAACTGCTGGAAATGGTTTACAACCTTGTAGATGTCTCTGTGTATTTAGCTGCAAGTCTATTTTAAAGGAAGAGAAAGAATTAATTCTGGTAACTAATGAAAAGAAAAAAGACAACCGCTTTTTAGAAACAAAAATATTACTTAATAAAGCTCAGCAACGATGAAATTAGGTTTTCCAGCAGACTTCATATGCCCTTGTTTTTCTTTTCTTATTGATGTTTTTTTGTTGTTGAATTATAAAACTCTAGGCTATCAGAAATCCGATAAATCATCCTTATCCAAGTGTAGTAGTGCATGCCTGTCATCCCAGCACTCTGGGAGGCTGAGGCAGGGAGATCTCAAGTTCCAGCCCAGCTGGATCACTTAGTGACCTAGTGAGACCCTGTCTCCAATACTAATCCTGATACTGATAGTGATACTTATGCTAACAGTGGTGCTCTTGTAACTCAGTGTGAAGGTGCTAGGTTTAGTCTCCCTCACTGCAAAAACAAAACAAAATAAAATACCCACAATGAATCAACCAATCAATTAATCCTGGTCCTAGAAGAACTTTGTATTTCTAGTTAATGTCTTCTTCATTTGACTGTCTTTTTCGACTTACATAAAAGTAAAATTTTAGTGGGCTGGGATATAGCTCAGCGGCACAAGAACCTGCCTGGCAAATGCAAGGTCCTGAGTTTGATTTCCAGTATCAAATAAAAAAAAAAGAATATCTAAAAGTAAAAATTTATAGCACCCACCACCTCCTTTTCTCTCATTCATCCCTCTGTGCTAATGTTAACAGTTTTATAGGTAGTGTTCCATATGTCATATGCTTTTAGAAGTGTTTAAAAATACACATGTGAATATATATTCATAGAAATATAAAGACATTCACTTATCAAATACACATTTAAAGTAATCATTTATTTATTAAACTTATTTTTATGGAATTGTTATGTATGTCATCTCTGTTCCAGATGCTGAAGACACAGAATGGAAGAAAATAAACAAACATAAACCCCTACCCTTATTTACATCTCAGTCTACGTATTTTTGTAAAGAAAAGTCTCAAGATCTGAAATAGCTTTGGTTTGGAGGAGACCCCCTCTAGGGGCCTCTTACATCTGGTGCTCTTGAGTAGATCCTCCTAGGAGTAAAATGTAGAATCAGAAGAAGCTGTCAAAGAGACTGGGTGGATTAATGAAATGAAACGAGCACCCCAGTTATTCTATTTATTTAGTTCTAGCAAACTTCCATTTGTGTGTGAGGTAGGAAGAGATGCATATGGAGCTCACCTGCACAGGATGTAGTCTAATTGAGGAGATAAGATATGCTGGGCTTTAGATGTGGACTATTCCCCTAGGGTTTGGGTGTTGGAATGTGGTCCCCAGTATGGACTGTAAGAGGCAGTGGAACTTTTTAACAGGGCCGCTCCTTAGGTAGGTTGGGAAAGTACCTGCAGAAGGGACCATGGGACCTCATTGTGCCTCTAATTTCCTGTCACCTGATGTAATTTCTTCCTCTTGCATACACTCCTAACATCACTGGTCCCATGTCTTTGGACTTCCAGAACTGTATGCTGAATACACCTCTTTTCTGTATAAGGTTAGCCTCCTTCAGGTGTTTTGTTTCAGCAACGGATATGAATTCATATAAAATGTGTATGTAGAACTTGCTGAGAATTCCTGAAGGAGCTTGCTGAAGAGGCTGGCTAGAATTGGGTTTGGCTGATGAATGAAGGTTTGTGGTAACCCCCTTGGTACAAATTTCAAAGAAGGCATAGAATTTTGAAAGTAGTAGAAAAGCCTTCTGTGAAAATAAAAAAATCAGTGATTTCCCAAACTGTGCCTTCTTTATAAAAAGTGCTCTGACTAGCCAGAAATGGACATTTCAGGAGTAAGAGTCACTGAACGGTTAAGAAGAGCTGGGATTGTGGAGTTGGGGGTAAATGTTTATATCTGCCTTGGAATCCTCAGGATTGAGCTGGGCAGAGTTCTGCAATTTCAGACACTCTACTAATAGCTAAAAAGAAATGGGCTGAGAGTGGAGGTGAAGGGGGATGTTTCATTGAGAGCCTGGACTGTTAGACTGAAGAGTTTAAGCTTGAATTAATTCTTTCATTCTGTGTGGAAGTATTATTGAACAAATGCATTAGTTATCATGACCTTTTTTAAAGGTTCACTGACAGAAAGAACCTGAGTTCCTGAGAAATCTTCAAAGCATTTCAACAGTGAAAAGGAGGGGCTGTGGGAAAGTAGGCAAAGGAGATTGACTTTTTAGGAAGTTTAAGTATGAGGACAGCTCCACAACCCAAGCAGCGCCCAACATCAGAATACGCCTTTCTTCTTCAAATATTTATCCTGTACTTACTAGGTGCCAAGCGCTGAGAACTCAAAATTGAACACCACTTTGGCTTTACCTTTAAAGAATTTGTCTTTTACAAAAAGAAAATACTTTTATTCTTCTAACTTCTGAATCAAGTTGTAGAATAAATGGAGTATATGAGAAAGCTTAGTTTTGATAGAGAATATCTAGATCTCACTACCATATATCAGAAATGAAATCATGTTGGCCTAGAAGAGTCTACTATTTCAAAAAGTTTCTTATATTGCATAATGTATTACTTCTGAGAAACTGGAAAAATAGAGCAATCATAGGGTAAAGTCATATTTCCTTTGATTTTTGATTGCAACTTCCCCAGAGCTTTAATTTTTTTTTTTTTTGTACCAGGAATTGAACTCTGGACCTTGTGCTTGTCAGGCAGGCATGATTCCCTGAGCTATATTCCCGGCTCCTCCCCATAGCTCTAAATTGTTGATGATCTTTGAATTAGTTGTGGCTTCTCTCAGTTTATTTTAGGTTCATTTCATCACCATTTTTCATATTCTATCTGTCCCCAACTTGTACATAAATATCTAGATTATTTGGAAAAATTGCTGTTTAAAGAATATCTATAAGTTGAGGTGGACCCTGGGCAGTAATTACCTGATAGTTCATCTATGGCTAGGCAGCACCTTAGTAATCTTTCATGGTTTGCATGGTCTCTCATTTTCTAATACACCACAGAAATGGTCAGCTATCTTTCTCAATGTCTCCTTTTTGATAGGAGATCTTAGAGAAAATTGTCCTTTAATGTGATTTTTATAACAAATTCTTTTCAATCTTCCAAGGCTATTTTCTTCTTCTTGGGTATTAGAGACATGTTAGGGTTACACCTCTGAGAATCTGGAGGGTCCCCCACTTTCCCTCTGCAGCCCATATCCTGTCATAGCCTTCTCTCTTCAACAAATTCAAATGGCTTGATTCATTGTTTGCTCATGTGGAATTGATGACTTACAGTCAACACATTTGCAGTTGGTCGCATATCATGGTAGCGATGAGTGTTTTCTTTGGACACACGATCAAATCACCCCATCCTTCCAGGAATTTTATTAGGGCATCCTATCATGAGTCCAACTGCAGAAGAGAAACAACTGAAGAAGTTAAAGGACATGGGTAAACTAACACAGTCAGTGCATGACCAACCTGGCATTCTGAACATGTGTCTCATTCCAGAGATCCTTTCATCAAAACGTTGATGGGAAGTGTTGAGTGGCAGGGGTGAGTAGTGATCTGGCCATAGGTGCATATTTTAGGTGCTAACATCTAAGAATTTTGTCAGTAAAGAGTAGAAAGCATAGGAGGGGGATCTTTCGGAAAGATGGACAACTTGATTTTTGTAGAGAAGTTAAGGATTCAGGAGGGACAGGAAGTTATTGATGAAAAGAGACCTTGTAAAAGTAGCCAGGAAGAGATGTAAGAAGAGTCAGCCTCTTGCAGAAGCATTCTTGTGTTGACATTCTATACAATGGGATAAATTTGTTTTGTTCAATTTCTTACTGTTTCTCCTAGGTCCTCATTACATCTATAGAAACTTCTCTACTAATTAACCCATGTAAAGACTGAGATATCTCTAGCACTATACTTACTTCTATAGTAAAATTTCATCTTAATTCCTTTTCAAAAATTATGAGATAATTTATAAAATTGAAGTTATGACTGTTTGGTGATAAGATTTATTCCTTGGGCACTAGGTATAGTTGATTCTTCCTACCTCTATTTTCAAAGAAATCAACCATTCCATGGGAGGTGGGGAGTTCTGTCCTCTAAGCTCTCATTATGAATCCAGATAAACTGCTGAAGTGACCTTGCTTCTTTGCTATTAAGCATGGGATTTCTGCCTCTTCTAGAAGGTTCTTCTCCCGAGGGAGGTCAGGAGGCTGCAAAGGTCTAGCAATGATTGATCTCAGTCCCACGTGGCATTTTACAAAGCAGCCTGAGCCATTGCACATTAAAAGTGGTTTTATGTTTCCAATGCCTGTCCTAAAGTAGTTTTAGAGGTCACCATTAATCAATAAATCATTCTGATCACATGAATCCTCTCTGGGGGCCCATTAGCTGGTGGCAATGACTTAGTCATCTCCCTATTAACTTCCTTAGACCAAGAGTCCCTGGACCACAAGTTCAAATCCCTGATGAGCTGATGTAGCTCTCAGTTCTGAAGTAGCTAAATAGAGCTTCCAAGAGCTTGTTGTACCGAGGTTTCTATGACACACCCCCTGCTATCCAATGGCAGTGCAATATCTGTGACCCTTTCTTTTAAAAAGAAGACAAGCCTGATCTCATCCTTGTGGCTTTTATTTTTATCTAATTCTCCAATAAGGCAGATATATGGCTCCTAAAAGTGCTGGATTCACATAATTCCTTAGAACGCAATGTCATGGCTGTTATGGGCTTGTGTGGATAATCCCACATCCTTAACTGTGCACAGATGTGACAGGGGAGAGAGAAGGTTCCAAGTCCACTGCTTCCCAAGCTACAGGGAATGGGAGCTGGGAATGAATAAGGAATTTGGTGCAGGTAGCCCTCTTGAAATACACCATCAGCAGGGCTATGTGTTATTTTTATCCTGTACCTCACTGCAAGTTAAGATTATCAGGATAGCATAGCGGGCTGGGGTGTGACTCAATGGTAGAGCACTTCTCTAGCATGTGCAGAGCCCTGGGTTTCATCCCCATTGTGGCCAAATAAGAATAGAAATGCTAACAATATAAAGATGGGAGTAATACCTGGGGTACCTGGCCTTGCTTTGGCAGCAGAAGGGCACAGAATAGAGAAATAGGCGACCAGCAAGCCCAGAACATTGTCCACAATGTGCATGTATATGTGTGTGTTTATTCAGGGTTAGAAATGCAGCTAACTGTGAATTTTAGTTGAGTAAGGTTCTGACTAAAATTGGAGCCTGGAAAGACGAGGAATATTCCTATCATTGAGGCACTTGGATTTCATTAAAGAAGTCCTGTTCAGTGGATACCTGATTCATCCTTCTCAAAGACTCCCTGAATGAACCAAGGGCAGAGCTGCCGTAAGGGTTTCTGGGTGGATAGATGACTCCAGCTGGTATTTTAGAGACTGCTCATTTTCCTTGGCACAGAGACCTTCGGTCCCCAGTGACTCCTCCTCTTCCTGGCAGCTGGGCAGGGCTGGAAGGGAAATGTAGTATTGCAGTTCTCTGCTGGGTCTGACCCTCTCCTCTTTTTCCCATATCACTCTGTTTCTTATTCCTTAGGCAGAGTCCCTCCCCCAACCCCAGGAGGTAGCAGGTGGACAAATTAGTGGGATGGGGGAAGGCATGAGCCCCAAAGCTCTGGTCTTCTCTCTGAGATTATCAAGGTCATTCAGTGATCTACTGCCAGAGTGGACATCACTTCCGAGGTCCCTTGACTCTGCATCCTGCTCCCCAATCCATTAGCCCGCACCACATCTCACAGCCAGCAAGACACAGTCAGGACACTTTAATTTCAGACTTTGATTCTATGTCTATTTTTCAGCTATTTGCTGCAACATTCTGGGAAAGTAAGGTTTAAATTTCCTACAATCCAAATCATTTTCTAGTTTACTTATAAGTGATTCTGAAACAGTTGGCCCTGAAAAGCTGACAACTTGATAAAATGTATCTTTCAAATCAACCTAGTGCTGCCTTTATATATAGTTAAATCATCCAAATCCAGCGTGCCGAGTTAAGAAAACGGAGATCTTCTGTTCTTGCCCTGCCTGTCACTTTGGGTAAGAAAACTCACAGAGTTATGCTCACTTACGCTTGCTCGAGTGTGGTCTCTTGGGAAAGAGGTAAGCGCTGGCTTTTGGCAGGTTTATCAGCTTTCAGCCAATAAGCAAGGATTTCTGCTGTGATGAGCATTGGACAAAGGTGGTTTGGGCAGACTTAATGTCAAAACCAGTAGCTAATGAAAGGCTGATGGAACAGAGAATATATATATTTTATTATTATTAGCATCATCCTCCTCTTCCTCATGAAGGTTAGAGAGTTGAAACCCAATTCTGAGCATGCAACACCAATGATAGCTTCTGTTGCTCTAAAAAAAAATGCATCGATCTGTATTTGAACCAGTAACATTTTTTCATGACACCAAGCTGGAACTGGTGTGACACACCTCATACCATCCCTGTACCAATGAAGGCTCCCAGACATGATGGCTTCCACTGATTTTGCTATAGTGTGGTTGTATCCCACACTTAAGGGCAGATTAAGCGGGCCAAGACCATGAAAAAGTATAAGATGTCATTGTCAAACATCTATATTTTTATGGAGAGATTCTAGATGTCATCAAAAGGATTTGATGTATTTCTGTTTCAGAATAAATCAGTGAAAGGAAATCAATGTGACCTCAGAACTACTACTGTACTTGACAATTAATTAAAGGATTAATTAAAAGACAGGAATAGGTAAGATCATTAAGCTGATGGGTTTTCTTAAATTTCATCAGGTCAAATAAAATTTTCAGCAGTGCTTGTTCAGTTATTTTCCCCCTGCATCTTAATATGATGCTTGTTTTTCCAAAGAGTGGAAATATAAAAATCAATAGTTGAGCTCTTGCCATCTTGATGAGAGCGTGCAGTACCACAGTTGGCCTTTGGGACCTCAGGGTCGCACTTTGACAAATGTGCTCACACACACTGGCTGCTGAAAAGGCAGGGGATTAGCTGGGTATGCTTGCCATGGGTGATATGGACAAAGAAGAGCTAATTTAATGTGTTCTGCCATGTATAATGTTCACAAGAAGGTGGAAAGTATTCATAAGCATGAATAGTACCTACTAGAAACCTGATTATTCCATGGTGATCATAGGCTTTAAGAAATGAAAGTTGATTGTCTAGATTATGATAAGTAGTGTTTGTTTGAGAACACAATGAACAGCATACATTAGTTGTGAGTTCTCGAACGAACCAAGGATTTCAACGTACAAAAGTTAACCTGTGAAGTTAAAATCAGGCCTGTGATTCCTACTGTCTCCAGTTGCCCTGATTCACTCATTAGCCAAGAAAGTGGTTAGAGCATGGACGTCAGAGGAAGGTAGAACTAGGTTCACATCCTGCTTTGTGCTGGGGCAAGAGGATCACAGGTTCAGGTCCAGCCTGGGGAATTTAGCAAGACCCTGTCTCAACAGGGCTGAAAATGTTGGGGAAGGATAAAGGCCTAAGGTTCATTCCCCAGTACCAGTATTGCAAACAAAAAACATAAACAAACAAACAAACAAACCCAAATGACCTTGTTATACAAGCTGTTTCATCCACAAACTAATGGTGCCCATGTAAGATTTTTGTAGAATTAGGTGAGCAAAAATACATAACAATTTTTGCTTATTTACTGGCAGCTGAAGAGCTTACTTCACAAAATTGTCACTATGACATGCTCTGTAAGACACTAAAGATAATGATCCCATCTAGGACTCATCTAAATTACTTTGCATGTTTCTAACAGCTGGTATGTTTTGCAAAAATTAATTGGACTGGAAATTATCATGGGCAAGACCATTTTCAAGTGTTGCTTAATCAGAGTGAAATATGAATTCATGCCCTTCTTTATGTGAAGGCTCTGTGGGTGAGAGCATGACTTCCTGGCAAAGTTGAAAAAAGATAATGGCTGGGTATTTTTTTTCTCTGTCTCCTTCCCATTGCTGGGACACAGTACCTGACAGTCACAATTTAAAGGAGAGGTTTCATTGGCTCATGGTTCAGAGGGTTTAGTCCATGGTTAGCTAGCCTCCAGTCAGAAACACTATAGTGACAAAGCATGGAGAAGGAAAACTGTTCATTTCATGGCAGCCAGGGAGGGAGAGACATTTTCCAAAGGCATACCCCTAATGACCCACCTCTTCTGACCAAGTCCCACCTCCTATGTATCTATGAACTCATCAATGAATGAATCCACTGATGAGCATAGTGCACCCCTCATGTTCCAATCACCTTCCAAAGCCCCACCTCTGAAGACATGAGATTTTTGAAGAGCTTAGCAATACAAACCACAACACTGAGGAAAACAATACTTTTGCTCTCATGAATGTATTTATGGTCACCTGGTCCAAAAGATGAATATTATTCCATCATTTTCTGTGAAGCTTGGGAGAACCAGCATAGCAGAGAAGCTGGCTATGTTCCTATGGTGATCTCAGGGCTCAGAAATAGAAAAAAACAGTTCTACATGCTCCATCCAACTGATACTACTACACTATGATACACTGTCATTATTCATGTTTTCAGTTTCAGGACAGTTAGAATTTGTGCAAGAGAGAGGGACCTGTACGATAAAAAATGACCCCAGTGCATAGGTGCCTTCCTTTCCCCAGAAAAAGAACCACACTTGGAGGTGCAACTTGAATCCCGACTCTTCTAAAAGACCAGTGTGGTGCATTGAGTCTTAAAGCAATCTCATACCCACACAGGCAAAACAAGATCAGATTGAAGAAAAAGTGTTTGGGAGTTTGAAAGAAACTGAGCAACTTTTGAAAAGAAATGATAATTCCAGACCAATATTATTTGTTCTGTTACTATTGATTTTTTTTTAGTTCTGTACTAAAGTTTTTTGTGGTTGTTGTTAGTAGTGAAACAACTTTTTGTGAGAGAAAGGGGTGAAGGGGGAAAGAGCACTACAAATCTTTTCACCCCAACCAGAATGCCTTGGTTTCTAAAGTTCTTTGAAAATGGAGAAAAATAATGTTTTCAGTTTTGGGAAAAGAGAGAGGAGAATAAGAATGTGATATTTTGAAGGCCATTCTGGAAGAGTATAATTTCCACTTAGGAAAACTCAGCTTGCAAGTTGTAAGCCTCAAAGTTACAAATACTTTTCAGAACCTTTGCTGGCAAATCTATCTCAAATGTATTCTGTAGTATTTGTCTTAAACTGTTTTCATTGCTGTTAGGATTTACTTTTGATACATCTCCATGTCACATCAGAGGGTGAATTAAATAAAGGACAAATACCCAATTCTATATGATATAGAATTCATATTATAATTTAATGGTGTTAAATTTTCTCCACTAAGCTTCTTGAAAGGAAAACAGATTTGACAGAAGAAATTTAATTCTAAAATTTAATCTAATCTACTTAATTTTTAGTGTGAAAATTTATGTATTTCAGATAAAATGTATGAGTAACAATATTGCAAACACTAGCCTACCAACCACCCACATTAAACAATGTGGTTTTTTTGTTTGTTTGTTTGTTTTTTGTTTTTTGTTTTTCTCCAGTACCGGGAACTGAACTCACAACCTGTGCTTGCCAGGCAGGCTCTTTGCCGCTGAGCTAAATCCCCAGCCCAACAATGTGTTATTCACAGTTGAAATTCTTGAGGGTTCCACTTTGAACAAGTTCCCTTCCTACTTCCAAAATGTAACACCCCACTCTGAATTTGATAGGCCACAATTATTTCTTACACTAAATAGCTATTAGATACATTTCCACAAGTATTTAGCCAGCACACGTTTTGGATGATAAGGGTATGACAGTATAAGACAATGTCCATGCCTGGCTCTAAATCACCAAGTAAAACTCAGATTATGAGTTTCTTGCCTAACCCAGGCCTGCAGCATAAATAATAAAGGAATAGAGATGCTGTGTCTAAAGTGAGTGGATTATGATGTGTTAGCTAAACATGCATTTTGCAAGAGGCCATCATGACTACACACTCCCATTAGATCATTTAGTTAGCTGAATGATCGTGAAAGAATTGGATGAGTGTTCATTGACTTTTGAGGCTTTTCTATTATTCAGGAGTTATTTTGCAATTTCATGTGATTTTTACCCTTTTAGCCCTGTCTCTGGTCTTCATCTCATCCGCCTCGTTTGTGTCCAGTACTGTGCTTCAGATTAATTGGGGAAATATGTAAAAAGAGGTTAGGAAACTGGACAACGTGAAACAAATTCTGTTATAATTGCTCAGTTACTGAGAAATGAGCCTGCAACTTAAGAAATACAGGTTCAAGGATAATGGAAAAAAGTTCCTGAGTGAACTTAAGAATTCATCCTGGATTTTTTAGAGTTCATAGCTGGAAGAAATCTTCCAGACGGTCTGTTCCATCCTGTTTATTGAAAGATGAGAATTTAAGGCACAGAGATGTTAAGTAATGTACTCAAAATCATGAAAGATCATTCAGGACTGAAATTAGTTCTCTCAACTCCTCAGTCGGTGCTTTCTCCTCTTCCCTGATTATCTCTTCAGGAAAAAGAGGCTTTGGGAATTTGATATTTTAACTATGAACCTCATAGTTGCAGATGCCTTCATCTGGTGTCAAAGTAATGCTTTGTGTCGCTTGGCCAGGCAGCATCCATCCAACACAAGGGCTCTCTTCATCATCAAAACTTTTTAAGAACCTGAATATTTTCCAAGTAGAATTGCCTTTTGTGTCTGCTTCAAATGAAATAGTCTCTCTCTGATCCTACTACCAGCAGGTATATCTTTAGAACTTCTTTGTATTTATTGTAATCTGTGACTGTTGTGTTTTACAGCCTGCAAATTAGATATAGAATTGAATACCAAGGTAGAGCACAGAGTGTTAAAAATGTTCAATTCCAGTGGGGGACCAGCAAGCGGCTAAGGCCTGGTGCATATAATGTTGATATTACATTAAGTACTGTGTTATTGCATGAGATGCTTATTGTTAATGTCTGTGGGGAGGATCCGTTCTGAAGATTTCAATTTCAATAAACAGATTACGCAGTTCTACTATATGCAATTAGGGAGGTGGTAATGAAATGGTTATAAAGTCCCTCGTGGGTCTGTCATCTTTTTTTTAATTTTGTAAATAACATCAGAAGCATTCTGGAGGGAAATGCTTATGCACTTACTTATTATTGATTTTTTTAAAAATACATTTAACACTACTAGTTATTGCAAATCCAGTGTCAGTGAGTTAAAGAAGATAAGCTATTTCTAGATTATTAAATGTTGAATGTATAGGGAATTGTGAAGTGGTAGCCTTCATATAAATATATTAAATATTAATAAACATTGATTGCAAGAAATTAATTTACAGCTACCTTTACTTGGCAAAGAAAAAATCTCTTTCCAGATTTTGTCCTATTGTTACACACAATGCATACCGTAAATACACTACTTTGTGAAATGGTTTGGGTGACTATATGTGATTCTGTCCTATGGCTGGCATCATGCACAAGTGGAGAGAATCAAGTTGGACTAAACAGGCAACTAGTTGTTGGAGGAGCAGTATCAATAGGCTGCCAAAGTTTTAAGGAATCCCAGAACAGTTAAATATCATTCCTTCTGTGGAACTATAGTAAAACAATGCATATTATGCTAGATAGTGAACAACCTGTATATCTCCTTGCCATAGGATGCTTGAAAATGACTTACAATTCAGAATGCCAGCCACTGGTTCAGGAAGTCAACCTGCAGGAGCAGAGAGCAGGAGTTGGTGACAGGCTGTCTTGGTCCCAGTTTTTTCCACCCATAGCAGTTTGTGTGACTTTTTAAATTCTCATTGCTTCATCTGTGAAATGGGAGTAATAATATAACATTCTTAGGATGTCATGGAGATTAAAGGGGTGGTACACATTAAATGTAAAACAAAGTATATTGTTTATACTGCTCCATTAATTGTTATTAATTTATAAAAAGTATTTTTAATTCACTCATGTATTTAGTAAGCAATTATTAAATATTTTCTATAGCAGGATGAAGGGTATAGTGTGAGTAGCAATCTTCAGTTGTCATGGATTTTGCCTAATTTCTAGATGTGACTGGGCACTATGAAGTTGAGATTCTATATTACTCAGGGTTTTGCGCAGAGATGGAACCAGTAAAAAAAATAAGTGGGTGAAAGGAGACTTAATAGGAGGATTGACTCACAAGATTATGGAGGCAGTGAAGTCCCACATTAGATTATCTACAGGCTGGAGAAACAGGAGAGCCAATAGCATGACTCAGTCCAAGTCCAAAGTGCTCAGACCAGGGACACTGGGGGTGCAGTTCAGTGTGATGGCAAAAGTCTAAGAACCTGGAAGACTGCTGATGCAAATCCTATAGGCCAAAAGCCAAAACCTAGAGCTCTGATGTACAAGGAAAGGAGAAGATGGCTATTCCTGGGTGCGGGGGGATATGAATGAATAGGAATTTGCCTTTCCATCTTTGTTCTGCATAGGTCCTCAGAAAAGTGGATGGTGCCTGCTCAGCTTGAGTGAGAGCAGATCTTTCTTAGTCCACCTACTCAAATGTCAATCTCTTCCAGAAACATCCTCATAAACACACCCAGAAATAATGCTGTACCAGCTATCTAGGGGATCCCTTAATCTGGTCAAGTTGACACCTAAGATTAAACATTGTAGCTACCCTCTTTTAGTACCACTTTATTGTTTTCTTATAGGATTACATTCTTGTTGGCTGCTTCTTAGCCTCCCTTGGCACTCTGTAATTACCTAAAGGTATAACAACTGCACTGGCTTTCTGTTTCTTTCTCAATCCATTTTTCAGTGTTCATCCAAGGGGAGGTATTAGACAGGAAGCTCTTGTAAATCTCAGCACTGTGAAACACCCACACATAATTAATCCACTCAGAATTTGTTGTGCAAAGAAGTACACTCTATAATCTTGACTACCATCTTTAATCTCTACATAGTCTTCTTTAAGGGTTGAAGTGTATGTGCCTTTCTGTTTGGTAAACACGTAACCATATTAGTTTAATCCAGATAATTAATGCATACATATCTGTTCTGTGCAACGTGTTATGAGAAAAAATGTATACAACATCTATTAAAGTGGACATTATGCTAGGGACTGTAGCTGCAAGAGGTAACAAAGAGGTGGTGATGTAGTTCTCCACTGTATAAAAAGACCACTTCTTTTTTATCCATTCCTCAGTTGATGGGTATGTGTTTTGTTTCCATAAAGAAAGATAAACTGGAAACATTTATAGGTAAATGGATGCAACTCAAAACCATACTCATAAATGAAATAAACCAGATCACATGTGTAAACATTGTATTATTTCCCTAATGTAAGAAGCTGAAAGAGTAAATAAGGTCCTAAATGTATAATAGATGTTGCAAAATGGGAAGAAACTTCAAAAGGAAAGAGAAACTGGGATGGGGGAATGGAGAAAAGACAGAAGGGAAAAGCAAAAAGAATATATATATATATATATATATATATATATATATAAAGATAGTTAAGATAGTTGTACTACTAAATTCTCTATTGAAGCTCATTGAAGAGAAAGATTTGTGTTAATATTGTTTGGACAATTAAATGCCAATATCTTGTACTGGAGTAGCTAATTTATTTATTTATTTTTTTCTGGTACCAGGAATCGAACGCACAACCTTGCACTTGCCAGGCAGGCACTGTGCCACTGAGCTAAATCCCCAGCCCCTTGCAGTAACTAATTTAAAGATAACAATACTCAATGTATTAACCATTATTATCCTCCTATTATCTTGTTTTGAAATTTTGTTTTATTTTTTTCTCTTTATAATAAAAAAAGGTGATGATGGATGATAAACGGATGAGTCAATAGATAAAAGAAAGGACAGGAGAATGAAGGGAGAGAGGGAAGGCAAAGGTGGGTAACAAATAGGACAAAATATGTTGTTATATGGTAGTGGAAACTAGGAGTGCGGCAATGAGAGGGGAGAAGAGGGAGGGGAGGAGGGGAAGGGCTAGAAGAGGTATTCAAAGGAAGGGAAGTGAAAAAAGGAGAGATGGGAGGAGGGGATGGGGAGGGGAAAGGAGGGGTAAAAATAAGAGAGGAGGAAGAGAAGGACAGAATCTAACTGAACTTGTCTAGAGGAGAGGACACCCCAGTGGTTCTCAACCATAAAAACTTGCCAGAGTCTTGGGATGACCCCGGCAGTTTAAACCATGCCCACTGCTGAGGTTCTGCTGCATCTTAAGTGAGCTCCCACCCTGGCCTGGTGTCAGAGGGTGTGGATTGAGACAGTCAGCATGGAGCCTGGGAAGTAGGAGGAAGGGCAGTATCAGGAAGCACAGGACAGGGCAGGGGCCCCAGTGTGCAGAGAGACTCCAGGAGGCTGTGGTTGTGTGGTTGTGTGGTGCTTAGCAGGTGATAAGCAATTAATAAAATCATCTACAATGTCAATATGAATCACCCAGTAAGATTAAAACTGAGAAAAGCAAGTGAATTTTCTGACTTTAGTAAACAGCTGGTGGAAGCTGGCTTCGGAGTTTAGGTGGGCAAAGAAAGTCAATCCTTTGCTTTTTTGTTCTCGTCACTCCCTGGTTCCTCCTGCCTTAGTATTTCCAACTGGTCTCTCTATGGGAGTCTGCTCCAGTCTGTGACTAGAATCCTTCAGCGGTTCCTTAGACCTTCACAAGAGGAGCTCACTCTATGTGTTACCTCGTGGTACACCGCGTGCACCTGACACCCTCTAAAACCAGGCCTCGTGTCTTCCAGCTTCTGGGCCCTTCCCCCAGCCATTTCCATTGTCTTGTGTCAAAACTGCCAAATGCATAAGTTCTATTTAAAAGTAGCATGTTTCATGAAGGCTTTGCTGGTTACTTCTCCAGAATTGCTTTCTTCTAATTTGCCTGAATGTTCTTGAAGTGTACATACTAATCTATATTGTAGGATAGCTCTGAACTTGTGAAGTTCTCCTTGTTAGACTTAAGACCCATGAGAGGAAGGTGCAGCATTATAAGAACCCAGAAAATAAGTTTGTCAGAGAATCAGTGCATAAGAACACTACTTTTGCTGTGCCTCTTTGCACATAATAGTTACTTGCTAAACAGATGTTGAGTTGAGTTCATGGTAGTCATTGATATCTTTCATTAATCCTTTAGTCTTGTCCTCATACTTTATACTTAAGGTAGAAATAAATTCTATGAAAGTTCTGGGTCAAAGAATCAGAACTGTGAGAGTTTGGAAGAAGCAAATATAAAGAGGTAAGTACCACTGGGATGATTCATCACATCTTAATTATCTATTCTAGTCTATTCTCGTCACCATCTACTCCTAACTATAATCTCTTCAATCCCAATCTCTTCTTTTCTTTTTTCTTTCTTATCACCGATGAGAGTTATCATCCCAAATCTTTTGATAGGGAGATGTTTTGATACGTTACCCTTTATTTAGTGTTTTATCTTTTCAAGAGAACATCCAGATGCACCTCATTGAGATAAATGTGCTACCGGAGTCATCCCATCTTCCTTGAGTATGTTTATTTGTTTTAACTCATCTCATTTCTACATCTTATTCCTACCAAACAATGGTAGTGCTAAAATGTCCCATTCCTATAGTTGTCAGTCTGCCACAGACAGCATATAACAGGCATGTTGGTAAAGATATTAATGCTGCCAGGCAGATCCACACTGACTTCATTTCATAGATGAGAAAATAGAAGCCCAGAGAGGTCAGGTGATTTGCTCAAGGTATCAAGCTTCAGAACAGCCTGGGTAGGCTGATGAGGTATCTTTCAAGTCCTTAAAGCCCCATGATATTGCTTGGCTCAGGGTCCCTTCAGTCAGTGATATGTGCCTTGTTTCCCACAACTTTGTGATATCAAAGCTGTACTTTGGGTATTAAGAAGTATCAAGAAAAAAAGGATGCAGAAAAAGGGAAAAGATAAATAGATAATACAAGACAAACCATGCCCTCGCTTAAGTCCATTGTGTCAGGCACTTAGGGACCAGAGTTAGGTGTCTTCCTATGTGTTATCATCCGGTCATTTACCGGTCATCTTCAGTGTTCACTTAACCTGCGTGGGGTAGGAATGCCATCCTTCGATAGAAGATGCACCTGACTCACTACTCATCAGGTTACATGTTTGGGGTGGCTTTTCCTATGTATGGGATGCTTTTCTGTTGATCCATCTATATCCTCTCATGGAGTTTCCATGGTGACCAGCAGTCATTTTTATAAGACACATGGTCAGGGGCTGTTGGTACAATCTGTGGCTGTAGTATGGTGAGAAGGAAAGTGCATGTAGCTAGGGACAGAAAATGTGCAAATAAGACTCAGGGAATTGCATTTAAAGTAGTTAGAATTTATTTTGTAATTTGATATCTAACAAGGGTTGTTCTATATTAGAGTAACACATGTTCACTAAGCAGGCCTGGCTGCATGCCAGCTTGAGATGGTTTTGTTGCTAGCAGTCTTGGTTGCTCTGTGTCAATACCAATAGAAAAGCTTTCATTCTCTCACAGTCGCCAGCAGTTCCGAGGGGAATAGGTCTCAACTTAAATTTTGTTCTCATAACCAGGTTTTGTCATACTTGCATCCTGTTTTGTCCAGATTGTTTCCATGTAGCAAATTAGGTAAATCTGCATGATGCAAGTTTGATGTCACCCCTTTGGAACCACGTTTCCCAAAGCGTATTTCATAGAACAGCCCTTCAGCAGGGTGTTCCTAGGTAACAGGCAGAACTAGAGTTCTGTGGACAATGAAGTCGGGTGCCAACGAAGTTTTACAATCTGGTTTTCTCATTATGCCTTTCTGCTGGTAAATTATAATATAGTATTATTCTGATAAATTTCTAAGGAACACATTTCCTGGACTTTCTAATAAATAAAACGTTTTCCCTAGAATACATCTTTATATCACTCAAAATTATTAAGGCATTGGGCAAATGCTGTCGTATAGAGCCTGGGTTTTCTAGGCATCTGTGACATCATTTATTACATCAGGAGTGGGAGCCTGCAGCAAGGGAAGCAAAGTAGAACCTAGTAACCACGTGTTTCTACCATTTCCCCGCAATCTAAAGGATCGATGTTTGGCTTTTAGATGTGTAGCTTGCACTCTATGACTGTTTCTTAGAGACAATTATAAATGCAATGTGTCAGGAAAGGGGTGAGCAAATAGAATCTGACTGAGGTGCTGTGATTATCAAGAACTGATCTCTCTCAGGAAGCTGACTGAACAATTAATTAGATGATTTCTGAATAGCTTCCAAGAATTGCATCTAAACCATTAGTATTGACTTAAAGAGGCTGACTTAATTCCCCTGTTTGAATCTCTAGCAGTGATAAGAAGCTGTCTGTCCAGTGAAACTGATGGCAGTTGTGGAGAAGTTGCTAGAGCAGAGAGGTGGGCGTTATGAGATATGGTCAGTACAGGAAGTGCTCTGAATGGAGATTTGATCTTGAAAGTCTGATCCCTGCTTAGACACTTATTGGGTAACTTTGGCCAAGTCCCTTAGAACTGCTCTTGATCCCAGTTTGTTCCTTCAAATGGCTAGGGCAATCCCACTATCAAGTATACATCTGAAGAATATTATATCAGTACAACCAAGAGACATCTGTATTGCAGTATTCATTGTAGCATTATTCATAATGGCCAAGATATGGAATCAAACTCAGTATCCATCAATGGGTGAAATATATATATATATATGAATATGGATATATATAGTACATCTTAACCCTTTTAATTTTCTCTTCTCCTCCCTCCTTCATCCTTAGATCACCTTTCTGTCTGTGACAGGTTGACCTTCCTGCTTCCTATTATTTATCAGTTACTTTGCTCTTTAAATTATTTATATTTTGGGTTTCTCATATAAGAGAAACTGTATGATATTTAACCTTCTGTGTCTCATTTATTTATTTTTTTAAAAATTTATTTATTTATTTATTTTTTCCTGTACCGAGAATCAAACTCACAACCTTGCACTTGCCAAACACAGCCCCTGTGTCTCATTTATTTCACTGAGCATTATGATCTCAAGATGCATCTAATTTCCTACAAATGACGCACATTTATTCTTTTTTATAGTGGAGTAGTACTCCATTGTTTATGTATATTACTTTTTTATCCGTTCATCTGTTGATGGACATTTAGGCTGGTTTCAGTATTTTTAATTGTGCTGCTATATGCATGTGTCACTGTAACATGATGTTTTGAGAAGGCTATATTTTGCCGGGATGGCACTGGGCAATAGTATTCACCACTGTATTTGTTTTAACCTTGTAGAGATGCTCATGGAAATGGACTTCAGAACAGTTTCCGAAAGTGGTCAGAATAAGTATATTCAAAGTTAGGGGTAGTGGAGCTGGGGATTTAGCTCAGCGGCAAAAGCGCCTGCCTGGCAAGCGCAAGGTCATGAGTTTGGTTCCCGGTACCGGAGAAAAACCAAAAAAAAAAAAAAAAGAAAAGAAAAAAAACAAAGTTAGGGGTAGTATCTTAAAGGAGATTAATGGCAATGTGTCTTTTACTATAACAATTTTTTTAAAAATTTAAAATTCACCATATATTTCAATCACACCTCATATGCACATGGAATATTAGTTACCCTTGAAAAGGAAGTAAATCCTGTTATTTGTAAATGGACTAACCAGAAGTGGCTTATGTTGTATGAAATAACCAGAAGTTGGATCAGAGGTGAAGGATGGGAGATGTTGGTAAAAGAATAAAAACTTTCACTTAGAAGAAATAAGTTAAAGAGACCTATTGTACAACATAGTGACCACTACTGAAAGGAATGCCTTGCTTACTTACTTCCTAAGAGAGAAGAATGTTCTTGCTTCAAACATAAAAAGTAAAGATAAATATGTGATATAATGCTTATTCTTTTATTTTTTTTTATTTTTATTTTTTTCTTCAGACAGGGTTTTGCTATGCAGTTTAGGCTGGTCTTGAACTCACTTTATATCCCAGGCTGACCTCGAACTTGCAGCAATCCTCCTGCCTCAGCCTCCCGAGTGCCACCACACATAGCTGTAATGCATATTTTAATCAACTTCATTTATCCATTCCACAAAGTATAAACATCATTTATGTGCCATTAGTATTTACAGTTTTTGTCAATTTTGAAACAAATAGCAATAATAATTTTAAAATGCAGCAGTTATTTTGTACCATCCTTTCCTTCTCACATGCATGCTTTTTAAAATGAAATCATTTCTAGAAAGTGAATCAAAGCATGCATGCTTGAGTCTAAGCGCGGCTCAGAGTTCCACCTACTCTATCACCCTGTCTCTTCCTGGAATGTCTCAGCAGGATGCAGGAGAGGAGGATGCCAATCCATTGATCCCAGAGGGTGCTGTTAGCAATATGGCTCTGTGCTTTCCAAGTTCAGTGCCAGATGGGAAGGGAGACTGTGGAGACAGTGACTGTGCCAAGCTCCTCCCTGGAGCAGGCCTGGAGTCCACAGAAAGAGGGTTTTCACGTCGGGGTGGCCCAATGTAGAGGACGAGGGATGGGCCATGTTGGCATGACACCTTTGTACAATGGGAGAGAATAAAGATGAGAAGGAAAAGGTGAATCTCCCTACACCTGGAGTTAAAGGGGACTGTCTATGGAGAGTTTTGTATCTAGACATGATTTCTTTCTAGGAGGCTTTGCAGACATCAGTCTTCTAGTGGAAGAAGTTAAATCTGTCTCACTTTCTTTGTTAACTCAATTTCCAGCTCCACCTTAAGGACAGTTGTATGGTTCTGTGCATCTCGCTAATATTAGCAGTTATGCCGCCCATTGTTTGTATTTCTTTGAAGTTATCCTTGGCCTATTTATTTAAATTATGCAGTGGGTTTGTATTTCCTAAAATTGCAACTTCTCTGGGATCAATGGTTATGTCGCAGTTTCTGGGGGATTACAGCCCCATGACTGGCAGGCACACTCAGTGTTTTCACTAGCCTTTTACATCCTGGCTATAATCTAATTGAGGAAAAGGCAGCCTCACCCTCCCACCCCTCACAAAGTGGTGCCCCAGATGGGACTAATCCTTCCTCCACTAGTTCACCCTTCTAAGCTAGGCTGTGGCCATGTTTAGTTTGCTGGATGGGATGAAAGTCACTGATGTCGAGGGCTTGAGCTCTTAGGGACCATATAATCTACACCATTCCGTTCTACTTTGTATGCCAGAGTGCAAATCAGTGACTTGCAAAGACAGAGGAGACAAAAGTGATGATGCTAATATTCAGAAGCTTTTGGAGTATGTCAAGCACTTTGGGCATATGTGACAGTACTTTATATGCTATTATGTTTAAAATTTCCTAATAACATTATCAGAAGGGAATTATCAGCCTTACTTTGCAAATGAGAAAGCTGAGAGCCACAGAGCTTAGGTAGCTTGTCCAAGATACCAATTTACATGTCATGAGAACAGGCTAATTTGCCTGAACCCTGTTATGAGGTTTAGAGAATATCCTTCTCCCCACGTCCCCATGCCCATTCCACTGCCAGTAGCTTAGACACTTGCCCTTTCTAAATGATCTTGGCACATTTTTGTATGCTAGAGTTCTTGGGACCAGTGTGACCCATCACTTTACAGATAAGAAACACCTTGTACCCATTTTCTTAAGCCTTTGTGTTTTGGAACCTCAAGAGTTTGGAAAGATGAAGCCTAACCCGAACCCCAACTCAACCACAAACAGTCTTTGAATCTGGATCTCTGATTAGCTTGATTTACCTTTTACTCATTGAGAAGAATGGAGAGCCAGATAGGTGAGGATCAGAGTGAGGGTTCTGGAAGGATGAAATGAGCCTGGGATGAGAGGGTAATGGAAATAGCTGAATGGAAATGGTTCGTGCACTGCCCTGTGTCTGGTAGATGTGCCTCCTAGAAACTTGTTTGCTATTGAGTTTACTCACTTTATGTTCACTTCGCTGTTAGATATTTAGTGAATTCCTGTGCCAGTAAGGATTTAGCCCTTGTTTTCTAATCAGAGACAAAAATGTTTACTGCAAAAAATCTAATTCAGGAAACTGTGGTACTTCTGAGAATAAATACTACTTTCAGTCCAGTCTTTTCTGCCATTTATGCAGGTAATTGATTAAATCAGTGATTATGGAATATAAAATTTTTATTCAGGATCTATGAAATGTTTAGTTCCTCCCCCACCAAAAAAAAAAATCATTAGTGGGTATAGGGAAAAGAAGGTTAGAAAATACGTTACTAACACACAGGTGGTTTTTTTTTTCTCTTTTAAAAAGAAGAAGAAGAAAAATAGAAATAAAATAAAGCAGAATTTCAAGTCAGGCTACTAGGAGAGTAACAATAATTAATGCATTGCACAGTGTTATCTTCATAGGAGTTACTCAGAGTACAAAAGATAGGCATAAAATAATGTCCAGATGATATTAGCACAAATCTTTCTTTTCAATGAACTAAGAAAAAGTAGCCATACAACTACTTCCACTGTCTTTGTGTGTATATATATATACTTTCCCCCTTGTCCCTTCCTTCCTTTCCTCTTTCCCCTATGAGTTTGTCTTTTCTGTTGAATAGTTTCTTCCTGATTCACAATATCTGTTGTATATTTTGGATCTTATTTACTCATCCAGCTTCTCAGACTAGTGAGACATTTCGATGTTTACAGATATGGTTCTGATTTATTTCACTGATGAGTATGGTCTCAAATTACACCCATTTACCTATAAATGTCTCGAGTTTATTCTTCTTTACGCCTGAGTATTACTCCATTATATTTTTTAAAACCACATCTTTTTTATCCATTCTTTGGTTGATGGGCATTTGGGTTCTAACAGATACTTTTGTAATATCAATAGGTTGCTTAGTCATTAACTGAAGACCAAAGAAGAGGATCTGTTTCTGCTATATGAAAGGTTAAAGTTAAACTACTTGCAAAATTAATGTCTAAATGATGCATTCCATGATTTCCCAGGCCCCTAGGGATTCTGAAGGCAATTGTGGCAGCTCATTAACAACTTTCATTACTCCAAGAGCCAAATAAGAGCCAGGATGGTGGTGTGTGCCTGTAATCCCGGCATTCCGGGAGGTTGAAGTAGGAGGATTGCAAGTTCAAGCTCAGTCTGAACAGTGTAGTGACTTAGCAAGACCCTGTCTCAAAATAAAAAAAATATAAAAAGGGCTAGGGATGTAGTTCAGGGTGAAGGTCCTGGGTTTGAGCCCCAGTACCAAAATAAACACTAAAAATATCAGGTTTTTTTGTTAAGTTGAAATTCTTTTGTGGATTAATACACTGATCCGTAACTGCGGAGGATAGTCATGTGTGTTTTGATTAATAAGAATGAGATGAAAATATTTTTGTTAAATAAATGCAGTTAATTTGGCATAAGAGTTTTCCAAATCTTGGATGCCAGTGAAGGAAGAGTAGCTGAAGAGGAGTACAAGCATAGAAACTGAAGAGGAAAAAGAGGGAGGTAAAACAAAGAAGAGTGTAGCCCAATAGAAGAGCAAAGTGCATGATGATCCAGAGACAGAAAGTAGTAATTGGCCAGTGAATATAAGGAAAATCAGAAATTGACTAACCATACATAAGTAGAACCTTTCTTCATCTCAGTCTCAGCAAATCCATGTTAAATATCATAACTCCTAAGGACAGTTCTTGCTTCATGATGAGCAAATCACATCCCACAGAAAACCTCTGCCCGTGCATTCCCTCACACACTCCAGGGCCGGTCATGTGATGTCCATACTCTGCCATGTCTCTGCCACTTCTCCATAAGTGCCCTGGCCACCCAGTAATGTGGTGTATCTCATCCACCAGACCACGCATGCATGTGTCCTGGCATTTTCAGTGTCCACCATAATGTCTGTTATGCTTTAGATCCAGAATGTCCCTCCAGAGACACATGTGTTCAGAGGTGGGGCTTTTGTAAAGTGATTAGATCGTTGGGGTGCTATAGTCATTGGTGGATTGACCCATTGATAAGCTTATGGCTAAATGTGCTGCTAAGACCAGGCCTCATTGGAGGATGTGAGTTGCCAAGGGCAAGCCCTTAGTGGAAACACTTCCCGCCCTGGCTCTTGCTTTCTCTGTTTCCTGGTTGCCATAGTGTGAGCAACTTTCTTTAGCCACACTCTTCTGCCATGATGTTCTTGTCTTCAGGCTAGCCAGTTATGGACTGAATCCCCTGATTTGCGAGCCCAATTAAATTTCTCCTCCTTTGAATTGTGGGTGTTGGGTATTGTGTCCCAGTGATGGGGAAGTTGACTTAACACAATTCCAACACAAACAAGAAATTTCATCAATAGTGGTCAAATTAAAAAAAACTGAATGAGGCTTGCTACCAATATCTAAGACATTTAATCATATCACGTCCTATTTTCCAAACTAGTCTTAAACCGTGAAAAACTTGCTTTCCTCTGTTAAAAAGAAGTTTGAAGGTTGGCAAACTGTGAAGCAATAACTTTGAAGCATGGG
>NW_004955460.1:4322170-4325765 GCF_000276665.1 Chinchilla lanigera | reverse complement strand
AAAAAAAAAACAAACAGAAACAAAACAAACGAATCTTAGGAAAATATTACATATTTTAAACCCGTAGAGACGTTCCCAATAAATTTTACAAAGTAGAGGCAGTTAGGCTTATTGCTAGGTAAACTTGGTTTGACATAGTATCTTCCAAGTTTATTTGATGGTAGAAACTATCCTCTCACTAAATTATTGTTTCCACAGAAGTTATGTTCTGTAAATCACAGATTGGAAAATGGTTCTTTGGAAAGGGTGGATGTGTTTAGAATCGATCTAGTGGGTGTCACCCTGAGCTCACTATTATCTGTGAGAGCTGGATCGCTAGTTATTAGAAAAATCTTACACCAGGGAAACAGGGGACTTGTTCCTACCCATCCTTACCCCCCAGGGGGCTTAGTGTTCTTTTTCCTGTGCAACGTTGTATACCTGACCTTTGTGGATGACTGCTGAACTGTTAAACATAGCAGTGGAGAGCAGTGCTGGAATGCTCACACCCTCTAAGACAGAAAGCACTTTTCCAAGCACATAGTCACTCCCTGCAGGATAGAGAAGACATTTCAGTGACTGGTAGTTGCCCAGCCTTGAGTGGGATTTTCATATAGACATTAGCTCAGTAAATTTTGCCTAGGAAGGCAGGGAAACTTACGACCTTGGGAGAATTTTGTGAGTTTTGTGGTTAATGTCATTACAAAATAATTAATTCACTTTGTAGCATATCTAAATCCTTTAAATGTCTTCCCCCATATCTCAGTCTTCATTCACCAGTGAACATCTTCAGTGGTTTGGCTTAAGCTCCTCAGAAGTGATTGTATATTCATACTTGACTTATGAGAACATAGATAAATAATGTGAGGAATCATGGTTATTTTACCAGTGTTTCTTCAAGGCCACATTGCAGCTGAGTGATAAGTCTGCCGTAAAACATTAACTTTCCACCTTATAATCTATACACAGAATCTATGCATACATCACTAGACAAACCAACCGCTTTTCATGTCTTAAAGGATACCATTTCTTCCTCTATCCTAATACAATGTCAAAAGTCCCATCTAAGTACAAACATCTATATTTTATTCTGATATTCTTGGACGCTCAGATTAGTCAATCTTTACACTTTTGTCAATTAATTTTACCCTGGAAAACCTGTTTCTAGTAACACCAATGACACCGAAGCCTGTGGTATAAAACATTACTCAGTCTTCAAACACTATGTGGTTGTCCTTCGAACTGAGGTGGATGACAACAGAACCACCATGATCTGATGAAAGTGTTTCTGAGAAGGCCTTCTTCATGGTAAAGTCAAATGTAAGAGTCTCAGGCTTTCACCCACTTTTGGACTCACTGGCTGCTCTCTTGTAATATATCAATAAACTCTTCACTTTGCTATATTCCTTCATTATTGGTAAATTCTTTCTACCACCCACAGAACCAGCCTCTCACACACTACCCCTTGCATGGGAAGTAATATACAGTATATGTAATATCTATGTAACACACTGTGTATAACTGCACAATATGTGTAGTTATAACTATATGTGTATGACTATAATCTTACTCTGCTACAAACTAAAGTCACCCTATGCATATTATTCAGTACCTTTTTGTTTCTTCCACCAAACTTCATTAACATCTATCCATAGCAGTTCCCAACCAAACATCATGAACATTTGTCTTTAGCAATACTCACTTTTCATAGCTGGGTGGTATCCTAATATCTCATGTTACAGGTGATGCATAAATTATTAAAAAAGGCCTACTTTTGATTGATTTGCTTTGGGGTCATTGGTAGAATAGTTGCTTGTTTAGACAATGTGGTCTCCATGAATACCCTTTGCTGTACATCCTTGTGTTAGTGTAGCCCTTGCTAAAAGGAGAAGAGTTGGAGTTTATGAACCCCACATATGAGCTGCTTTTACTCTAGTAGGTTCAATGAACTTTCCCTTCATAATTGCTGTGCTATTTTACACACCTCAATTGTTAGTGATGATAAACCTGTTTTCCTTTGTTTTTTACATATTTATATTTATAATTATTTATATATTTTGCCTATCAGGATTTTTACTGTTGATACATAGACAATTTTATATTTTGTAGATATTAATGATCTGAATATTGTTACATAGATGGGGCTAAATTATGCCCAGTTTTTATTGTCTTCAAAATTCATTTGCACTTCAGAGAAGTTGTATATTTTTATACAGTCATGTATGTTACATTTCTCTTTGGCTTTTAGGCTTTCTGTCTTGCTAAGTAAGGTCTCCTCTAAATCAGACTTATAAAACAATTGCTGTATTTCCTTTTGCGATTTCTCACATTTATTATTTTCTTACAGAATATTCAATCTACTTGGAATTTATTATCTTTCGGTGGATAACACGTCAGGAATTTTCAAAATTGAGAATACACATAAAACCATATCTATAATGTAACACTATTATATCTTATAAAAACTTCAAGTCTTTTTAGGAACTCTGGCCAATATGACTATTTTCACAATGGTCATATTCATGTAGTATCTTAAAATTGTCCAAACATTTTCACATCTGCATTCTCCTTGTCAATACCTTCACAACCTTTTGAGATAGGGCAGGCAGTATGATCTGTTTTAATGACTTGTCTGAGGTCTCTAAGACAATTAACATCTGCATTGATTCAACAAGAGAGTTCTCCTTCCAGTCTAGTATTCTTTCTGTTATCACAAGAATCATCAATGTCTGCATGCAGAAAAATCCCAAGAAAGAAAACCTTGGCTGTAATACTGGTGAAAAACTTGGATAAGTTAAGCCATCCAGATTGGTTAAAACCACTGGTCACAAACCTTTTCTGCCCCTTTCTGGTCTGACATACATGGTCGTGACTGAGTTGCAAACTTGCTGGAAAGGGGGCTGGGGTGGTGCCGGGTGCTGGCTTAACTGAGAGGCTCAAATTGTGCCGGTGTAATTCCTAATACAAGACAGTGGAAAATTGCTAGCCCAATTGAGAGTTGTTAACACAATAGAAAGGATGCTGAAGGAAAACCTGATGTTACTCTCCTGCATCTTTTTTGTCCCCACTGCCATTTTCTGAGGGGATAAAATGAGATGACATTGGGAAGAAAACTACCACACCAGAGCCAGCAATGATTGCTGCTTTGAATGCTGGGCAGCTGCGCCAGTGTGGCCAGATTGATCCATTTCAGAGCAATGGTCATTATATTGCATTTTACTCTGAAAATGCAGTGCTTTTCTCTTTCCCGAGTTGTCCGTGTGATGGATGGCCGGCGGCCCTGCCTCAGTACATTATTTTATGTTTAACAATCTTGCATCGTGGAATTAACAGAGTTGTACATTTTGCTAGTGTCCTGAAACTAAGTCCGCACTATGAAAAGAATGCAAATTACCTGAGAGAAGGTTTGAGCAGTAGGAAAGAGCTTTATTTTGCCAAATGACTGTGCTTTAGAGCTGATTAGATCCAGCATCTAATATTTACACCATTATTTTAGTGCCTGCTGATTTTTATTCACAGAGAAAACTCCCGTTCTTAAAAGAGGTGACTCAAAACTTCCATGAATTTCTCCCCTTTATCACTTTAGCATGTTAAGGCCATTATGCTTTGACAGGGA
>NW_004955460.1:4193330-4322030 GCF_000276665.1 Chinchilla lanigera | reverse complement strand
GGTAAAAATATAACTTCTGTGTTTTTCTTGAGCCCATTATAGACATATGGTCAACTTAGGCCTAAATGCCAATAAACCTAGAACTTTTATGATCAGGGTGTAACTAAATACACCAGAATTTCTACCACAGCCACTTGATATTTGACCTGCAATAGCATGTGGAACAATGTCCAGTCTGACCTAACAGCTGTTTGATGAATGATTGGATAAATTAATGAAATCAAAGTGAGTGCCCAGAATAAAATACTCATGTTTTGCAATGAGACAGGTTTTTCAATAAAACGTTACATCACATTTTGTAAATATGAAATTGAATGATAAGGTAAAATATCCTATTGTCATGCTTTTGCTTAGTCTCTGTATATTTTTATTACTTTCAATAATTTTAATTTTGTGTACTGAAGAGCTAGATTGATAAAGATGCCTTTCTTTTTGAAATGGTCTCACTATGTAGTGACCTGCCTTGAACTTGCAATTCTCCTGTCTCAGCTCACTGAGTGCTGAGATTACAGTTGTGCACCACCATGCCTAGCTAAAAATGCAAATTATTATACTGTCTACTTTTCAAAGGGAAAAATGAGGTTAAAAGTTAGAAAATGACCAGAATCCTTTGCATGGTTTTGTTAAGCCCATTAAGTCTAGCCAGTATAAATGAATTCATATGGCTAGAAAAATTGAAAATTTACCAATTTCTTGTCTTTGAACAGGATAACTATGCAACTTGAATACTGCAATACTAGTATATGAGCTACAAATAATAAAGATAGAAGATAAAGGTTTATCTAATCCTCATTTAATTAACCCAAGAATGTGTATCTTTCTATTAAATTTTAACCATTTAAATGACTTCTCAGCAAATATGAACCCAAAATCAAAATTAAAATGGAATTTGCACATATCGTAGATACATTTTATAACATATGTGTCCTATAAATTCTGCTATAAAATACCATTGTAAATCCTGATATAAATTGGGAAGTAAAAGTCAATTTTCCTTAGTTAAAATGGTTCGGTGGTTTAAAAATGATGTAATGTTCAAATTTTAAAGCACAGAACATATTTTAATTTGGGAATAGTTAATAGATTGTGTATTTTTAAAATTTAAATTTTTAAGACATGTTTAGTAAGCATCTGTGTTGTTGATGCTGTCAGAAACTGAGTCAAAGAATGAGAAAAGTGCTGTTGGTTTAAAAAGAAAAAAAGATACTCAACTCTCAAAGATAATCCTTCAATTGGTTAATGGCCACCCTTATCAGAGTCCAGCAAGAAATCCAAATTTAAGGGTGTTTATCCCTGGGACACCTAGCACTGCCTTCTTTCCTTGCAGTCCTTGACAAGAAGGGATGTCACCCTGTCCTCTGCCCTCTTTGAAGCAGTAGCACCGTCACCTCAATCTTCCCTTTGAAAATCGCTTATTTTGTAACATAATTGTTTTAAGAACTTTTATTAAAGTCAGGAGAGAGTTTCTTAGGTGACTTACATCCTTCATACTCCATATTGATAGGCAATGTTTGCATTTGCTTTACTCTTTGCTTCTTGATTTGCTTGTTTTGAGGAGAGGGGAAAGAGAACAGAGAATTTCTGGGAAATGAGAGATTGTGAGCTTTGCTAAGCATCATTTTTATAAAGGAAACATTTGCCCTCTTTTGGAAAAATCAGAAATACCAGAAAAGTGTAAGGAGATTAGTCTTTTACAAACATCACCCAAACCTCATCTTGTGCATGAGATAGTTACTAACAATTTGTATTCTGATTTCCCCTTGTTCTCTGTGCATGCGTGTTCACGTAAAACTGTACATTTAGCATTACATCCTAAACATTTCCAGTATGACTGTAAACTTTTAGATGTCATTTTGAATATTTTTGTTATTCCAATCTCATGTATTATTTCATAATTTACTCACAAAAGAGGACTTCCAGAACTGCTACAGAAAGTGGCAAAGAAAATGTGATGTGTGTTCCAAAGGAGGGGAATATTTTGAGGGGGATTACCAAGAACATGTCTTCTACCGTAATCAATTACAAAAATCACGATTCATTGCTTTCTGTTATCACAGCTTGTGTTGTATGAGAATGCTAATGTTAATGTTACCCTGGAACAGTCATGCTTCCTCATGGCTGTTGAGTACAGTGTTCTGAACTCCTTCAAGGGGATAGAAATGCAGGTGGAACCACAAGTTCTCAGCTTAGCTTCTTCCTCTGCCCATTGCTTGCTATGGCATTTTGCACGGGTTGTTGAGTGAAGAGTTCAACCTGTTCTCTTCTCAGCTTTTAATATCCCAGCATTAACCTGGGGTAGAAGCAGAGACAACTGGCAAGAGCTGGGCAGAGGTTTCCAACCCAGATTCCTGGCTTCTCATACTGTCTCCCAGGTGCATGCATCAGTGCTCTGCCAAATGGAGGGAGAGACCCAATGATAGATGTGAGTGGAGATGTCTCCCTTTGGTAACCATGGAGATGGGTTGGAGTCCTTCAAGCAGAAGGAACGGGCTGCAATCACAGGTCCTCTGCACTTAGAGTATGGGGCAGAGGCTGGTGGAAAATATAACTTTTAAAAATTAGTATATGTTTGTGGTACATAATACTGTACTCATTTTGAGGAATTGAGGTAGCTATAGATAGGTAGATAGATAGATAGAGAGATGATAGATAGATAGATAGATGATAGATAGACATTTTGATCATTTTTACTCCCATCCCTTCTCTTCCCTTTCTCAGATCCCCTTCCCATCTCCAAAATTTCTCCACAAATAAAGATAAATTTCAGGCATTTGCAGGAAGATGGATGGATTTATTTTATAATACTGAGTGAAATAAATCAGACACAGAAGGTTAAATATCGAATGGTTTCTCTTATATGAAAAACCCAAAATATAAATAATTTACAGAGCCAGGTAAAGGAAAGATGTTAGGAAATGGCTAAGTAAACTTTCTGGAGATGGGGAAATGTAATGTTAAAGGCACACACTCTTGCTGACCAACAGGCACGCCCTCCACAGCCAGACTGCAGTTGAAAGACATAGCCAGGAACACCTCCCTGAATTTACAAATCACTCAGAAGTGTGAATTCTAGCAAGTAGCTGCTTCTCTGTATCAGCTATCAGCTCTTGGTGTGACGACTGGACGTTAGCCCACATTTTTCTATACTGTGTAATCAGCCTTGTTTTTAAGAGCGACTATAGGGGTGCTGGGGATTTAGCTCAGCGGCAAAGCGCCTGCCTGGCAAGCGCAAGGTTGTGATTTCGGTTCCTGGTACCAGAGAAAAACCCAAAAAAAAAAAAAAAAAAGTGACTATAGGGATGTTCCTCAATTTATGATAGAATTACATCGAATAACCCATTGCAAGTTAAAAAATACCCTAGGTCAAAAATTCACTGATGACATCTAAGCCACCAGCCATCACAGCTGTGCAAGGCAGCTCATTGCGGCGTCCCTTGTTGCCTTCATGAGCACATGGCCAATGGGGAGCTGGGGCTTGCTATTTCTGTGCAGCATCTTGAGAAAGGATCAGACCCATATTTCTGGCCCATGAAAAGACCAAAATTCAAAACCCAAAGCCTCTTTAGGAGGTGTGATGCAGAATAGGGTGAATGCTGCCACTGAGTGCCATCCAAGAGAAAGGCAGGCTTGTAAAAACATAATGGTATGTCCTCACCAGCCTTATTCACCTGGTTGGTACTGGGTGACTTCCAGTTCTTCCCCAGAGTTAAGATGACCATGGCAGGGAAACCTTTTGAACTGATTCATGACATGGAGGCAGCCATGACAGTGCAACTAAAGATGCTCACGAAAGAGGACTTACAGAGCTGCGTCAGAAAGTGCCAAGAACAGTGGGATGTGTTTGAAGTGAGGGGGATGATTTTGAGGAGGATCAATGGCAATCTGCCTTTTCCTGTAATACTTTGTTCAATTTAAATATTCACCGTATTCTTAGATCACACTTCATGCATTGCTTTCACACCGTGCTAAAGCTGAAAGCTCGTTAAGTCACATCACTGTAAATTGGGAACCATCTGGACTTAGAAAATGATGACAAACTAATCATACTTCAGATTTTCATAGCATCCATATGTTTCTGTGATCTCTTTATTTTTCTTGTCTTTAGGGCTGAAAACACCAGTCTGCTTACCTGCAGTACCAGCTGTTCTTTTCTCCCTGTAGAAAATGTTTCCTATTCTAGTCCAACCTGCCATCCTGTTCCAGCTCAGCGCTGCCTCACTTCCCCCAACTGACTGTCCCCTCCACACTCTGCCTTTAGGCACATTATCTGTGGCTGGTGGCATCATCAGCTGCTATGTCTGTTCTGGGCCTCCACCTCTTCTGAGGTCCCACATCACCTCCACTTATGGCCTCGAATCTCTTCCCTGACTCAGTCTTGTCACTTACAGGGATCACTCTACCCTGTGGGGTCCAGTCCATCACTGGGATCTGGATCCCATGCAGCCTTTCCCACTGAGGTGACCCTGCTCTCCTTAAGGTCAGGATGTGCTCCCCAGAGCACAAGCTTGCAAATGCTTCTTGTCCCTCTTCTTACATGATCTCTCTTTAGTGTGTATCAGTGTGCATTGCTGATGTCCATTCTCTCCATCCATGGAGAGATGGGGAGCTGGGGAGATTATCTTCCCTTGGTTTGAGATACCACAATGTCTTGTGTGCATCTGCTTTCTTCTTCCTTTCTCTTCCTCTGCCCATTCATCCAATGGAAACTCTTCTTGGCCCTCTATGTTGCCATGCACTCTCTTCCATGGCTTTAAAGGTATAAACATACAATAATTCCACCGTGTGTGTGTGTGTGTGTGTGTGTGTGTGTGTGTGTGTGTGTGTGTTTTATAGTACTAAGGATTGACCCCATGACCTTTGCACTGAACTACATCCTGAACCCTTTTTAATATTTTATTTTGATAGACGTTCTCACTATTTTTATTTTGATAAAAGTCTCACAGACTGGGCTCAGACTTTCAACCCTAGGTCTTTGTTCTGACTTGCAACCTAGACTTTCAGTCTTTTGCTACACACTTTTCCTCAGATGTCCCAGCAGTCACCTCAGACTTACCATGTCTCAAACCCAGGGCATCACTATAGGGTGACCATACAATCCAAGCTGTGTTATTTTTGAATATGAAAAAGGCACATTGCTAATACTTAAGCCCAGATAATAGATATCAACAGAGGGTGTCTCTGAAAAATTACATCCAGGACAGACTTATCCTTATCCATTAGGCGCAGCCACCAAAGTGCTGAGAGACCTTGACACTTTTAGGGGCTCATGAAAATATTTGCATTTTAATTATAAAATAAAAAGAAAACTGAATCATAATAGAAATAATAAGGAATCCAGCCTAGATTGTCTGTCTTTCTACCAATGCAATCATAAAGGGTAATTCTGAATTTTTTTACATGGAAGGAGGAACTGACAAAGGCCACAGAGAGGCCATAAAAATCATGATGTGACCTTGCACACGACTATCTTAAGCACTCACCTCTCTAGATATGCTTCTTTTCTTGGTGTTTTTTTAAATCTCACATCCTGACATGCTGACCGTGTACTCAGAATATCCCACACGGGAAATCCGTGTCTCACTTTTGACTCCACCTCTGTCTACTCAGCACCTACAACACTTCCCAGAAGAGTCCCTGTGTCTTAACTCCCTAGGCTTCATTTTCAGCTTGGAAAACTGTCCCAGGGGTACAGTTACCTTAGGTCAGTCAGCAAGTCAAAGAAGCAGACGTCTGCAAATGTTTTCTCACTTTTCTTCTTGTTCTTCTCCCTGAGCTTATTCTCTTCTCTCTCTTCTATCACTTTGAATGTCCTTTTATTGGACAGCCACAAGGTGTTTATTTCTGCCACAAAACCATCCCTAGCCTATGGGCCCTTCCCATGCAGGATTTAGTGTCCCCTCTCCCTTCCAGTGAGCTTGTGAAGAAAGAGCACCTCTCACTACGGCAAGCTCCAGGTGCAGCGTTTCTCTCTTTGACACAAATGATGAGCCTCGCTTTACTTTTAAAGCAGCTCCATGTTTTTCTGTATTATCCTAATGTTTGGTTTTATTTTTCAGTCCTGGAGGTTGAACCTAAGGCCTTGCATTGAGCTACATCCCCAGCCCCTTTTTATGTTTTTCTTATTTTGAGACCCCTGGTCTTGTTAAGTCTCTAAGCTGTGCAGGCTGGGCTGAAACTCACAGTTCTCTTGCCTCAGCCTCTCAGAGCTAATGCTTGATTTTGAGAGGAAATTTAGTGATAGGTAATGTTCATTTTATCTTTAAGTCTACAGAACAATGAGGATGTGAGTTCTGTACGTTACCTGTCAGATGGTCCCTCCCGAAGGCTTCTCTGTGGTCAGAGTCATCTGGTGAATTGCCACTTTCTCCGCAGATTGGAGCGATGAGGCAACTTTAGGAGGAAGACTAAGCAAGGCTTTCCCTTCCCAGATACACTCCTTTGGTCATCACTGTCTGAGTGATCAGAACTTTCCTATCTTGACTTTGAAATATTCTCTCCTTCATGCATAAGCATAGAAACCAGAGAAAATTTAAAAAGAAAACACATGCTTACAAGTATAGACCCTACATCTTACACTAGCACCAAATAACATATTTTCAAACTCTACAACATTTCAATTCCCAAGCACCATCAAGAGCAAAAATTATATGAAGGCTCATGACATTAGTATAAGGGGCCAGTCAACATGCTCTTAGTTTGTTAAAACCCAGGAAGACATTGGTGCCTAACTGAATAAAAGTCAAAGGGCATAATTAAAACATACTGATTTTATCAATAGTGGAAAGGAATGGAGGGAATTCAGAAAAAATGAGCATAGAGAACCACAAAATTTCTCTATACCCTCATGATTTACTTGTTATCTAATCTGTCTTTTCCATACTTTGTCTCACTCAGGTTTGAACACTTTTACCATTTTTCAAATTGCAGTAGATAAATGAAAAATACTGTGTGTTTAAATAAAATACTGTACGGTAGTAAAAGACTAATTGCTCTAAATCCCCCTCAGAATAGCTCCCCTCAAAATGTTGGTTTCAAACATACTTATCCCATCATTCTTGCCACTTTCTGAGGCAGTTCTGGAAGTCCTCTTTCATGGGTGTCTTTACAATGTGTGATAAAAAATACAGTGAATTCTATTGGTAAGTACCATTTAACAGAAAAGCAGGCTCATAAAAGTATGACACTGCCTTCATCCACCTTATTCATCCAGTCTGGCACGAGGTGACGTCGCGCTCTTCCGTAAAGTCAAAATGACCATGAAACGTACATATTTCCTATTGAATCAGAACATTAAGGCAGCCAGGACAGCACAACTAAAGACTCTTATGAAAGAAGACTTCCAGAAATGCTTCAGAAAGTGTTAAGAATGATGGGATAAATGTATTGAAAGCAAAGCGGGGTTTTTGAGGGAATTAATGGCACTGTGTCTTTTACTATAATAAACTTTAAAAAATTTAAACATTCACCATATTTTTAGGTCATGTTTCATATAATGCATATCAAGGCTAGATCTCAGTAATTCAGAAACTATAAGAATTTCCCTGGGACTCCCCAAGTCTTGCTTTTGTGCAGAGATGAGCTCAAGGCCAGAAAGTCTCTCAACCCTACGCCCAAGTCATGACCAAGCAGATGCACAGGAAGGGCATCAGGACTGGAGGGCCGCATGGGAGGTAGAGGCTCAAGGGCTGCTCAGTGCAGTCTTTAGACCTCGAGCAGTCTTTAGACTTAGAATGTCCCAGTGAGAGCACCTGGGTTTGGAAAACAAGAGAAAGAAGAATGCCTTCTGAGATGACAAGGTTGAAGCCCACACTGTTCATGTGGTGTTTCATCTGTTTGGATGAAACAAAGAGAGTGACTTGGCCTCCTGGTTTAATCAGAATTTGGCAATATCCTTGAAGACCTTGACCTGAAGGGTGTAGCTTGCAGCCCCAATGGTCTGATATCATCAAACCTAGGGTCCCAGTTTTTCTGTTTTTCTTCTAAGATTTGCAACATTCTAAAATTAGATGATGTTTCAAAATGAGTAACAATTTTGATGTGTTACATTTTAAAATTAATTAAAATTTCTCTGAGTAGAAAAAAAATGATTACTCTGAATAGAAAAAAAACCCTAATATGCTTCTTGCTATAAATTATATTTATTGATATAAATTCAAAATTATGAAGCTGTATTTCATATGTCTACCTGTATCCATTTCTTCTCTTGCTTTAAAGCTCAGTCTTTCTTTAAATACAACAGTTTTGCCATCTCCAGTTTTATATGCCCCCACTCCTCAGCCACATCCCATAAGAATCTTTTCTCTGTATCTCTGTCAGATAACTATTGAGTATTACATCCTATAATTTGATTAGAAAAGTAGTCTTTATTTTCTAAATATTATGATTTATCTGTGTAATGGCAATTATATTAAGATCTATATGATTCAATATACTTTTAAAACTGCTCAGGCAAAAATTGTATCAATTGGGAAGAATATCCTACCCAGAAAGAACATGTTGGTTTAAATTTTAATTTAGTACATTGTGGTTTTGGTGTCTACGCACTATGATCTTGGCAAAGAAAAACCACTATCCTAAGAACAAATGGGAATTATAGTAATCAGGTTCAGAGACAGCAAGGACAGGGGCCAGATCCTGGACTACAGTGACCTTAGGAAAGTGAGGGCCTCTGGTGGTTCTGTTTGTCACAGTGCCCAATCTGATTGTTTGCTCACAGCCCAGCCTCTGCAGAAGCCCAGTTGGTGGTGCCCACTCACTGCCATTCTGGATGGTGCCCATTCATTTGTGTTCTCTCCACTGCTAGTTTCTCCTCTGCTTCTTGACTTTAATATTAGATGATATTTCCATTTGTATTAGTCAGCTTTTTATCACTGGCACAAAATACTTAACAACTTGAAGGAGGAGATTTATTTTTATTAGTATGTTTGCAGCATATAATGATTGGAGATGGTCATTGTCTTAGTCACTTTTCTCATTGCTGAGACAAAATACTCGACACCCAGAATTAAAGGAGAAAAGGTTTATGTAGCTCACAGTTTGTGGAGGTTTCAGTTCATAGTCCACTGACTCCATGGCACGCTGACTCATGGCAGAGGGGCCACCATTCCTGGTGGTAGAAGATACCAAAAGCAACAAGCCAACGTGAGGCAAGCCTCTTCCTGTCGCTTATATTGTATCCAGTCTACTGGGATAAGGGCAGTGCCAACCCAATCAGTGGACTGATCCAGCAATCACCCACCCTTAATCCCAGCATTGTTCTACCCATCAATCACACACTCTAGATTCAGCCACCTCTGAAAAGACTGTTTGACCACATGAGGCTTTGGGGGATATCTAGACACAAACCATAATAGTCATGTACATAACACATTTTAATTCTTTCTCCACCCCACCGTCTTTTGGTCCCCTTCCCTTATACAAAAGATCGATCTCTCTCTCTTTTTCCTATTATCTGTTTTTATTTTGCTTTTTGTTTATATTGGGGTTTCTCATATAAGAAGAACCATGCAATATTTAAGTTTATGTGTCTGATTTATTTCCCTTAATGTTATGATCTCAACATGTGTCCGTTTTCCTACAAATGATTCAAATTATTGTGGTTTACAGGTTCAGTCCATGGTCGGCTTGTTCTAAGGTAGAACTGGCATGGTAGAAGGGTCTGCTGGATGAAAGCTGCTTAACCCACGGCAGCCAGGAAGCAGTATAAGAAGAGGGGAGCCAAGGACAAGCATGTACCTTTCCAGATCATAGCCCCAGTAACTGCCTCCAACCAGGCCCCACCTCCTAACAACACATTCAGCCCTGAAATCCTCCATGGATTAATCCACTGATGGGTATAGTGTTCCTATAAGCCAGTCACCTCCCAAACAAGTGAGGCTTTCGGGACACATAACCGTAACACCATCCTACTAGAGGATTTCCTCCTGTACCAAGGCAAGCTGATCTAGTGTGTTATGTCTGGATGTTCTCAGCTGGGTTTCATTAGTGTATAAAAGATACTTTGTCATAATTTAAGGAAGGTGATGGTTCTTTTGTTTGTTTGTTTTTTGTTTTTTTCTGGTACCAGGAATCAAACTCACAACCTTTGCCAGCCAGTCAGGCACTGTGCCACTGAGCTAAATCCCCAGCCCCCAAGGTGATGGTTCTTAAATCAGCTGTGAAGTCTGTTCTGGAGTACTTCTGGAAGCAACATTCCAGGGTGCTGGTTTCCACATAGCTGAAGTTGCATTATGATGATATGATTGTGTTCCTCTTTGCCATAGCATTATAAGTCATAAATGAAAAACTACAGTCTCAATGACCATGTGAAGACTATTGTCTTAAGTTCTGTGGAATGAGATCAGAAGACCAGAGAAGTCCTTCCTTGGCTTCATCTAGCATCATGCTTCAAAATATGCATGTTGGTGCCACATTACCAGGGTTCAGATCCCAATTCTACCACTTTTACTAGCTTGGGCAAACTTACCTAACCTGTCAGGGCTTTGCTTCAGCTGTTTATAGAATGTGGATCATAGCAGTATCCTCTTCTCTAGCCGGGGTTGTGGTGGGGTTTGAGTTAGCATATGCCGAGTGTTTAAGAGACCTGAGAACTTGCTAACCCAGTGTGAGGCTTTGCTGTTATTGTAATGCACGAGACCCAGAGAGATACTCCCTCTGTCCCTCTCCCTTTCTCTCTCTCTGACACACTCACACATGTATGTTCACTTACAATCCACAGCACTGGTTCTGTCTTTGGTACACACAGGAAAGAGCTAGGGAATTCTGAAGTGCTGACCATAGTCTGTGAGGTCCAGGGTGGTCTGAGATCCTGCAGTTGCTGCCAGCCCACAGGTCACACTTTGTAAACAGAAGGAGCCATAGCCAATGAAAAACAACATTTACAGAAAATATTATCAGGAATGGGAAATTAACATAGCCCTGGTTCTAATCACTCCCTGACTCCTGAGAAGCACCCAGAGCTGGTGGGAACGGGCATTCAACTCTGGCCCCGAGCGGCTACATGTCAAGCCACTTAAAGCTCTCCACTTAAGCACCTTGTATTTCATTTCTCCTATCTTCCAAATGGAGATAATAATACTTGCTCTATCTACTTCACAGGATTGTTGCAAGGGTCAAATGAGAAAAATGTATGTGAAAGCTCTTTGAAAAATTAAAAGTGCTGCCCAATTGGAAAGGGATCAATAGTGGCAGAAGGAGGGGTGCACTGGGGGAAGCTAGGCTGGTAATGGAGAGCTCCCCCAGCAGGGTGAATTCTGAGCTGAGGTTCGCAGGAGATTGGAGATGCAGACTGCCTGCTATTGCAACAGGAAAGTAACTGCTAATGGAGGACGGCACAAAGACTCAGACAAATAAGTCCAGGGGCGTGTTCCCCGCAAGGCAAGAGCCAAAACAGAGAGATTCTATCTAAGCAGAGACTCTGCTCAGAGGAATTAATGAGATACTATATTTTTTTTAAAGAAATGCAGTTACAGTGAAAGAGCATAAAAAGGAAGGGAGAATATTCCATCTGAAGTCTCAATCCAAGTCTTTTGAGTTGATTCAGAGGTAATAGAAGAATTATTGATACCATGAGTATTACTATTCTGTGGTACTGGGGATTGAACTCAGGGTCTTACCTACATCCCTAGCTGTTTTTAGTTTTGAGACAGGATCTCACTAAGTCATTAAACTCATGATCCTCCTGCTTTAGCATCCCAGGTAGTAGTTGGGAGCACTTCCAATGACTCTCATTTAGCCACCATGCCTCCCTTTGTCAGCACACATTATAGGTCGTATTTTCATGCACCTGCTCACTAATTACTGTCCCTACTAAGCTTTGGTCCCCCTAGGGATTAGCTTGTGTCTGCACCAGAATCAGACCCGGAGTTGTGTGGGAAACTCTAGCCTCATGTCTTTGCTATTTTTGGTGATTTGCTTTCTTAGGTCAGGGAAGCTCTGTGGATGTGTGATCATCCCAGATACATACAGCCTCAAGTTCAAAAGTACTTTGTTTAGTTTGGCAGTCTGCTGTCACTGTCTTGAAGTGCTTAACAATTTTATGTAAGGCTTGATTTTTAATTTGCACTGAATTGCTGGGGCTGGCTCCCAGACACATGTGTTTGTGTGTGGGTGTGCCTGTGATTCTGAAGTGTATTCACTCCAGGATAGAGAATAGCTGTCCTGTTTGCAGAAAGCATCTTTCACCTCTTTATGCTAACCCACAATTTGCTCTTCCCTGTGACTTCTTTGCAGCCCCTTAACACAGAGACTTCTCATTCTTTCCCACTCTTCTACGCATGATGGCATCAGGAGGAGATCAGTCACGTCATATGCCTCACAGGTAGCTCACACACCATTCCTTCTCTGTTGTGTTTTGTTGACCACCTCGCTCTTCTGTAATGCACCGCATCTCTTACCCTTTTCTGTTACTAGAAATGGTGTTCTTTAGCCACCTTGACTCGGCTACTTGTCGCTATCTCTGTATCATCACTCAGAACTCTTCCACCTCGAAAGCCACATGCTAAGCCTAGCCTCATTCGGTACCATCTCTCAGCTGCGCCTTTGTTCCTATCAGGCTAATCTCTCACCTCAAAGAAGATCACTGTCTCACTTTCCCATTTTCACTGGGACAAAATACCCAACACCCACAGCACTTAAGGGAGGAGAGCTTTCTTTTGGCTCAGAATTTTAGTCCCTGGTCAACCAGCTCCAAGTCAGAAACAGCAGGGCAGAGGGTCATGGGGTAGAAAAATGTGCTCAACCATGGCAGCCAGGAACAGAGACGGAAGGGAGAAGCTGAGAGGTAGATAAATTTGTCCAGGCCATGCCCTCAGTGACCCACCTCTACCCAGACCCCACTCCTAACACATTTAGCTACTAAATTCATCAGCGGATGAGTCCACTCACCATGATTCAGTCACCTTCCATAGGAGAATTTTGGGGGCATTTGCCATCTAAACCATAGCAGGCACATTTGTTTGTTTTGGCGATGAGGACATGAATATACCTTTCAGAAAGCCATCATCTAACTCCCTACATAAAGTTATGCAGCTGTGCATGTTGGAACTTCCTGGTGGTGATCTTCCTGTCGGCCTTCCCTCTTCACCTTCCAGAACTGCTGTTCATGAGGACCTCTCCCTTCCCTGGCTCTCTGCTAGCTGCACATCCATACCCCTTTAGGCACATTCAGTAATATTAATATCTAAGTCCTGCCCCAGGCAGTTTGAGCAGAATTGCTGGGGCTGGCTCCCAGAAATCCATGCTCTCCTGCCCCCTCACCAGTTGCTTGTTCAGAAAGAGCCCTGGAAGTCAGACACAGCTCCAAAGACCCTCTCAGTTCAAGCCTTTTTTACCCCTCACAGCAGACAAGCTAGTGTTTCTTCCTTTCAGAAAACGGAAAGATGTTCTATCTCTTGTCATCTTTCCTTTAGAAAATTGAAGTCATTAGGTCCTTTTCCAACCCCTCACACACTCATTCTCTTTGCTTTTTTATTACAAGGATAGTGTTTGCTTCCTTTTGTTCAAAGCTGCCTCCCCGTATGAGTTGAGTCCATTCTTCATGCCTCCCTTGGGGACCTTATTCTGGAAGAAGTACCAGCTTTCACACTAATATTTCAACATTTCCCTCTTAACTATTTCCTCCTACTTGAGGTTGATCGCCTTAAAAACAACAACAGAAAACTCTATACCAGCCTATCTTTTTCTGCTTAATAATCCAGATGATTCCAAACTTTCTGACATCAATTTATAGTTCAAAATACATTTCACATTGGGAGTCAGTATACCCATAAATATAATGCATAACTGAAACTAAAATTTCTCAACAATATTTACCTTTAATGTGTGCTAAGCACTCTATTTCCTATCTTTTTTACATTTTCCTATCTATCTATCTCTCTGTTTGTATGTTTGTCTGTTTGTTTATTTTTGCAGTCCAGGGTCTTGGTATGGAGCTACATATCCAGCCCTGTTTTATTTTTCATTTTGAGTTAGGATCTCACTAAGGTGCTAAGTTGCCCGGGCTGGCCTTGAATTCAAGATCCTCTTGCCTCTGCCTCACAGAGTGCTGGGATTACAAGCATGTACCACTATTTTATTTCATTATTCTATTTGCTATTCTATTTTTGTTTTATAATACTAGTTGCTACTCATAAATTTATTTCATATCCTACTAATAATCTGCTACATACCTACCACTTGAAAATCATTGACCTAAACCATACTGTTTGTTTAAACACAGTGTATATTTTTTCACTGTTAAATATTCTTCCACACACTGAAATGCAGTCACCATCTCTCTTATTCCAAAGAAATTACTCATTTGAATATCTCCATCTAAATAATAGTTTTAGAACCCAATAAGTGTTAACATATTAGCAAGTCTTGTATCTTTCCCCTCCCATCTTTGATCCCTCTGAAGCAACTGAGATGACCAGCTGTCCTATCCTCCCACGAACTCTTCCCTCCCATGGCCACTGGATGATCATGGACTTCGTGCTCTCACTGCATCTCACTGAGTATTTCTCCTCAGTTTAACTCCTGGGCACCTCCTTTTGGAGGCAGCTGGGAAGTGCTCGTGTTCCTCAGACCTGCATCCTCATTTTCTGGGAAGACGTTGTCCTACCAAGCCACGTTTTCTGGGAAGTCTGTCTGCTCTATGGTTCTCACTATCACCTGTGTGTTGATGGTTCTTTCCACTCTGTCTCCATTCACCACTCCTCTTCCATGAGCATCTAGTGTATCAACATCTCCTTGGAAGTCTCATAGGGACTTCATATTCATTTTATTCTAGCAGAAATACAGAGAAGACAATCATGGTTTCTGAAACTTGGGTTGACAGCAATCAACATATTTTCCAGAGCAATGATTGTCACATTTCTTAACACTGATCATACCAAGACTTGGTACACCATGCTTTCTCCTGAGCTCCTAGAGTGAATTTTAGGTTAATACTGCTATTCATGATCCATCATAGTGAATGTGACTCATTATCATAATACAAATTGTGAATTATGTTGCCATGCTCCCAGCCAAAGGATAAATTGCCATACTCTCAACATGAAACCAATAAAAATCAAGCATTCCCATCATGTGACTGATTAAGGTCCCTACCTTCATTTGATACCTGCATTCCTGCAAATCCTGCAAATATGAGGGACCTCTTGTCCGAGGTTTACATCTGTTTTGATAAACAATAGAGAAGAAAATAGTTCTGATATCTACCTAGCACACAGAAGAAGACAAACCAGTCTGTGCAAATAGGCCAAAAAGTTACAGACTATTTGCACAGCAATAGAATCATCACAAAGATTTAAGAGTGTCCCAATCTATTAATTTTTCCTTTTCTCTATTTTGGTTATCTTAACCACCTTGGGTGCAGGAAAATTTGGATTTTTGCCAATTTGTTTAATTGGATTTTTTAAATAAGTAGAAAAAACATTTGAAAGTCCCTTTAAGCTTTTTCCATGAGCTCAACAAGAGCCAATCAATTAAGCAAATTGCTTTAAAAAAATAGCCTACCACCTCCAGCTAAACCTCTTCCTTCTGTCAGAGATAGTGTGTGCCAAGGTTTGCATGGGACACACTCTTCCAACTGAATTGCCAAACACTCAAAGTTAAGGATTTAAAGGGAAAATGCTGAAGCAATCTCAGCCAGGGGATCAAAATGGTGCAGTTTTAATCCAGCAGGGCTGTTTCAACCTGGAGATGCCCATCAAGCTCACAGCTGTCATGGACTTTCCATTCCTTCTGTCTTGGTTACTTTTCTCTTGCTGCTGAGACAAAATACCTGACACTCAAAATTAAGGAAGAAAAGGTTTATTTAGCTCACAGTCTGTGGAGAATTCAGTCCGTACTCGGCTGGCTCCAAGGCAGAGTGGCACTTGGCAGAGGGCAACAGTTCATGGCGGTGGAAAGCAGCAAAAGCAACAACAGTACATGGGGAAGAAGAAAGCAGCCTCTTCCCCTCCCTTACGTTGTATGCAAACTACCTGCCCCAGGGCAGGTGTAGCACACACACCCATGAATCAATCATAAACTCTAGAAGCCCGCCCCATGACTGCATGAGGCTTTGGGGGACATCCAGATACAAATCATAACACCCTTCATGGGGCACTTCTATGAAAATGCCTGCACTCTGGCTTATAAAAAAAAACTCTCTGCTTTAGTTTTTTTTTTTTTTTTTTTTTAAATACATGGAACTCTGAAACACCAGTTGAGTAGGAGGCTTAGTGGTTTTCTTTTCCCCTTTGTTTGCCATCTCCCCCCTCCAGCGCTTAATAAACACTGGTACAAGAGCTCTATTTTCTTCTGAGTGGTAATATGTAACCAGCATCAACAGAGGACACAGGAAAGGTGGAGAAAAGTTAGATATATAAGCAAGAAAAAGTGAGTTATTGATTTTATTGACTGGTCTGTTAACTTCTGACATTGCAATAAAGTCTTATTTATTTGTATACAGAAGACTCAATTACATAGATACATATCATTTTAACAACTGGGTTATTTACAGGAGAATTGCAGCTTCATAAATAATGCCGGCCTGGAATTTCTCAAGCTGATGTTTATCCATTGTTACCTAAGGAAGTTATGGTGGCCCAGTGGGCACTGCAGCACAAAGTCATTAGGACGGCATTATAATAGGATGGGGAGGCAGGAGTGAGGACTGGTGTGCACAGCCCTGCAGAGAAATGCATAGAAAATCCCAGGATGATTCGACCAGGGCAGAGTTGCTGAATTAGCTCCCCCTCTGTAGCTGACCAGCATAGCTGTCAATGGACAGGACTGAGGAAGAGGGCCCAGCACTTTATGCTCCCACTTCTGTTGTCTAAGCCATTAGGATTACAGTTCAGGTTTTGTTTTGTTTTGCTTTGCTTTGCTTTGCTTTTGACATGAAAGATATGCCTCAAAAGAATTTTTTAGAAGAATAGGGTTAACTATTCCCAAAGATAGGCCAGTGGGGGAAATGGAGACTAGCCTAGTGCTGTCCCCCACTCCTGTCCCTTATAGCCTGGCTCAGCAATCTCCTGAAATGATCCTTTGTTTGGCCCGGGGATACAGCTCAATGGCGCAGCACCTGCCTGGCAAGCGCAAGTTCGTGAGTTTGATTCTTGGTCAAAAAATCCTTTGTTTAACCATTAGTTTCATGTATAGTTGCTTTTGTAAGCTATAAACTCTAGAAAAGCCATACCTGTGCTTCATTCAGCAAATATCTGTTAACAATGAATGAATGAAGTAATGAGAATTGTGACATCATAGTATTATTTTTATGTGTCTCAAGCATCTTGCAAAATACCTTCTACTTAGCAAGAACTTAACATGTCCAACTTCCAAGAGCTCACACGTGGCAGTAGATCTGGGTCTTGGGACTAAGAGTCCTTAAGTATAGCTCCCCGCACCCCCATAGGAAGAGGACCAGAGAGCTGCCAGGGAGCAAAGGTAGATCACTGACAGGTGCAAGAAAATACAACGCCTAATCAAATTATATATTGGATATTTAAATTAAGAGAAAATTTAACATTCCCCCTTACTCTGAACACACTTATCCACTCTCTGAAGCAGTTCTGGAAGTCCTCTTTCATGGGTGTCTGTATGAGGTGTGATTAAAAACAGTTCAGTAAATGCCACTGCTGAGTGCCATTCGGCAGAAAGACAGGCTTAGAAAATTACTACAGGGTATCCTCAGCCAGCTTATATACCAGATTGGGTACTGTATGACTTGTGGATCTTCTCTAAAGTCAAAATGACCTCGAAAAGTAAATATTTTCAATTCATTCAGGACATTGAAACAGCCATGACAGCACAAATAAAGACACTCAGGAAAGAGGACTTCCAGAACTGCTTCACAAAGTGACAGTGTGTCTGAAGCAAAGAGGAGTATTTTGAAGGAGACTAGTGGCAACCTGTCTTACACTGTCATCTATTTCTTAAACATTTAAGCATTCGTCATTTTTTAAAGATCATGCTGCCTACAAACAGAGTTCAGGCTGGGCTCTGAACAGTCCTCTGCTACTTATGTACCTCTGAGAACTGCTACCATCTTTTAGGTCACTGCTGTCTGCTTGCTCTTTTTTTTTTTTTTAATCTGATCCTTATTTTCAGAGTCCACCTGTATACACTGCAGTTCTTTTGCTCTACCTTGGACCTGAGTTCTTTTCAGATCGACACTCAAGCCCCGTTAGGCCAGTATGGAGTTCTGAATACCAACAGAAGCATTTTGGGCCCAAACCATCACTGGAGAACGTTTCCCTGAAAATTCTACTTTCCACACTGGAAAAACAGTCCCATCTATTCTTTTCCCACTACAACTCTCTCATGACTATGTATTTCTGTCCTGGGCTCTATTGTCCTATGTCCGGGCTATGCGCAGACCCTGCTGCCCCTCCCACACACTCCACAGAACCTTTTCGAACCACCAGAGAAGGTACCGTGAAGCTCTGCTCCCTCCCAGGTCTGTGCTCCTTGGGACTCAGCTGTGGGCTCGGTCCTGCCCCAAAGCATTGACAGTGCTTGAGGCTGCTTCTCACTCAGCCTCCTGCCAGAGTCAGCAGGAGTGCCCACATTTCCCAGGCCTACCAGTTCTTCTGTGTCCTCAAGCTTTGCTGCATAAAACACCAACCCACAGTCTCCAGGGTGGTCTGCATCTCAAGGACAAAGTATAAGAGAGTTGCATTTATTGAATGCTTACTATGTGCCAGAAATTGTGATCATGCAATTTATTTATATAGCTTAGTGGCTTTAATCCTCAGCATGCGAGGGCGGTGCCATTCTTATTTCAATTTTACAGATGACAACACTGAGCTGGGACAGATTAAGCTGCTTGCTTGAGGACACACATCTGGTGGAGAAGGGTGAAGCAGCTGCAGGGAGATGCTCCCCGCCCTCAGGCCCTGAGGCTCTTGCAAGACCTTTTCTGGGCTACAGGGCTGTTATTCACCCCTTGGTGGCAGATAGGACAGAGCAGAGGCAGGGCCTGTGGCCTTAGCAAGTGCCCACAAGGGCCACCCAAGCAGGCAGGGAACTGTCACCAGGAATGAGAGGACAGAGGATTTGGGATTTGATAGCTGACCACCTCTAGCACTAAAGAGGAACCAGGAGAGGTAACTTGGAGAATTGCTTTTGAGCACGTGAGGTTGGAAAGATGAAGAGAAAGACATATGTTAAAGTGAGGTAGAACGTGAGGTTTTGTGTTGAAACATTAATTATGCAGAGTAATGGATTTCATGTTGACATTTTCACACATGCATAAAATCTACTTTGATCAGGATGCCCCCCTTTATTACCTTCCTCTCCCCCACCTTCCCAGACCCTTCCTTTTCTTTAGCAATCTCCTTTCTACTTTCATGCCAACTTTTCTTTTTCTATTCTGTACATATAAGACAAAGCATGTAAAGTTGTCTTTTCTGGGTCTGGCTTATTTTGGTTAACATGGTGATGTCCTGTTTGATTTGTTTACCTGCAAATAACATGGTTTCATTCTTCTTTGTGACTGAATAATACTCCATTGTGTATAGAGACCACATGTACGGGCCCCTCAGCTGATTCCCTAACTTGCCATTATGAATAGTGCAGTGATAAAACATGGCATCTCTATTGAAACTAGAACCTCTGGAAGAAAAATGCTGAAGCTTTTTTAGACCTGTTGGCCATGCCCTACTGAAAAACAATGGCTCAAGGATGTTTTTAGATGTAGCAATCTAGAGTTAGAAATCATTCTTGTTCCCCACTCTTCCTAATTTTTTCCTATGAATCAAAATTTATCCTTAGATAGTGATCCCCATGCTCTATGGCCACAGTGATATTTTTAATTCTTCATTCTTTCCTTGTTTATCAAAATTGTTTGTGATTAAATAATTGTATATCAATGTCATTTGTAACAACACTCTCAAATACTTGATAACAAGAACCAAAACTTTGTTGAGCATTTCCTACATGTGGCGTACAGCACTGGGCTTTTTTTTCATTCAGTAATGTATTAAATCTCACAAAGGACTACTGGTGCCATTATTGCCCCCATTTCACAATTAAAAAGCCTTAAGATCAGAGAGGTTAAGTAACTTATCCAAAGTCACACGAGGAAAGATATAACATAGGTCAGGATAACTCCACAATGTGTTATTACGATATTATTTAAAAGACACACGCTCTCTTCCTTCTACAGGGTCTGGTTATAGGAATGTGTAGGTGATTTTCCTAAATCTCTCAGTATCTAATTTTCTGTGAGTCTAGACATGTGTGATTGTGGCCCACATTCTCTTTCTTGATAATTGAACCCTCTACAAATATCTAGTCACATTATCAAAGGATCCTGTTACCACAGCTTGGCACTATTGATCACAACTAAGTCTAGACTTAGAATGATGCTCTCTGATTCCTACCTCTGAGAGATGTGACTGTTAGACAGGACAAGGGCCAGTGTACCAGGTGTTTGGCCTCCAGCCAGACATATACCATTATATCATTATACAGTATCACCAGTATCTCCCATGTGACCGAAGGAACTTGTCCTCTTTAATTTACAAAAGGGGTAAAAAGCCTTTTGGCACCCAGGTCCTGGACAAGTGACCACAGCAGGGAGCTGGCATTGCTTTGCTGAACACAAACCGTCTTGTACATCAGCAGCAGCCAGGGCCCATCCTGACCTGATGGATCAGGACAAAACTAGGGGACTCCAGAGTCACATAAGCAAGAGTATTAGTCACAAAATGACCATATCATCACCCACCCTGGCTAGCATGAGTGAATGCTATTCTTTCACCAATTACAGCTTTATCCCTGTGTTATTTTTCCTATCTAATACCAAAGAATTCTTGAAATTTTCAAACATAAACTTTCCCCACTTCTAATCCTTACTGAGTTGCTTCCTTGTTCCCTTGTTGTCTTTCCCCACCTTTCAAGGAGTCTGTGAACTAAACTTAGGTCAGCTCTAGGTGGTCTGTGGCTAAAGTTCACAGACATTCATAAATCCCCCCTCAAACACATGCCCAGGGATTTGCATATAATCCATAGATTTTCCTACAGTGTAGATGGGGTTGAAAAGTACCAGATCTTGACAGACTCAGATTTGAATTCCAGCTCCTCCTTCTCCTCTCTCCTTTTCTTAAAAAAAAAAGTAAGCAAATAAACTGTAAATTGCTGAGTTACATGCATTTTCTGAACTTTAATTCTAATACTATTGGGCTGGTTTGAAGATTACATGAAATCACAAGTATAGAAGTTTTTATCATGTTTCCTGACTCTTGACTGATACCCACAGTTGTTAATTTATTTCTTCAATTCCTCTTATTTCACCTTAAATACAGCATCTATCCAAGTATACCTTTTGACTGTATTCCAGTCATAAGTTGTAACCCACCAAATCTGAGTTTTCATAGTTTAGATCTGCATAATCTTATTAGGGATCCAATCTTCTGTTACCCACCTTCCTGAAAGAGCCTTTGTAGCTCCTGGAGATTTATTCATCTTCTGTTATCTAATATCCTTCCCTTCTTGAACAAATCTTGAGACTATTAAGAGACTATATTTGAAATTTCAGTTTATTCCATGGCCTATTCTCCATGCCCTAATTTATTGACACATATAGACCGATGACTAATGAGTGTTAATATAGTTTATCAATTCTAAACTGTACAGACACACAGATCCCCCCAACACCCATTTTAGTGTGATATTTTAAAAGTAAGATTTGGTGATAAAAATTGACATATGTCTTATAATCAGTGACTTTTGCCATGGTTTCTTTGGCAATTTTTCTTTCCTACTGGGTCATAAAATATTCATGAGTTTTACAACCCTTAGAATCTTAGGTTTGGTGAAATGTATTATATATTTTTAAATTAGTGGACACCACTCATGTTTTTACCATCTCTTCATATGTATGGGTTTGTGCTGTTTCTTGTTTTAATTCCAGTGCTTAAGTTCTAAAGATAAATGGAAGTACAAAAAGCAGATTTCAGAAATATTAGGTCTTAGAATATATAAGTTACAATCAGAGCCCAAGTCATGTTTTATAGGCATATTTATAAACATGCTTTGACACAGACGCCAAAATAGTTAATATAATAAAAGAAAATGGCTATGCATTTGATACTATCATGCAATGGAGTCAAAATAATGAAAAAAAATAGTCTGAATGAATTCTGTGGAGCTTTTGTTCTATTTGACTTTAAGTGGAACAAAATCTTCAGAACAAGAGGACAACAAAATAATGCTTTGCTAAAAGGATAAAAGAATATGACCTAAGTCTATTAGTGGTATAACACTCTATGAATGCACTCAAGCTAATAGCATCTCTTAGCAATAGGTACTTTTTCAATTACAGTAATGCTAAGAAATAAATAGAGTGAGAGAAAAATGGTCAGAGGCACATGATTTGGGTTAGTTGTTTGGCTGTTTGGTTTTTTTTTGTTTGTTTGTTTTTATAACCAACTCTCAGGCATGAAGAAGAGAGAATCTAACCAGCAGTTATTGATGAGATCCTAATTTGAGTTTTTATATTTGAGATCTACTTAATCTTATTAAGGTCATGATGTTTTGTTAGCCTCTTCCTGAAAAAGGCTTTGTAGCCCTTGGAGATTTATTCATGTATTGTAGGACATCCTTCCCTTCCTGAACAATCTTGTGTTGTCATGCAGTTATAGAGGCTCCATTACTGTGAGGGGCTGCTAACTAGGTGTGAGGCTATAATTTCATGCCGTGTAATTCCTCTGGGTGTATTTGCTGCTTGTCCTTTGCTGAGTTCGAAACAACTCTCCTTTCACTCATCTTGAGTCCCACGCAAGAGTGATTGCAAATGCTACCTTTTTGGAGCATCTGTGCAGAAATGCAGCTTTATTTCCACTTTAAGGGACTTAAAATTTTTATTCTCTCCTTTTAAAGTGGTGCTCTGGTTACTTTTGCAAAGAATGCAGCGTTCTGAGAGCAACTAACTGAAATGGATAGGCCAGACTCTTATCTTCCTGGATCCCCGCAAATGGAAAAGTAAAGATATGGATATAGAAGGAAAAAGTGATTGGGGAAATTGCCATAAATCACAGAGCAATGAGATTGGGGTAGATGTGGCATCACTTTTGCTGTGTTTTAGAAAGGATAAATATGCTTCCCTCAAAGAATGTGGGGCTGGCCCTTCCTGCTGTGAACCTCTTCAGTGGACCTCCTCCTGGTTGCACTGCGCTAGAAGTGGCCCGGGGTTATTACCATTGTCAAGTGTATTCTTCAGGAACATTTTCATTCTCACACCTCCTCAGACTTTTGGGGAATAGGATTCAAGAGCTACCGTGAATGTCTGATAAAAGGAGACTTATGCATATTTATGCTTTATATACTTTCCATATAAGGGAAGAGAGGAGAGAGGGGGAAGAGAGGGGTTTAGGGAGGACAGAATGAAGGGAGGAAAGAAGGAAATAAGAACAGGCTGAGAGGAGGAAAGCAAGATGGAGAGTAGAAGGGAAGAAGTGCAGGGAAATGATAAACTCAAAAGCAGTGCTTCTCACACTTTGCTGTGGGTACGGATCCCATGAGGATTGTGCTGGGAGGCACATGCTAAGACCCAGGGGATCTAAGACCCAGGTGCCTGGGACCTGAGTGTTTGCCTTTCTCAAAGGTTTCAGTGGTACCAGGCTGCTGGCCAAGGGATCACACCTTGACTAACAAATCCCTAAATGAAGTCTGTAAGTCTCTTCTGGCTCAGTACTACCATTTTAGCAGTGCTTGTTTCTTGAAAACTTGGCCAAGTCTATCTTAAAAAAAAATAAAGTGAGCCACAGGAGAAGTATGTCTCTGGGGGGAACCTGCCCTTCCCCTCATCTGTCACCCATGCTCCTGGAAAGGGAACCTAGACCTCTCTGGAGCCAGGTTCTTTTAAGTGCAGAAGAAAACATCCAAGAAGCACAGTTTCTATTGCAATGTTGATTATTTGTTCTGGCCTGTCTCCCTGAGTCACTTGCAGTTGGTATTTAGTGTTCTCCGGTTTGGGAGCGAAATAGAACAATATTCAGCACCCCACTAACTGTGCCACCATAAATGAGTTATTTAACCTCTCAAAACTTTAGCGTCCACAACTGTGAAATGGGAATAATAACCCTAGCTGCATGAGATTATCTTCTGTGATGATTAAATGAAAAACTGTATACAATGGTCCCTGACTTCAGTTTAGTTTGTTTAGGACTTTTCAACTTTCCAATGGTATGAAAGCCATAAACATTCTATTTGCTTCCAATTTGGGTCTTTTCCCAGGTTAGTGATAGACAATATGATATTCTCTGGAGATGCCAGAGAGTGACCACAAGTCACACTGCCTGTCAGCCATATGATTCGGAGAAACAACAGACCCTCTGCAGAGCACCATATTGCTAAGCTAGGATGCTGATGAATAGGTCAGGTGTATTACATGAATTTCAACTTCCAGTGTTTGCACCTTAGAATGAGTTTATCTAGATATAACCCCACTGAGGAACATCTGTATAAAATACTGGACCTTGTGTCTGACAAATAGTAAATAGTCATTAAAGAGTAGATATTCCAAAATATTAGAGCATTTGAGTAGCCTTATGGGTAAAGACATGGACCTTTCATCAGTCAGAAAGTCCAGAATGCAGTTGTTTTCCTGTTGCTTTCTCATTGCGCACAGCAGACAATGACTTAACCTCTGTAAGGTTTACTTTCCTGTGTAAATGGGCTAAAAAATTCAAACAATAGCATTATTGTAATGGTTGATAAACTATCATATACAAAGGAATTAAGTGTATGACCTGGCACATAGAAATGTATGTTTAGAAAGGAAATTATGTTGGTGTCTCTAAAATAAAACAGTATTGAGGGAAACGAGGAATTATTTATTTAAGAGAAGGAGCATTATAGGAGTGTTTGGTCAGACATTCCCTGTGCCTAGAGGGATGAAAGCCGTGAGCATGTCACGATTCCTCAAACCCAGCCGTGCTGATGAGAGGGTCCCAAATGCTCTGTGACAGACCCGTCCAGCTAGCAAAACAGTCATTGGTTGAAAAGAAAGTGGAGAAAAAAATAATGCTTTGAGTTTTTCATTAGGCTAAATCTCATCCACTTCAAAGATTGTCCTTTACATGGCAAACACATCCTTTGCAAAAGGGGGAGAACATTAGAAAAATGCTTTTGCCGTATGATTATGACAGTACCTTGTAGTTTTTAAAAACAGTTTTACTTGACACAGTAGATGTTTAGCTCTTTCTGTTCACCTGTGAATGGTCTCCTTCAATTGGCTGCCCTGTGAAATCTCAAAATGTGGAGAAGTCAAGTGACAATCTGATCACCAGCCCTTGACAGTCACAAATACAGCCACTGTGGGTAGAGAGCCGGAAGTTTTCTGTTGGAGGGCTCTGGGCTCTTGTACCATGCCTATTACCGTACGCGACTACATCCAGAGGCCATCATTTTCAATTGAAATAACAATTTATTCTGTTGTAGCTCATGGTTAAATCATATTCTGCATGTCAGCTTAGTAGTCTTGCTTGCCGTGAAGGGCTGTGCAGGGTTCAGACCTCTGGCAGGCAACTGGGGTCTTGGAGGAACAGAATGGATGACGTAGTGCTGTAGTTACCACGGTAACTTCAGCTGAGCCAGGAACTTGGGCTGATGTTGCATGATGTTGCTAGCTCTATTCAACCCCCATGTCCTTTAAGAGCTTGAATTTCCAGGTATCCACGTGAGATTGTCCAGCTGATAATCTCAATGCCCTGAAAAGTTTAAAATTTCACAAGACCTTTGATGGGGAGGCTTTGTAGGTCTGTAGGACTGTAAAGGGAGACTTGCAGATATTAGAAGACAAAGGAGAATGTTGTTGAAAGAAGACAGGAGGCTGGGATGTTGCATAATCGCTATACCTTCTGACTCTCCCAGGGGGCACCATGGTACCCTGATGCAGGTGCTTGGTGAGAAAAATGGACGGCATCCCTCCCCTCAGCCTTATCTCCCTCCTCCCAAATTCATTCTCACTTTCCCTTCTTAAGTGGGGATCAAAATTCTTGTTATGGTTTGTGTCTGTGTGTCCCCCCAAAGCCTCATGCGGTCATGGGGCAGGCTTTTAGAGTTTGATTGATTCTGGTTGTGAGAGCTACACCCGCCCTGGGGTGGATAGTTTGCATATGTAAGGGAGAGGAAGAGGCTGCTTGCAGCAATTCCTGGCTTTTGTGCTTGTTGCTTTTGCTGTGTTCTGCCACCATCAGCTGTAGCCCTCTGCCATGTGCCACTCTGCCTTGTAACCTGCCAAGTATAGACTGAAACCTCCACAGACTGTAAGTGAAATAAACCTTTCCTTCCTTAATTTTGGGCATAAAGTATTTTGTCCCAGCAACGAGAGAAAAGTAACCAAGACAATTCTAAAAGCTTTTAAACAGCAGTGACCATTTTCTAAGCAGAGTTAAAGCCAGTTTGAGGAAATTTCTGCCTGTTTGACCATAGAAAAGTAACCTGAGAACATTTTAAATCTAAGGCAGTCTCACTCCCTTGAAGTGTCCTTGTCACCAAGCATAGTGATGATTTCCTCAGTTAGGGAAGAAAATCTGTGTTGAAGGAAGTTGTAGATCTTAGAAAGGAAGATCTACAACTATAAAGGCACATGGGCAGCTGGATGTGGTGGCACATGCCCATGGTCCTCGCCATCTGGGAGGCTGAGACCCAGCCCAGCCTGGGCAACTTAATGACTTAGAGAGAATCTATCTTAAAATAAAAAGTGGACTCGGGGGTGAAACTTTGCATAAAGGACCTGGGTTCCATCCTGAGTACCGTCTTCCCCTCAAAGACATGCAGTATATTTCATATTCTTTTTCTTTGGAAGATTTCATACCCTTTTTCTCTCCTATCCACACAAGTAATGATAGTTGATACAAATCAAAATAATATTTGATTTTTATTTTCTACTGAATGGAGTATTTGTGTGGTCATCAATAATGGTATATAATGGATGTGTTGATGGTTTTTAGGTTTGTTTTCCTGTTGGGGGAAAACTGTACTGAAATCCCTATGTAAAAATGGATGCAGTGGCACATGCTTGCAATCCCAGTTTCTCTAGAGGATGAGGAAGGAAGATCAGTAGCTCAAGGTCAGCCTGGGCAACTTCCCAAGATCCTGTTTCAGAAAACAAAACACCCAAAAACCAAACTCTAGATTCCTCTGTAGATACAAACATTCTTCAGAATTTGCATGAGCCTCAGAAATGACTTCCTTGAATCAACTGTAAGTTTATGTACAGTTTTTAAAATCTGAAGGCACTTTATGAGGAGACCTTTAGGTGGAAAGTGAGTAACCCCAAATTGTGTGGAAACAAGTGGAGGCCAACAGTAAGTTGTGGGCATAGCTCTCTTCATGGCAGTGACTCCTGCAGTCTCACTGTCAGGGTCTAATGCTCCAAGTTTATATCTCAAAATTCTTAATAATTGACCTCTAGATTTGTGTTTTGTAAGTAAAGTCCAATGTGACCAAAGAGCACACAAGGAGAGAGAGAAAGCCTAAAGCTTCCTCTCCTCAGGGCAAGGTGGGAGTGGGCTGTGCACATCCTGCTTCTGGAAGTTTCTGGAAGCTTCTGGAAGCCCGAGTGTAGCCACCATACTCTCCCTTCAGTCTTTTTCAAGATACTGAGCTCCAGTGATCTTCCCATTGTGGACTTTCCACTCACCATTGATCATGTATCCAGCACATCCCAGCAAGAAGGTTGTAGTGCTTGACTTTGCCCCTTCTCTGTGGAGTTGGGGTAGTGGCCCCAAGGAAAGGGAGATTCCTTTCTGAGACCCAGACTGGGGACATGCATTTTATTATGCAGTGAGCCCCACAGATTATGTAGCTGGAACAGGCATCAGATAGAACATAGAAGAAGCACAGAAGGAGGCTCCATGAGGACCATAACACCACAAAATACATGTGACCCATATCATCCACAGAGCGCCAAAATCCTGCTAATCAGTGGGGAGGAAAGACTTTGTCCTGCTGCATTTAAGCTGTTAAGAGTGGTCCCTACCTATGACATTATCAGAGGACATGTTCATCTCATGGATAGGTATGTTTACATGAGCAAGCCTTCCTAGGCTGTAATAGTTAACTGCTTGTGTCAACTTGAATAAGAAACACTCAGCTAATTGGATTAGCATAGTTCTGAAGGGATTTACTGAATGGATTTACTGAAGGCAGAGACCCACTGTGGGTGTGAGAGGCACCAACCAGTAGGCTTGTTGCCTGAATGGAAAAAAAAAAAAAGAAAAAGGAAGGCTCACTTGGCTTTCTTCAGAGGAGCTCCAGTCTTCACCTTCACCTTGGATGCTGGCTCCTGTACTCCACTGTAGACTCTTCAGCCTTCCAGCACAGACTCTTTGGTTTTCTGATAGGTACTTATACAGAACACTACAGTGAGCTCCAAGCCTTGACCTTTGACTAAATCATTCAAATCTCCAGCATGCAGGCAGCCTTTTTGCAGTCTTCCACACCTGATTCTGTGGGCAGTCACTGTAAGCCTACCTTGTAAATCTTTATACTGTATATTTATATATATTACATTAAATCTGTTTGTCTAGTGAGCACTGACTGATACATAGGTTAAGAAAAGGCATCTTAGAAATTAGTCAAACCATTTTTAGGTGGCTTAAAATCTGTGGCTAGGTTGTTTCAGCTGATTTTGATAGGAAACTCCATCATTTAAGAATGCTAATTCACTACAATGTACATAAACACCAGCAGACGTACATGCACACATATGCACACAAATGCGCACACATCAAAGCCCACAGCTGGCCTTCAGAGATGCAAAGATACCTTAGAAGGTCTTTGCCCTGAAAGAACTTATACTCTGGTGGAGATAGCAGTACTTAAGGGATAATCCCTACCCCAAAGCTCCATCTACGCACAGATGTCGTGAAATTTTGCTAAAGTATGTTTGATGACTCTCTTTTCTCATCTCTCTCCAAGAAAAAGCATTTACAGAAATTGAAACCTTTATTGGTCTGGATATCACAGGAGTTCAGCTCTGCTTTTATTAGATGGATGTGAAAACAAATGATAAAAAATTGTTGGAGGAAGATAGAAGGGAGATTTAGTAAATTTTGAGAAATAAAATCTTAAAAATCTCTATAGCATACATTGATTAAATCTACATGAAAAACGGAAGCAATTATTAAACAATTTTGGTAAATATTACAAAAATACCTTCTGATGATCAGGTTCCAAATAAGAGGCTTGTAGGGATGTGTGTGTGTGTGTGTGTGTGTGTGTGTGTGTGTGTGTGTGGGTGTGTGTCTACACACACTTATGTACTTTATCTAAATATTCCAAAGTTACCTTTTGCTTTTCAAGTGAAAAGTATTATATGCAGTATATATGTAGCCTTAAAGATCGGTATTTAGGATCACTGAAGACCTAGATCCTTCATTCAAACAGTGATATCTGGTTTCTCTCCCTTAGAGGCCAAATAAGTCACTCCCTAGAAGAAAAGAATCTACTTCTTACATTAATATCGGCAGAAACTCTGTTCTCCAGGCCTCAGTGGGTGAAGTTACAAGTACCTGACAACATAATTTGCAAAAAATACACAACCCCTTATGTGAATGAATGAATGTTTGATTTTCAAGTATGGCTTATAGAATCAGCCTTATTACTTTAGAGTCTCAAATTCCACTGAGAGTCTGTGCGGCATTCTGTACATAAATACATGTGTGTCCGGTATCATAAAGAAATCCTGACTGGCAATAAAAAGTGGCAGACAGAGACACTTCCACTCTCTCCTTGGCATTTAGTAATCTTGGAGAAATGGAAAGAAAACAAAGTTTAATTTAAAGGGGACTTCTGCCCTGTGTAGCTGGGTTCACCTGCCCAACATGAAATAATAATGCATTCAACTGTCCATCTTATAATGAGTAACCTTTGCATCACCTCAGTCACTGGCGAAAAGCGCAAACACTGGGCAAGGAAGGTATGAAATACCGGAAAGAACTGACAGAACCCGTGACCTTCATGTGATTACGTTTGTGCTAATGCATACAGGATAGAATCCCAAACTCAGAAGAATCTGATTCATTAAAAATACATTGGTCATTAACAAGGGACTCTTCTTCATTGTGTGTGGAAAGGATGACCAACACGTGGGGGAGCGCATTCTGAGAAGCAAGTTGTATTCGCGGTTGTCATTCCTTCTTGATCTGCCCCTGCCGCCATGTCCTCTTTGCAAAAAGAGTGGGCTCGGGCTCCAGAAAGAGCCTCTTAGAACTAAAAAGTATCTAAACTAAAGAGCCTCTTAGAACTAAAAAGTATCCTCTTAGAACTAAAAATCTCATATTTGTTTCTTAAAATGACTTATTTGGAAGAGTCTACTCCAAAAAAGGAGAAAAATTCAAGACTGCGTACAGGAATGCACATCGGTTTTATTTCGGGAGTAGCTAAGAGGATCTGAGCCTGGTTAATGAAAACCTGTTCTACCATAGTTTTTAAAAAGGGATTTGCAAAACAAAAATGATCTTGCTATGAGGAACACAGTGAAGGTCATGAGTTCTGATCACTCAGGAACTCTGAGCTGAGCTAAGAAGGAGAGTAGAATTTGGGAGGCACTCAAGGGAAGAGTACTGGACTGTCACATGTTTTAGTTCCGTTGTCACCCTGTCCCTCTGTAGCAGAGGCATCTGCAGGCAGCCCTGTGTGTTTCCCATGTGAGATCATTCTGGGAAGATGGTGTTGAGGACCTGAATGAGTGCCTTCCGACAAGCAAGCATTTTAACAGTGAAAACTCCATTATTTGTTCAACGTTTTCACCATTTGTGTTGTATCCCTTCCCTGCCAGATTTAAATCTGGCTTCTTTGTATTCACAGAGAATTAATACCTGTTATGTTGTTGTTTTAAATTCTGCATTGTGACCTGTAAAATCAATGTTATGTTCTTTGAACTGCCTGTGAACAAATCACTATTGCAAATAGATGTGTCTGAGCTCGTTCTTCTCCTCTCTTTGCTAGATGACAATCAGAATTATGATGGGAGAAAACTTGAAGGTAAGGAAACTTGGAAGGCCACGGGGGTCATGCCAGCTGATGACCCATCTGCTTTTCCTAACACTAATGGTCTGTGGCGGCGATGGCAAACCTTTTAGAGCTTTCAGTGATAAGAAACAGCCTGCTGTGGCACATGTGCCATAGGTTCACCACCACTGGCCTATGGTGTCCCCAGGGCAAAAGACATTCAGAGTCTCTTGGCAGCTGATAAACCACTGTTTGCTCGCTGTTGTCTTCAGTCCCTCGTGGAGCTGGGTAAAACATCCACATGAGCTCACCCTTAGCATCTCTTTCAGGGGTCCACAGAAGCTCCACGAACGAGCTGCATGCCTGAGTGAGGACCACTCCTCTAAACCATGGAATCCGGAAGCTCTATTCTAGCACCTTGTTGTCATATTTCCTGATTATGCTACCATGGACTAAAGGAAGCACTATACATACAGTCAGCCCTCTCTGTCCCTGGGATCCTGTTACACAATTCATCCAACTGTAGATTGAAAATATTTGGAAAAAAGAATACATAGAGATTATTTTTCTTTTCATTACTGCTTGAATACCATTTCTCATGGTGGCTGGAAAGCAAGCAGAGCAATAGAAAAGATCCAGGATCCCAATACCCACTTTAAGGCAGTACCCTCAATGACCCAGTTTCTCTTCACCAGGCTCCACATCCCAAGAGTGCCACACAAGCTAGGGACCAGTCTTTTAACACTTGGCCCCATAGGCGGACATTCAAGATTCAAAGCATAACAGTGTGTAAATTGGAATTTTGATAGACTTTGTCAAAAAGCTACTAAGCAAAAGGTATTTCCAAAGTTTATGATAAACAATAGGAAGTAATCAAGTGGATAGCAACATTTATCTTACAGGAATTAGATCACTCATGGCAGCAAAAGCCAAAGTCTTTTCTTTATTGAACGAATGAGTGAATAGTCACCAAATGTGAGCGAAATGCCCCATACAGAGTGATGAACCTACCACACAGTCCCTGCGCTGCAGACTCAGAGTTCCTGTGCTTAAAGCACTGGCTAACATCTTCCCAACTAGCCTCAGAGAGCTTTCCTGGCATTTATTGGTCTCCAGAGATGTAACATGCTTCATAGGCTCCAGGACAGGAGGAACCTACCCACCCCATTCAAACTGGTGTTTTTGTATCTGTGACCATGGGAATAGCTAATCTCCAATTCCCTGCTAAAATAAAGCTGAGCATTGCCTCAGATCTCTGCAACCCTTAGCTGATGTCATTTATTCTTTCTGACTTCTAGATTGCCCTCTGGCTCTGAGAAGGGCTCTGTTCAGGAGCTGCCTTCCGTCCAGACAGATTAACTTATGGTCCTACAAGGTTAAGCATGACACATGTGTTTGGGGAAAATGGAGATTCACGTTAAGAAGAAACATCACTTTCTGATCCAGGCAGGAGAGCATACATAATCTCTTTGAGAGCCTGTGAAAGACTTCATTTTACACATGAAATTGTGTGGAATTGCCCTGGACCGCAGTGAACACATTTTCTGTGAATAGCAGGCCTCAGAACAAGCTACTGAGCACCAGTTATGGCCTCAAAGCAATAAGGAAGAAATGTAAGCAGATGCAATCTGTGTAAAGTTGCAGAGAACAAACGCACATATTTGTTGATACAGTGTCCATATGGAATGGGTCAAACACAGGCCTGGCCCACATGCAAGAAACAGGACACAAGGGGCTGGGGATTTAGCTCAGTGGCACAGAGCCTGTCTGGCAAGTGCAAGGTTATGAGTTCGGTTCCCGGTACCAGAAAAAAACCCAAAAAACAAAAAAAACCAAGAAACAGGGCACAGAGAGGCTTCTCATGGCATAGAAGTTTCTAAAAGTTAAGATATAAGCATATTTTAATTGTCCAAGAATTTTTCTATTTTCCTGTGCATTGTAAAACTTGTCATAGTCTGATATAAACGCCCGTGCCTGACAACTAAGAAAAAGCAAACAAATTTTTTAAGTAGTGATTTTTTCTCAGCTATCTGTGAATTAATCTAAGCTTCATATTTGACTAAATGCATCATTTTGAGACCCAGCAAGCTTTTAGAAGTACATATAACTGGTTTCCTATCATTTCAGTGTCTATCATACCTCCGAGTTTAAATTAACTCTTTCAAGTTTTACACTAGTGACACAATGTGGTGCTTGCACATGTATGTTTGATTTATTTCACTGAAGAGTAAAGGGCTTCTGGGATGTGGGAAAAGAGAAGGGAACGAAGGAGAAATTTTGTATGTATGTATATACAGGATAGATAACATGGTTGTTCTTCTGTCTTCTATTTCTGTGCTGAAAGAAACTGTCAATGAGTCTTTGGTTGACCAGTATTGCATGTCTATATCTGTTTTCATGAGAAGCCACTTTGAAGATATCAATATGTAATACAACCACCATTGTTAATTCCCTACCACTTTGTTTGTAACTCTGTATTGTCTGTATTGTGCTTGTGATATGTTGTAAAATGTTGTATGTCTGTTAATGTTTCCCTCCTTTTATCTTTAAAATAAAAAAAAAAAAGAAGTACATATAACTGTGAGAATTTCAAGGCAAATAGGACTTGAGTATATAAGAAGAGAGACCATGAGACTTACCCTGCATAAGGCACTTTCTGGTTTAAAATGTCCTGCTTTCCAGGCATAATAACTAAATCATGTATAAAAAATTAGAAAAAAAAGGTGTTCTGCACGTTATGGAGAAATTGTTGGCATCCTCTGATAGGTCATCTTAGCCTTGTTATTAAATGACAGCGATCATTAAAATGCCAAACATATTTTGACAGAATTCACTTTATAAAATGTCAGCAAGTCTGTGTTTTTATTAGTTTGTTCCAAATCAATTTAGAAATTTCAATAGAATGCTTGTAAGTATTCCCCAAGCAATGTCCATTCCTGACTTTCTGCACAAAAAAATATTACAAATTAATCAGATTTTCAGATTTCTGCATAATGGCTTTGCACGTCTATTGCTTAATCCTATTATAAAATGCTGTTATGATTGACACATCACTGTGCAGATAGAAGTCAATTGAATAATATGTAGCAGTCAATTTTATTTGTAGCTTAATGTGCTGAAGTATTTCTCCACATTTCCATTATTTATAAGTCTGTCCCTTTGGAGAATATATAGAAGAATTTGTTTTAAATGAGCCAATAATACCTTCTTTAAAATTTATAAATGTGACAGGATTATATCTTTTTTTTTTTTTTTTTCGTGGTCGTCCATGGCATGCCAATAAACAGGGCTTGAACTGTCTTCTACTTGCTAGTCATAGTACAAACATCAGGAAAGAGGATCTTGTTAAGGGTTGCTTGGAATTGGATTTCAACCACTTCCTTAGAAATTTTCAAGAAAACAAAAGCTACCAACAAGGACCCCTCAAAAATGGCTGCTACTTTTGTGTGTTTATTCATGTATTTCTTCTTTCTGCCATTATCTTACCTGCTGTGATTTGTCCTGGAACAAGGCACATAAGCTATACGGAGATACTCTACTGTTCAAAGGGCTTTATAGATATGCTGTTTAGGTGGGATGTTCTTTTTTCTGCTTTGGTGTCCAACAGAATTCCACCAGAGGAAGTGAGATGTGTTCTTCAATACTTAGCAGGGTGCTGCTTTGGTGTCCAACAGAATTCCACCAGAGGAAGTGAGATGTGTTCTTCAATACTTAGCAGGGTGGAGGTCTCTAAAGTTACTGTGAAATTCCTTACTTTTCAGCACCCAAGAAACTTGTGTAAGGTGGTCCATACTCATTTTGGACATAGTAGAAGGTGACATTGAAAAAAGTTTTGGTCTTAGGAGAAGGCATTGCTAAGATTCAGAGTCTGAAGCAAGCATGGAGGAAGAGCTTAGATGTACAAAGGAGATGTAGGAAACCATATTTGGGATGATGTGGATGGACTTGGCCCTGTCTGAGATCATACATGTTTGGTTTTGGAAAATTAAGTTAGCTGTTGCTTTTCTGTGCATAAAGGATACAACTGCCCCCTACATAGGATACATTACTGTATGCTACGTAAATTGGTGTCTAATGCAATCCTTTTGGTACAACTGAATGTTACTTTCCTTGGTTGGTATTCCTTGCTCTCTATCTCCTGGTGAGTTTAGCTATTGTGAATGTCCCTTAGCATTATATATGCAGTCAATAAGTGATTTCAGCACTACAGCTATTGATAAACCACTCTGTTATATCATCTGTCCATTAATTCTCTGTGACATCACAAGAAAACAAGGTGGTGTGAAGTTACCAGGCTGAGTCCTACATTAAGAGAGCACTTTTCTTTTGAATTCCAGGGGCCAGAGGCAACGCAACACTGTCAGATCCAGGCTCTCCTGAGCAACACCCAGCCAGTCAGACCCACCCTCCATTTCCGGTTGGGCCGCAGGTCAGTATCTCTCAACTGCCTTCCATCAGGCTACATTTAAAATGATTTAACCATATAAATAACCAAATAAATAATAATGAGTTAAATCCAATTAACTCCAACAGAGCAAAGATAGTGATAAATTTTTGTATGGGAAACCGTATGACTACATCATTTATTAAATACTATGGGAAAAAATATGTGTTTGCAAAACTCTTCTGTCTTCGTAAAGAAAACATTTATTTTCATCATTTGGAAAAAAAAGTGTTTTCCTTAAAACTCACTACATCTGTGCTGTTGGTTACCATGCAGTTTTTTGAAAAGTGAAACTGTAATGACTGGCGTGTGTGGAAAATTAAGTTATTTCAACCTTACTATCGCCATTTTTGAAATACAAGATGTGATTTAATATAAAAAAGTTAATGCAATTTTAATGCAAGTTTGGCTTATTGGGTTTGACAATACTGTACATCACACAGAGCTCGTGCATTAATAAAGAAATACATTCATTATTTTTTAAAGTCCAATATTTGTTTTTTGCAGGCTTGTGTGTATCATATGGAGATGTAAAGCACAATTATAGAAGGCTGGGCTTGTTAAAACCTGTGTCATATAGTGTGCAGCTTTCAGAGTTCATCTTGCTTTTATGGAAAGAGATGTTGGGCCTTTCTATCCCCTTTGCTGTCATTGTTATTCTTGGAAATTAATCGCTTTCAACACATAAAGGGCTTGCCCACGAGTAGAGATTGGGTTGGTCTGGTATTCTTTTCCAGTTGTCACCCAGTCCCTTTGTGGCCTCTGATACTATCATCCCTCCCAGGCACCACTCTGTACCTAAAAGATGTTTAGAGAGAGTTTTCTGGAAGTCTCAGTAGCGGGCTTCTGTGTGTCACCCCTTTATGTCATCCTCCTTACAACACGTGCGCATGTGTGTATGTGTGTACACAGATGTGTCTGTGACCGTATTAGTCCTAACATGCTCTTACCCTTTCAGGTTAAGTAAGTGATCTGACAGTCCTAAGCAAGTGAGGAACAGTGGCAGTATGACAAACTAAGGAGGCATGCTTTGCTCTAAGCCCATAAATCTAATTTTAAAACTTCTGCAGGCCAGGCCCTCAAACCTGGGATAATCTTGGGATGACCCCTTTGCCTTCCCTTTTAGTGTAATATTTATGATTAGTTGACAGTGCACCAAGAATTTTGAGGTCTGTTTATTAATTTTGTTTTTATTTTCAGAGTCTGTTTATCTTGCTCTTTAGAGTAACTTTGTATTTTTTTAAAGGAAGCACAGCTACTTGATGTGAATTTAGCAAATTGTGCAAATATATTAAGAGTAAGGCCCGTGGAGTCTAGGGCAGTGGTCCTAAAACAGGGAGCCCTCGAGTCTCTCCAGAATTTCTCCTGAAGGAGTCTGTGGGAAAGAGACACTAGAGAGATGACCAGAGTGGGCTCAACCCGTTCTACCTGCCCCCCATTCTTCCCAATGAAGCAGCTCCTGCTCTCTAAATCAGCTCCTTGTATTGGAAAGAGGGGTAAAAATGGATTCTGGTGCTGCCTGCCTGGATCTGACCCCCACATATACACTAGAAAAGGAACTTGGGCAAGTTACAGATCTCCCCACAACGCATTGGTAGGATAAGTACAGCATTCATACAGTGCCTAAATATTATATACTGGGCTTTATTCCATATTTATATTTAATTACCTTCTCCTTATGGAATCATACCATACCTAAAAAAAAGTTGAACTCCCCTAGATAAGAATTTGGATTGGGCCCTATAGAAGACAGTTGGATATGGGATTATGTGTCCTACAGCAGGTCCCATAAGGGTGCAGTGACATCCTGGGTCAAGTGACACTTGCAGCCATCTATCCTGGCCTTCACGCAGTCCACAAAGGGACTGAGTGACAACTGGAAAAGATGTCCTTGCAGCCATCTGTCCTGGCCAGGTGACAGTTTACTCTGTCACCATGGTGAAGACCCTGTAACTGCATGCAAACACGTCCACTGTCCAGTGGCTGTAATTTTCTGTGACATCCACTCAGGCAATAGCTATTGATCCAGAGTAGACATAAAAATATGTGCTTATAATATCATTTTAATTGGGCAAAAATGTTGGTGTAAAAAAAGTGTTAAAAATTTTTAAATTGTAAAAATATAAACATCTTTACTTTTATATTTCATTATAGATCTTGGCATTGTCCATATCTAATTTTACCACATTAATAGTAACCATTTGTTTGCTTAATAAATATTCAGCTTATTTTTTATGTATTCTTATATTTATAAACATTTTTCTCTTTTCCTAAAGAGGTGTCATAATAATCTGCTTTAATTACTATATAATAGTTCATCAAGTTCAGCCCTGTAGGGAGCTGTTTTTCAACATGCCTTTTAAAATGTAGTACGCATTTCCAAGCATTATTTTTTCTTTTGAATTCTGTCTTTAAACTATATCCCAGGGTATTGCTGAGTCAAAAGGAGATGAATATTTCTTTTTCAATACTGGCTATTGAACCAAGGGTCTTTGCACTGAGCAAGGAATTTGAGAAAGATCCCCTAATTCTTTCTTTCTGTCAATCTGTCTATCTATCATCTATCTATCTATCTATCTATCTATCTATCTATCTATCTATCTATCTTTTATTTAGAGACAAGTCTCCCTAAGTTGCTAAATTGTCCGGGTTAGGGTGTGTTTAAATTTGCAGTCCTCCTGCCTCAGCCTCTAAGGCATGTTCCACTAAAGTTGGCTGGGGATGGGTACATGTAGCTCTTCATATATATATTTCCAAATTGCTTTTTCAAAATATTGTGCCAGTGTATACATCTTCTGGCCATAGATCTGCATAATGGTGTCACTACAGACTTTCTAACATCAAGTAAATCTTTGACATTATTCTCATTTATCTAAAGAGTTGAAAATAGTGCTTCCTTGCTATTTTTGAACCAATAAATAAATAAAATCCCACTGATCTCAATGCATTCTTTCTGGAGCAAGAGAATACATTAGCTGACAACTTCACACTCATGAGGGTTAGGATTATATGAAAATTCACTGGAAAGATAACATGCTTCAGGTATTGCTTTTAAAGATATTTGAGCTCCTCTATAGAGTCTAAACTGGGCTGGGGATTTAGCTCAGTGACACAGTGCCTGCCTGGCAAGCGTGAGGTCATGGGTTCAATTCCCAGTACCGGAAAAACAACAACAAAAAAATATATAGATCTAAACCAAATGAAATTTTCCAAAGAAATAATTGAAATGTGATTGCAAAGACTTTTTGCATCAGGTTGTCTCTTTTTAGGGGATAATGCATGTTTCTTTGCTCCTTCTGCAGGAACTTTCCATCTGCACTAAAAAGGAAAGAACATGCTTTAAATATGCGCAGGTCCTGGTCCCACAGGAAAGTGAGAGATGTTTCTCTTGTGTTGTTGCAGCCACTTCTGACGGCCCAGCAGCTAGCCTCTGCTGTGGCTGGTGTGATGCCTGGAGGCCCCCCAGCCCTCAACCAGCCCATCCTTATACCCTTCAACATGGCCGGACAGCTCGGGGGCCAGCAGGGACTGGTCCTCACACTGCCCACGGCAAATCTTACCAACATCCAAGGACTGGTAGCAGCAGCTGCAGCTGGAGGCATTATGACTCTGCCATTGCAAAATCTACAAGGTAACCCACCGTGTCGATGTGCGTAGGGCTCTGCCCACTGACCAGAGTGCTCAGAAGTGCACAAGAAAGTTGTCCTGGATGGTGAATGTGGTTCAGAATCGTTTCCACCAGGAAGGATATAAAAGGTTTCTGCAGGAAGTGGCCTCAAGCCATGGGCTTTATGAACCCTTATTTCCTAACACTGACATTGAAGCCTTTCAGGTCTTCTGGATGGTTGTGAGAGCTGTCACTGCATGACACATTAAACACTTACCTGTAGAATTCCTATGCTGTTACTTGAAGAGCTGAGTTATGATCTCACAAGTTCTTCAATTTAGCCATGTGCAAAGAAATGTCAGATGTTATTCGATTGTGTGTGAAGTGGTTGCAACCCCTCAAATATAAGGTATCATTTGGAATCAATAATAAACATGTGTCTCACAATGTGTAGTTTAGGAAAATTACTAGGTAAAATTAAATTATTTGGGTTCATATTTCACAATGAGAAAAGTACTTGTACATATATTGAGCTTTTATAATCCATGGGCATATACCAGGAGTAAGACTCTGATTTTACTCAGGAAGGGTAGTTCTCTTGAAATTATGAAAATTTTGGCTGTGAAGACTTGATAACACTGACTGATAGATTGATTTACAAAATTATTCTGTCAGAGAAAGAATTATTATGGTAGAAAATGGTCTGAATAGGATTAGGATGTCCACTAAAGAGAAAATGAATTGCTTTGGATGAGTTAAACATGCTTCTTTTCTCCATTTATTTGAAAGTCAACAATTTTTTGGTTTTTTGCAGAATAAGGGATTGGCTGGGTAAGTCATGTTAATAACAATTTAGAATAATTTTTCAGTTGGCCAAATATGAGGATTCTATATACAGTATTTTATCACATTGGTCAGAGCATCTGTCCACAGACAACACCGGACCTCGAAAGGCCTAGTGAACTGTGGACTTGAACTTCTTTACACTCTGTGTGTTCTGATCTTCGCCCATTGTTGCCACTTTTCGACTTGCATTTTAATGTTTAAAACAGAGTCTCTTTAAATTGTGCCAAGAAACCTGCCATTCATAAATCATGCATGCCTGGGCTACGCTAATGCACAAACTTTGCTTGTTTCAAACTTGAGAAAGCCTAGGAAGCCAGGAGCTCACGATTAAGCAAATAAAGCAAGAATACACAAGGTGAAAGCAACAAAGTGTAGGGAGAGGCTTTAATGTAGGTAGATGATAAAATCTTAATGAAGAAATGGGCATTATCAAAATGCAACCTTCCATTTGGAACATTTGTGCTTATGGGAATATTGAATATTATAAATAAACATAAGCTTGCAGAACTCTTAGGCAATGAATTAATGCAGCTTGGTTAAGATGGATGCCAAAGTCAGAGTAAAAAAGAAACAGTCTTTTTATAACTTTATGATGGTTTAATATTCTTAGGTTTTTTAGTACCTGTTACTTTAATGGTTCAAAAAAAGTAACAAGTCCCGTGAGAGTCTCTTCTATCAAGATTTTCTCTTTTGTTTTGTGGGGTAGGGTGAATGTCGAAATTAAATATGTGTGAGGGTTTGGAATTTGGTTCTTCTTAGTGCTTTTGGTTTTAGAAATATGAATTCTGAGTTTTGCAGCCTGATAAAGCAGGGACAACAAATCTTTATTCTTTGGTGTTTCTAACACCGTTTCTCTGTCAACATCCTCTTCAGAAGTATATTGAAGATGATGGCCAAGCTCGTGTCTATTACACAAGCTAAAGTGAACATTTCCCCTTTGTCTTCATCTTTGAAGTTTCAGTGCTGTTGGAGGAGAACATCGCCTTGGAGCAAGCTGGCTAGTTAGAGGAAAGTTTCCTAATTTTTCTTATCATTGAGTTCCTCCCACACAACAACTGCATTTCTAATGTTCATGTGAATAAAACCCAATTCTTAAATACTCTTCAGGATACAAGGAAGTTCTACCTTCCAATCTCCTTGGGCTTTTCTGTCTCTTTCATATCTTCACACATGATTTGTTTATACCAGTATCTTACACGCCTGAGAGGTAAATCATCCTGGATTGCTGGACACTGGGAACTTTCCCAAAACACAGAGTGTTTAGTGTTAAAAACCAGAAAGTTCCAGGCAAACCAGAAAGAGTCGATAGTCCTGTGAGAAGTTCTAGGGCAATAAGAATTATATCTTTGATTCTTATTGCCTTTGATCCTGAGAAGTTCTGTATCTCCAAGGTATCCAAGATCAGTGCCCATGCCAGAGATCACTTCCTGATCAGTCCACCAGCAGTTGACCCACTGCTGAACTCATCGCCTTTAGGAACTACTGCAGCCCTTGACAATCCCTGTAGTGTCTATGCTGTGTGCCTCTTCCCAAGTTGTATCACTGAAGGAGGCAGCATTTGAGATAGTGGGTGATGGCTGGCAGAGAAATCATCCACAGGTGTCCTTGTCCCCTTTGAGACTGAGCCAGTCCTAGATGTCCTCAAGTCTCACTCTCTATCATGAGTGATAGTCTTGTAAATGGCCTATTAATTTCTCAGAAAGAATCCTTTCTTACATACGTGTCTATAGTCAACAAAACACAATCACCTTAGCCCAAGTCATTCAGAATTCTTTTCTAAATAACCAGTAAGTCTGTCCATCTATAATAATGGACATACCACTTTCCCCAGGGATTGTGTAAAACAACTTCAGAGAGTATGAGGGTGAGGGATTTAAGTGTAACACACCTAGTCTGAATTCAGTCCTGTTCCTCTTCTCCACGTTTAGTCCTGGATAGTTCCTCTTTCCCCTCATGGGGGAGTGTTTTTATTCAGAAAACAACTTGGCCAATGGGATTGCCTGTGACTGTTCTCTGGTCTTATCCAACCTATCACTTGTCCACCCGTGTAGTTCTAAAGCTGGAAATGTGCTCAAAGAAAAAACGCAAGTTGCTGACATGAGATTCTTAATGGCGTGGAATGCGGGGATATGTTTTCAAATATTTTCCTTTTTACTAATGTAATAAGAGCTTATTAATTTATATGCCCTATCAAGGAACACAGAATAGCTTTCAGAGGCTGCAATTCATATGTGTGTTTTAATGAGCTCTGGGGATGTCCTGTTGCACGGAGAGCAGATCTTCTCTATCAGAGAGCGGGGTTCATCTCCAATCCCCCTTAGCAACATGAACCCAGACCAGGAGCATCAGCATCCTCTAGGAGGTGGGAAATACAGAACCTCAGGCTCCAGGCATACCAGCACATCCATGATGCCCCACTTCTGAATACCAGCACCTTGGGGGATTAGGTTTTACCAGCTAAGTTTTGAGGAAAAACAGACATTCAGCTCATAGATAGCATCTTCAACATGACCAGCAGGCTCTTTTGCCAGATTCAGAGAATCCTGAATAGTTACGAGTAGTACCCTTATTATCTCTTCACCTCTGCTCACCATCCCAGGCCTCAGACAAGGTGAATGACTAAGGGGTAACTTCTTGGGAACGTTATTGTTTCTGTTAGGATATCCCTATTCTCAAGACCCAGAGGACTTTCCTTTCATAAGGAAGAACTGCTGCAGCCCTTCTTGTAAGATTTTATGCAGCAAAAAAGCTTTGCATTGCTGAAAAAGACATAGCACCCAGCAGGAAACCCATCCTCATGGCATGGGGTTTGTTTTCCTTTCCTTCTCAGATCTTCCCTTCGAAGGACATTCACTTTTGTCTCGGCAATCATGGTGTCTGAGTGTAAGGGGAAACATAGGAAAAGAGAGTTAGTAATCGTTCAGGATCCTGGGAACATTCCTGTGGCACAGCCTCACTCTTCCAGAGATTGACATTTGAGTCTTAGAGGACTCAAGGAGCCATTAGGCTGCAGGCTGTGTCAGCTTTTTGTCTCCAGGAGTAGCTGTTCCCCATGGCCCAGACTGACCCATAACCTATGGCCCAGCACATTTCTCTGTTGTACATATTGGCTCTTGGAGAACCCATAGTTTAAGTTCAGTTACGATGCACATTGTCTCCTGTATGAATACATGTGCCTTTTCAACTCACGTAGCCATCAGGAGCTTCCCGTTCCCATTGATGTCTGTCTTGTTCATGCTTATCTTTATCTCCGTGCTTATCTAAAATTCCAACAATCCAAGAGAGACGCTGACTTTTGAGATGAGACATTTTATTTTTGGCTGGACAGAAGGAGGTTGCTGCGGTACAGAACCTGGGCAAGGACCTGTGAGAAGACACTAGGCCTCCCTTATCCAAAGGGGTAAGGAATCTGGCTGGCTCCCTGACCACTGAGAACCGCATGGGCCAGTGAGACTCCTATGGATGTGGGCTGAGAATGAGACACACTCTGAGCTCTGGAGCCGCCAAAGATTGAGGTTAGTTTCTGACCATCTCAAGGGAAATGCTTGGACATTGTGGCTGGGATCCAACCCAAAAATACACTTCTCTGCATGTTCGAGTAAGACTTAGAAATGACTCACTCCTCAAAACCCTGGTTCCTTACAGGAAATAAGTGTTGTGTCCTTCCTTATCTTCCCTCTGAGCACCCCTTTCCCCCTCCAAGTACATTCCACTGTCAGTGACCCTGGGTCCCTTGCACCACGAGCTCACAGGGCTTCCATTCCAGGTGGTTGTTAGCAAGACCACACCTGTGAAATAGGGCTAAAAATGACTGTGAACCTCAAAGAAAGGAAATTCCTAAGGTTGCTCTGTCACAGACTTCCTAAACTCCTTTAAAAATCAGTGTCTTCCATTATACTGACCAGTTTTAGTACAGATACCACATTAAAAATGTGATATTAATTGTCCCAGGAAGGAAACAGAGACTGTTAGTTGATGTGAGAAAATAAATTCCCCTTTATGGAACTCATGCAGATACGTTGGAGCTTTTGCTCTTTTTAAACTTAGGCAGAAAATATGAACGTTACCTCAGCTGCCTCAACTTGGGTGACAGCTGCAGCAGAGGGTTTACAGGGACAGCAGAGGTAATTCTGCCTCTAGGATAGATGATCAGGTTAGTGACTTGTTCACATAAAACAGGCTGGAATGACCTACTAATCACTGTAGGCAACATAAGTGGAGAATATAAATGTGCCATGTAGGAGATTTATATCAAAGTGTGAACATTCCAGTTAAGTCAAGCATAACATTTAAATTAATGACCAAAAAAATACATTAGAGAGTGCTGCCTAACCTGAACATGGAAAAGCAATTAGGTTCAAGGCAAGTTGAAAAAAAAAAAATAAGGCCAGTGGTGGCTTTTCTGCCCTTACTCTGGCAAGAAACCTGCCCTGTTTTTTCCCTGATTCCCAGAATTGGTCTTTTTTATGTTGCTATAACAGAATAACTGATTCTGGGTACTCTGTCAAGAAAAGAGGTTTATGTAGTTCACAGTGCTGAAGAGTAGTAGTTGAAGATTGAGCAGCCCCATAAGTCTTACCTTTGGTGGGTAAGAACCTTTTAGCTACACTATAACATAGGTAAATGGGAAAGGAACTTTTGGTGTGCAGAGATGGCCAAGTGTGGGGATTGGTGTCCCTTTATAAGAACCCATTCTTATAAGAAATAACTTACTCTGCAAGACCAGCATTAATCCTTTCAGAGCGCCATAGCTTGTAACCTAATTAACTTCTTACTAAGCTCACCTCTTAAAAATTCTGCCACCTTCCTACCTCCAGACTTCCAGCCCATGAACCTTTGGGAAGACAACCATTTCCAAACCCTACCCCTCCCTGAATCAATGCCTGTACGTGTTAAGGTGTGTAGGAATGGTTTGCGGGCAGGGGTTTCTTATGGGAGCTACACTACATTTCAGTTTTGTTTGTGGCAACTTTGTTCTCACTAGGGTTCAATGACATACAAGAAAATGCATAGATCTTAAAGTGCTCAGTTTAATGAGTTCTAATAATTGCGTACAACTGTGCAGGCTCCGTCCTCCAAAATCCATATATATAAAACATTTCAGTGTCCCCAAAAGCTTCCCTTGTATTCCTTCACAGCCAGCCCCCTGCCTCCAGTCAGCAACCCCCATCTTGCTTTTTGTCAGTATAGATCAGTTTAGTCTGTTCTAGAACTTCACATGAATGGATTCATACAGAATCCATTGTTTTTGCCTGTTACATCTGATGCGGGATATGGGAACCTTCTTGGAAGTTTCTCAGCCCATGTACAACTTATGGAAACCCAAGGGTCAGAGGGTTACCTGAAGTGTCCAACAGCTATGGATTAAAACCTCTCTGGAAAGACAGTTCTCTCAGAAAAGAGAATGCGTCTCATCTTTTTGCTTGCAGTTAGTTCCATGTGGTAAAGTTTTTTTCCAAGCCATGCATCCTGAGCCTGGTTTATCTTTCTCGTCACCCCCACAGCCTCCTTTTTTGAGTCAGGCACTCTGGCCTCCTTGATGTTCCTTGAAACTACTCAAGAGTCCCTGAACTTTTCCTTCTGGTAGAAAACTCTGTCCTCAAGAAGCATCCAGCCTAGTCCCCACATAGTCCCTATCCTAACACTTCTGTCCTCCTTATCTACTTTGTTTCTTTCTCTCTAACACTTAGTACCTTCTACAAAGTCTCAAGAATGTTGGAGTCTTTTTTATTTCCTTTTTTAAGCATTCTGGGTCACAACCACTATGGCCATCAGGAGCAGCACTGTGGTGTTTGGTCCTGGTGCAAGAGAGAAGAATCTCTGTGAATGACACATGGATAACATAGGTCTGTGGTGTCTGGTTCTGCTCAGAGATTGGAAACACTGGGTTTGCCATCCTTATTTAGATCAGTAATGTAGCCCAAGAAATGATGATAGCTTATTTGGAATAAGTGCACAAGTATGGATGGATGGACAGGCAGACAAATGGATGGCTAGCTGAATTTTTTAACATTAATGAGTTTCTTTAAAAAAAGAGAAGTAAGGACAGCATTTAATGTAGAGAAGATGTTATGAGAAGAGTGGAGTCTATTGGGTCCCATGAAGTTTGGCTGTTTTTCAAGTGAAAATTCAGAGTCCCAGGCCACAAGGAATTAGCCTAATGGGGCAGGAGGACCAGGTGTGCCTGTCCTGTGCTGATAGTAATCTAATATGTCAGCAGTGAACATTTTTATCTGCAATGCAGTGATGCTATGATATTTTCATGTATACCCATTTGCATTTACTTATTCTTGGGTAATTCTAAGGACTCAAAGCAGCTTATCATATTAGAAACATGAAAATTCAGCTTTTTATTGGGGAAAAAAAACAGACTAAGGTTTGGAACTACAAGTCAAAACTATACATCAAGTTACATAGATTTAATTATCTGATGAGAATCATACCATTTAACAAGAAACAGATTTGTTTTCATGTTTAGCTAACACAAAGTTTATTTACGTATTTGACACTTTTTGAGCTTTGATATTGTGCTAGGCTGTGATTCAAATGTAAGATGTAGCAGCAAACAAAATGAAGAGAGTCTTTTAACGCACATATGTGGTGGTTGGGGGGTAAAGCAGGTGAAGAGTGGCAGGGTTGTGAGCAGTGTATCTTACATGGGGTCACCTGTCACTGTGTCTATACTGCACAGAAATCCAAAGGGTGCAAGGAAGTAGGCTCATTATGGCTTGTGTCTAAATGTGCCCCCAAAGCTTCATGCAGTCATGGGCAAGGGCTTTCCAGTGGCAGCTGGATCTAGAGTGTGTGGTACTGGGATCATGGGGGTGTGGTTACTGAATCAATCTACTGATTGGTTTGCCATGGTTGTGGCCAGGATTAAGGGTGTGAGTGCTACACCTGCTATAGGGTAGGTAGTCTGCATAAATATAAGCTACAGAAAAAGGGCTAATGTGCCCTTTCCTGCCTGCTTGCTTTGGACTATTTCTTCTCTGCGATGCCCCTCTGCCATGCCACCTTGCCTTGGAGCCAGCCAACTACGGACTGAAACCTCTACAAACTGTGAGCCAAATACACCTTTCTTCCTTTAGCTTTAGATGGTGGATATTTTGTCTTAGCAAAGAGAAAAGTAACAGACAACAGTGTACTCTATCTGGGAGAAGTGGCCCCTGAGAGAAGTTCTGCGTGCTAAGGTCAGTTAATCATGAGGATTCTGAATGCAGAATGCTGCACATCCCGATCAACAGGGTGCCTGCATCACATAATTTTCACTAGTTTTTGCTCCAGCCATAAATAAGCACAGCATTCCAGTGTCACCCAGTAGCCAAGCCATGTTTCTTTGTTTATTTTCCTATTATATCTCAGCAGGAGATGGGCAAGGACTCTATTGCATATCTTCCAATTTCCAGGATCTGGGCTGAAAGAACAGTTGCTTTTTGGGATATGCCCTTCTCATTGCAAAGGGAACAAGGGATGGCAGAGCTACAAGAGCTCTTAAATCTTTGGCTCCAGAGCAAGGTGCATGGCTTTCACTCCTACCACGTTGGCCATACAAGTGACCGGGACAAACCAAGGCTGCTGCCAGTGATGCAAGGAAGAAGGTGAATAATCCCAAAGGCAGGAACAGGAGGGCATATCTGGGAACTCTGTTACAAAATGCTACATCGTTCAACCTCCATTTCACGGACAAGACACTGAAAAGCTTTTGATTAAAGTGACTCCAAGGATTCTTTCCAACACCAAGATTCCGTAATCCCATAAATCCATTTCACTGCATGGGTATTCAAGTGGCTCCTAGGAACATACATTAATAATTTCTTAAAGTAGTAGAATTTCAATGACAAATGTAAAAATAGATAACAAATGTAGGGAGAGCAATGGGAGACTGTTTAAAATAGTAAATAAGGACTCACACAGGTGATTCCCTTTATGTAACATTAGGAAAAGGCAAAATTGTAGGGATAGAAAGCAGGTCAGTGTTGCCAAGGGTGGGACAGTGAGAGAACAGAAAGCCACACAAGGGAATTTAGAGCTGACACAATTGTTGTCTTGTGGTGGTCCCATGACTGTGTCCATTTGTCAAATCTTTACCAAAAAGGGGAGACTTACTTTATGTAAAATATATTTTAGTGTTTCAAAGAAGGTAAAAAGTAATAAAATGCCAATTGATTGGGAAAAATAAGTATGAATAGAAAGCTGGTGATGGAATTAAAGGTGGGATAAGCCTCATGAAAATAGGACTCAACTTCTCTCATAAATTAGTGTGTGGTTGGCTCTATTGCTGAGATAAAGAAGACAAAATTAAAATAATAGGATTTAAATGCATATAATTGAGCTCAATTGCTTTTAAGAAGAAGAAACAAAACCAGGTATGGAGGCACACACCTGTAGTCTCAGTACTCTTGGAAGCTAGGGCAGGAGGATTGCAAGTTTGAGTCCCACATGAACAGCTTAGTGAATTAGTGAAACCCTGTCTCAAAATAAAATGTTCAAAAGGGCTAAATATATCACTCAGTGGGAGGGTCCTGAATTCAATCCCCAGTACTGAAAGAAAGAAAAAATGGATGCATTCACCCCATAGAGAGAAGAAAAGATAAATATGATGTAGTCATCTCTCAGTATCCATCCTGCAGATACTAAGATCCATAGACACTCAAATTCCTTGCATAAAGCCACATAGTATTTACCAATAATGTGTGCTTATCCTTTCATAAACTTTAAATCATGTATAGAGGACTTTTGATACTCAATGCCATGTGAATGCTATCTAAATAGCTGCTATACTATATTGTTTAAGGAATGATAAAAAATTCTGTACATTTTCGGCCACAGTTTTTCCCCTGTGATTGAATCCAAGGATGTGGCCCTGTGAATATGAAGGTCAACTGCACACAAACGTGTTGCTGGGAGATTTCAGGCAATGAGAGGTTGTAAATGATTTTTATTTCTTCCTTTTATTATCTGAGTATGCAGAGTGTCCACATTAGTAATTACTTCTTTTAAGTTGGAACACTTTCTGTGCATTAAGGTGGAAGATTAAACACAAAACATCATTAGTAGTATTTCCAAGGTTAAGCGTATGGGTCTGTTGTCCTGACTTTCTGACCATCTTTGTTTAAACAAAGCATCTCTTAACTCAATGTCTATTAATTCTCAAATTTAAACAATACTAACACAAAGAAATTATATGCATTCACTACGCATGAGCAATATTTAATATTCATAAAATTGCCTTTAAATATGCCTGACCATACCCTTCGTAGGAGAAGTTCTTGGCGGAGTGTGAGTGACAGAGTGTGGCCACAGGCACTTACACTATGGTATCATTCTTGAAGAAGACAGCAAGGATATGACCGTGTGCTCTACTTTTCTTTGTGGTTTACCTTTGTGCTGTCCTAGTGAGAACCACACTCAAGACATTGCCTCCGAATGACATCATGCACGAGAGAGCAGGAATCTGATGCCACTTACAGAAAAGGCCAATGCAGTCCCCACCACGGAAATGAAAAGACTCTGGCTTTTAGTATACAGTGATACGTGGCTTGCTGTCACCAACTGCAGTATTAAAAATGCTAGTGCATAAATTCATATTTGCAATGTGATTCAGAAGAGCCCCACATGACATGCCATACAATAATACCAAATCCACCATAAAGAAGTTATGAAAAGTAGTTGCAATGTGTCTTACTTTGGCAGTTTTCAAACCTGGGCCTCTCTGAGGCTTCAGAATTTTTATTTAAAATACCTGGAGAGCCTGCTCTGCAGTACATTATCCTGGGAGCAGGCATCACTGAGGCACTGGGGCATGGATTAAACTAGAAGCACATGAATGAGGAGTATGACTAGTATACTGTGTATTTAAGAGATACTGTCAATGGAATAAAGCATTGTCAAAGGATAATGGTTTCCAGCTGCCACATAAATGTCAAAGCAAAGCCAAAGCATTTATTTTCAAAGCAAAAGGCAGGAAAGTAATATGATCCCCAGTTTGCACATAATAAGGCTGTAAATCCATCAGGGCGTTTGATGGTATCTAGCGATGTGTCTACACTAAGATGTACAAACTGGATTAGATTCCAAGCCAGCCATCAGGGTTGACAGAAGGAGTAGCTCTCTTCCAAGATGGCTGCCATTAAAATGGCGCAGACCCTGCCTGGAAAGACTGTGTTTGAAATTCTTCTCCAGTCTCACTGCATTACCACAGATGAAAGGCAGCTGAGCCTGCCTCTTTACCTTTCCTCTGGAACCAAAGTGAAGAAGACTTCTCTATCTGAGAGAAGGGGAGGGGAGGAATGGGAGAGGTATTCAAAAAAGGAAGTGGAAGATGGTCTCTGATTTCTTTCTCCCCATTGTTAACAAATGGTGAGCTAATATTCTCCAGGAAGATCATCTCTTCTTTTATGTCTATATTTCTTGCAGGGAACATTCGTAATGAGAGGTCATGTTTATTATTTCTCAGCTCTCTCTAGGGAAAAGCTAAACCTCATTTCCTCCCATGATCTATGCCCAAAGTTTGATTGATCTACTTCATAAATACTTGCTAAGCATCTGCTGTCTGCCAGGCACTGAGCTAGGCATTCCACCTCCAGTAAGAAGGCTACTGCAGTAATCCTGGGAGAAAGTGACCTGGGAACAATGGTGAGGAGCAGAGGCTAATTTAGGAGACATTAACGGGATGGATTTGATAAGATGTTGTTATGCATTAGCTGTAGAGGGATAAGGAGAGGGGAAATCATTAGTTCAGTTCCAAATGATTAGTTCGATTCCAGGGAACCAGTATTAAATGAACTCTACTGTATTTAAGTGGATCCATTAACATGGATCTGGAGCTCAAACAGTCATCATTAGCTAGTTGGAAATGCATGGATCTGGAGCTCAACCTGGGATTTGTGCTGGAGATCCTAATGTGCAAACCATCAGCATATATGATTTAAACTACAAAGAGGAGGGATTTCTCAGGGAGAAGTTAGAAGGGAAACATCACAATTCCAGCCATAGTGGAGCAAGGAGCAGGCACAATGGAGGCCAAAAAGAATTCCCAACATGTCTCAGCATTAGGCAGAGGCTCCTGGAACTGTCTGTATGTTTGGATTTTCTTTCACAGACAGAATCTACACACACACATTGGAGTCTTTGCTGCTTACAACTCATATAACCAGAACACAGCAAGAAAGAAAAAATTTTTTTTAAAGTACAGTATCTGTCAGTTTGCTTTTTAATCTTCTAAGGACTTTCCAAGTTTCCATGTATAAAGAAGCTATTTTAAGGCTTTGTACATAAAAGCATTGGCAATATTTGCTCTTTTGCTGAAAAGTAACTCAATTGATTTAAATCTATTATTTAAAAAATGCAAGTGTAGCTTAAAATCTCCAAAAGAAAATGTTGAAGTCTTTTTTTCTTCTTTTTTATTTTTTGAAGAACTTTTGGGTCATGCCTTCTTAAAGTCATGTAGGGAACTAGGAGAAATACACCTGTAGAAGTTGATAGTTGTGCTTTGTAAAAAACTGTAGTTTAAAACAAATAGATATTCCTCATTTAACGACCCACCTGTTTAACAACTGTTCAGACTTACAACCTGCTGCTTGGACTTATGACCCATCTTTTCTTTTTTGTACAGTTCTGTTTATCTTGTTTATAGAGCTTCAATTTCTTTTTTTGTATAATACACCTTGTTTATGCAGTACTGCAAGTTTTGCCGATTGTATTGTACAGTACAATGCTATAGTTTTATGTTTTGTTGTACATTACAGTACTGCATGTAAGGCTTATACAAATAAAAACAGTCATCATGTTGGAGTTTCCTTTGACCATTTCTTTGTTCTAAATATTGTAATGTACATACTATAAACAATTCCTCATTTAATGAGCAACTTATCTAACAACTAAGTCTCAGGAACTGAACTCAGTCATTAAATGAGGAATGTCTGTAGTTTTAATGTTTTGAAATTATTTACAAGGGAAAATTATATCTTATGGCAAGTAAAATTATTCTTTGAAAAATTTCTGGTTCCATGTTAAGATTTTCTTTTGTTTCGTTTTTGTTTTAATATCATCTTTTCCTAAATTATATTGACCAATGGTGTTCAGAGAGGTTATAGCCAAAATTAGAAAAAAATAGAATATAATATGCTTACCCTTTGTCACTGGATTAAGATTAGCACAAGTATGTAGCTCCATCAACACATGTTTATGCATTTTAGCTCCCCCAAGTGCCATTATGTAGAAAAATCTTGTATGTATATATATATATATTCAAGATTTGACAAAAGATAATTTGAGTTTGCTATGCTTGGAAAATAACTCAAATGGGAAAAAGTTGGATTAAATAAATAATATGGATAAAATTTACACTTTATATATTTCAAGTTAATGACACTGTCTTACAGTGGAATGGTAACAGGAAGATACAGTGCTATAATTTGATTGATTTGTTTTGACAGCAGCCAAATAATTGAGAGTGAAAGGTGTCAGATGAAATACTGTATGAGCCACATTCAGAAGGCAAACCCAGCAGCAAGAGTTTTATTTCCTTTGATTTTGTACTATTCTTCACTTTCGGTTGATTATGAAACCATGAGAGGTACACAGCTTCCACAACTAGGGAGACTTTGGTGAAAAGGACAAAAGCCAAGTTTGTCAGAGAGTTGAACAATGGAGACTGCCCAGAGGATCTGCGATGCAGTAGCGCACCAAGCTAAACAACATCCATCTTTCCCTTTCTTTTGCAAGTTGTTGCTTAAGTACATTATTTTGAGGTGATCCTGAGTCAGACTAAGTGTGAGATCATATTTTTCAGCCCCTTTGTCAAAAGATGGGCAAACTAGATGGGTGTGCTTGGTACTATCTCTGGGCCCAAAGAAGGTTAAAGGACAACCTAGTAGCTTTTCTCACCAGAGGGTCAGTTGAAATCTCACTCTTAGACATTGAGGTCATTCCGGTGCCACTATCTCTGAGTACTTGGGTAAACAGTGTACCAGCTGAGGGACATCTCCCAGTCTTTGAATAGGGCTCTCATGGTTATTCTGGATTCCTTGGAGAGAGGGAGAATAATAAGGAAACTCCCAGTAACAGATAAACCCAGATATCCAACTGTAGGTAGGGCCAACCAGTCCTTCAAAGGCCTAGAAGTGCCTCTGTGTACCCCTTCAACTGATATGCTCCTTAGAACTCAGGTATTGGGGGCTCAAAGAAGGCCTATAGGACATATCACACAAGATAACTTTCCCAACTATAGTTTTTATAATGAGTATCCTAGTGTCCAAAAGAAAGTTGATCCCTTTCTTTAACCACCATACCAATGGTCACCGAAGGTCCCTTCAGGATGATGGCGATATCAGTTGTAATGGAGCCTGAAAGATGCTGACAGTTCGTCAGCATCACCTCTCTTGTTCAGGAAAGTTTATGTGACCCTGAGCTTCAAATGAGTTATTGCCTTCCTTCTGACAATGTGCATACTGGTTTCTACCCATTCTTTCTGCAGTAATTTTTGGGGGGCTTGTGAGTTACCCTAAATTGGTAAGTGAATCAAAGCAGTCAAAGCCTGCATCTTTTTCTCTAGCCTCTTATCTTTCTTAGTATCTTCTACCTGGTCCTGGTCATTATAGACCTTGAAAACCTCCTCCAACGTCAACAATGGAGCTTGGGGGCTTGCCTTTTGTAACTTTCTCCTGGGGCAGATTACATTATTAAATTCATGACCACTAAAACTCTCCCTTCTGCTGACCCTGAGTTAATGTTAGGATACTTACAGAGGGTCTCTGACAAGTGATTTGAAAATACTTAGATCTGAGTTGGGTTTTCCTCTTTCTTACATTACCTCTTTGACCCTGTCATAATTAACAGACTTAACCAGGCACCTTCTCATTCTTTCTGAAATTCAAGTTAGAAAGCAGTCCATTCTCCCCTAGTGGATAGAGTTTTTGGAGTCCCATTCCTGGTCTTTACAGGGGACTGCATCTTCCCTAGCCGTCTGAACATTGTGGTCTGGAGTGTTAGCTATCAGCTATTTCAGCAGTCTTTTTAAGAATACATTCTTTCTCATCAGGAGTACAGTAATGAGTTAACACTGTAATTATGTCCCTGAAGGTCTGAACAAAAGTGGGGCTCAACTTAATAAATTCTTCCCTAGACGTACAGGGATTCTCAGAAAAATTGCAACCTTCCCTTAAACAGCCATGTTTACCGCTGAGAAGGGAACATGTACTCAGATAATGCTTCCGTCCCCACCTGACACTTCCTGTAATAGAAACAAATTCCCCTGTGTAAAGTGGGGCACTTGTTTGTTTCCTGATCTTAATCTCATTGAGGATGGTATTTAAGGGGCAGGAATTGGTAGGGATAAAGGTAAAAGGGCCTCTGCCTTGGATGAGGGAGAAAACATGCTACCAGCTGGCACAGAAGACAGAAAGAGTGGCCCACTATCAGGTAGTGTGGGACTCCATCCTGGGTATGGGGAAAGCAAGGTTTTGGTTGAAAGCTGGAGTCTGTTAGAAAGTTTGTCAAGTTCTCTGGGATATGAGGCATGGAAACTGAAGCTATTCAGAACTGACAAGAGTTCCCAAGTCTAGGGTCTTCGTATAACTTTACAACAACCTGTATAAGCAATATCTTGCTAATTCCTTTCCCTTGTACAGAACAGATCTACCTGTACTTAAGAGACCCATTCATTTGCCAGTATTCTTGCTTTTTCAATTTGTACTGAAGCCAGGCTGTGTTACAAGAGAAGATTAGCATGTTTTTCTTTAAACCGTACTCCTTAAATTTTCCCCGAAAGGCAAAAGGATCCTAGAGGTGAGTCCTTTGGAATCCTGTGTGGTTTCTATGTTTGGTAGGACTTTTACAAGACTGAGTGTCAAAAGCTTGGAATCTCTGGTCTTTTGGCAACTATCTAGGATAAGAGAGCTACAGTAACCAAATACCAAAATCAAGAGCTTTTTTATGAACAAATCCTTAGTTTCTCTAAAAATAACAGCACCTGACAGAATCACAAGAAAGATAATCACAGCAGATTAAACTGTGGCAGTCAGTACAACAAAAACATCAAGACCAATATTCTCTCAGACATGTATACAATTCAGAGTAAGTCACAAATTACTTACACAGGTACAAAAGGAACACAAAGGAGATGGTAGTGAAACTCAACACAAGGAAGTCTGAGGAACTCAAACCCCCTATTCAGAAAATTCATTTCTCACAGGGAAAAACTCAAGGGTCCCCAGAACCAGTAAACCAGTAAAGCCCAATATCCTGAAGCATACTCCAGACTAAGCAACAGAACCACTGCCTAGAAGCTTTTTAAAATACTGAGAATCCTCAACCATGAAACAGAAAGATGTCTTATGAGTCAAAGAAGAAAGAAACAGAAGTCAAGTGACAGAATAGAAGCCAGAAGGCAGGGTTTAGAATCACTTAGGTGGAGAGAGCCACACAGCTAGGGAAGGCCCGGGAAGGGACCTCACCAGTTGTAGCTGAAACTGAAGCAAAGGCTCGGGGCACAGCTTGTCATCCATGAGGAAGATCTTCCCAGATGGTCATAGTTGCCTGTGCTCTCCCTGGGGACCATCAGAAAGGAGGAGTCCCCATCTGGATCATCAAAATGTTGCCAGTCAGCCCAGGGTTCTCTTGCTCAGTTCAGATGGAAATTGCAAATTGGCAAAGTATAGTTCCGCTGTCAATCTTGATGTCACCAGATAATACTAGATGCTGACATTTAACACAGCCAGCTGCTGGTCACCACCACTGTTCACCACCACCACCATCCAGTGACAGCTGTACTAGACACCATATGTTGACTCTAGCAGGTGCTGGTCTCTCTGCCACTGCCAGCTGCAACCTTCTGGTGCCCTCTTGTGCTGGACATTGTAGGTTGACTCTGCTAGGTTCTGGTCTCTGTGTTGATCTTTGTTGATTGCTGGTCTCTGGAACTCTTCAATGCTGACAGCCCCTAGTGTTTATTGCTTTTTCTTTTGAACTGACTGCTGTGGCTACACTATTCAGAATAAGAATCCCAGGTAGATTTACAGGAATTTTGGAGCCCACACCACCTAAGAATTAAATCATGAAGAAGCTTACAGGAACATCAAAGTGAATCTTTAACAAAGCCTGTGCTATAGCACAGGGAGCTCAGTACACTAGAGTAGTCCTACTAGACTAAATCCAAGAAGTCACTGGGGAATGCTGCCTACATAGCAGCTGTAGGACTGTGATCGGCCCATGTGCAGGGGTGTGATTGGTGCGGGGCTATAGGACAGCCTCAGCTGTCATAGCCATGATCCATTGAGGGGCAGGGCTAAAACCAAGGAATCTTCTGGAAGGCTAGCTGTGAGGTTTGGGGATATTAACAATGGGTCCAGAACTCTCCTTCCTGGTCTTATCCACTGCAGGGTGCCTGTTCCCTTCTTCCGGAAATAAACATTAATATCTGAGGTGATGGGAGCAGAGGAGGGGTGCCATGTTGACAGTCAAGCTGCATCCATGCTGGGATAGAGTGGAGAAGATGGCTGCTAGATAGTCAGGCAGGATGCAGAGGCAAGTTGTCCCCGTACAATGTGGGAAGGGGAGAAAGGGAGAACAAAGAGAAGCGAGGGAAAGGGGTGCCACACCTGCCAGCCAAGACACACACACACACACACACACACACACACACACACACAACCAGCTGGAATGTGAAAAACAGGAGAGTTAGTTACTTCTTGTCTGCCTCAGATCAACTTCGTTAACAAAAATTAAAGAGAACACAATTTACAGGTTCTCCACTGTAGTTTCAGAACTGCTTGAGATTTTTATCTATACATAGAGAAAAAGAATGCAATTTTATAAACAACTTACATAGAGCAAAACCTAAAACTATGTTCCCTTTAAAAAATGATTTACTTTGTACTTTGAAATATTTGAAAAATAGAGGAAATACACACACACATATGTATCTAGTTTTAGAGTATGCTAAAGTTTTATGTAATCATAGCATACTACAGATGTATTCTGCCTTTTTCACTCATCATTTAGCTTTTGAGATTTATATTGATACATGTAGATCATTATATCCTTGAATTTATTTCGAACGTCTTATGTAGGGGGTGACTATGGAGGTTTTTTTGTCCTTTTTCTCTATTTTTGCATTTATATTTTATGTTTTTTCTCATCTACTGGATTAAAGCTAAGTCTATCTTTAGTATTTCAGTTGTTTCTATCTTCAAGAGTCTTGTCAGTACTTTCTTCTTTTCTCCCCCCAAGTAATCACAATTTATTCATCTTCTCCTCCCATGTTCTGTATTATTATCTGCATAGCACCAGTAATTCTGAGTATTATTGTATTTACTAACTCCTTTAACTTTAATGTTACTTACAAAATTATTTGCCACCTATTGTGACATTTATTATATTCCTTCCTTCCAGAGGTTTTTGATTCTTTAGTGAAGGTTTCTGAGTAACAAATTGACTTTCATTGGTTTGAAAGTGCTCTTTTGCCTTTATTTTTTAATCCTTTAATTAGATGTAGATTTGTGGGTTAATAGCTATTATTTTCAGCAAATGGAAAATTATTTTCTGACTTTTACTTTTTGCTGTTAATCTTCATAGATAAAGTGCCTTTTAAAATTATGATTGATTTTAAAACTTTTCTGTCTTTGAGATTCTCCAGTTTTACTATGGAAGACCTTGCTGTAAATTTATCTTTATTTATCTTGCTTGGTACTTGTAATTCCTGAAAATTCTCCAACAACTCTTATTATGTGTACATTGGGTTTTTCATTCTATCTTGTGTGTCTCTTAATGTCAGTCACATTTTTTGATGCAACAGTTTGTGTGATTTCCTTGGATCTACCATCTTGTTCACTAATTCTCTCTGCAGTTTTTATCTCTGCAACATTAAATTTTTCATTTTATGTATGTATGTATGCATATATGTATGTATTTGTTTGTTTGCTTACTTGATCTTTTTTGAGATGGGCTTGCTATATATTCCTTGCTGGCCTTAAATTCACTGTGTAAGCCAGGCTGGCAGAAATCCTCCTGCATCAACCTCCAAAGTGCTGGAATTGTAAACAGGCACCACCAGGCCCAGCACATTTTTCATTTTAAAAGTAAATTTTAATTTTTAGTTTTATTTGGGTTTTTCATTCTTTTCTTGGTTCTCTTTGATCATCTTAAATGTTCTGACTTGATGATCTCCTTCAGAATGCCTTTTAGTATCATCTTCAGAATGTTTTGTGGAGCTAATAAATTATAAATTATTGTATCTTTCTCTTCCTCATACTGGGTTAGTTTATTTGGTGAGGAGTAATTTCTATGTGGAACTCGCTTGAAGGAAAATTTTTTTTCTACAAAATCTTTCAACCTTTGGAGCTGCATAAGTATTGCCCGTTAAAATCTCCATGGAAGCAAACGTGCAGAAAACTTCACTGAATATTCTCTGCTTAAAGATGTCTGTACCGTGCACATAGTATATATTTAGATGCTGCACCATGGAATATTTAGACCTGGGTTTCATTTTCTCAAAGCCATTTTTTTTTCCCTTAGCAAGAGCTTTTAACAGAAAGGAACATCTTTGTCAATCCCCTGGCTTAGATAATGGTGTTGATCTTTTACTGTTGTGGCAGCTGGATTTTTACATGGAGCTCAATTCATACACCTCCACTGTCTAAGCCTAAAACCCCAGATCTCTGAGTTGGTGACTAAACATCAGCTCCAAAGGTGTCAAATCTCTATCCTTGCCTACTGTTAGGGTCCTAGGATGTTCGGCAGTGAGCTTACTGGTCTTGATTTCTGATGCTTGAGGATTTCTCTTCCTGCCTGTACATCAATTTTCCGATATATTTTCTCCATAATTTCAACATAGTAGAAACAGGAAGGATGCCCATGCTAAATCAGTGTATTCATCAGTGTTCTCCAGAGAAACAGAATGGTGAGGGAGACTGACAAGACTCATGGTAGCCTGTCTGCAAGCTGAGGAACCAGGAAGATGGTCACAAGGCTCAATCCATGCCTATAAGTCTCAGAGCCCAGGAAGCTAATGAGGCAACTCTCAGTCCAAAGCCTAAAGATTAAGAATGGGTGGGCTGGGGCGGTGGGGGGGGGTTGTTATGCAAGCCAGAGGACCTGGAGCTCTGATAGCAGAAGGTAGGAGAAGAAAGGAGCTAAATGAGAGAATGAGTATGAATGTTCACCTTTTCTCTGTCTTTTGATTCTAACCCAGTCCTCGGCCAATTGGAAAAGAGTAGATCTTTTATCAGTCCATTGACTTAAATACCAGTTTCCTCCAGAAACATCCTCACAAACATACCCAGAAATAGTGCTTTTCCAGCCATCTGGGCATCACTTAATCCAATCAAACTGACGCCTACAATTAACTATCACAGCAGCTGTATTGTCTGGTTGTTTTGGTTTTGAGATTTCTGGGTCTGTTTTGTTTGTTTGTTGGTAATAGCCATCCTAACAAACGTAAAATGGTATTTTATCATGGTGTAAGGAGCATTTTTGAGGAAACAGTTACCGACTGACTTCCCCTAACAGTGCTCAATCACCTGTAGCTGTGATTCTAAATTTTAAAATAAACTAAGGAGAATATACACTTTAGAAATTGCCTCAGATCTCTTTCAATGTTCTGCAAATGTCAAATATTACCATTACAATCAGCAACTAATTGCAGTTGAGTTTATATTTTTAGATATACACAAGTGTGTAGATGAACACTAGCAATTTTTCCTGGGAAAGAAATTCTTGCAATGCAAATTCTCTTTTCTTAGGAATTTCTAATATAGTTAAATATTTCACTGGGAGAAAATGAAAACACCCTACTGACAAGGGAAATTTGCTTGAAGAAGATTTTGGAATAGTTATTTTCTGAGTGGAATGCTGACTTTCTAATTCACCAGTGGACCTAAACCATAGCTCTCTCTTCTTCTGCATGATTTTTTTGTTTGTTTGTTTCTTTTCCAGTCCTGAAATCATCCCTACCTCCTAGAGCTATCTCAGGTTCCTTCCTGAATCCTAAGAATTTCCTCTGCCAGGGCATTGCCTTATCTCCTGCTTTGAATACCAAGAATGTTTCTTTTGAATCAATGCCAAGAATGTTTACTTTTGAATCAGTGTGTACTATAATATTTACTCTCATAGTATATTCTATGTTCAAATTCTTATTTTACTGTAACCTAAAATTTGTCACCAAAGCTTCAAGTTACATTAATAAAAGTGCTTTGATTCTCATATATATATTCAACTTTTAAACAATTTTTAATTTGTGCATGTTTGCTATACATAATAGTTATAGTCATTTTGGAACTGGTATATGTATATATTGGTACATGTGTATAGCATATCTTGATCATTTTTTATTCCTTTACCCTAAAATATATTTAGGGGTTTTTTTATTAAAATAAAAGTATTTTAATATTTTTTATTCCTTTACCCTAAAGTATATTTAGTTCTCACAGTTTTCATGTAATAAATGGCACTGTTTAAGGCAAATGTGAAATGCAATTAGTAGAACCATATGTCCCATCAAGATTTTCCATCTCCCTAATCTGTACAGTTTGCCCTGTGTGCTGGCAGAGTGCAAGACAAAGTAGCCATGTCACCTCAAAAGAAAAGCACCATCGTACAAAGGCCCCTCACAATCACAAAGTCATTGGTGCTCATAAAATGATATGGGATCCTTTTTCAGGAGATTAATGAATGGATCGTAAAATAGCATTAATTTTTGGCAAACTTCCAATCAGAAAGTTGTGTGTTTCCTAGGTAATATCTTTGCTAACTGACAGAACTTTGCTGTGAGAGTATTTGCACTTCAAAATAATAAGGCTATAACATTTCTTCACTTAAAAAAAGATAAGAGGAAAAATTGCTCTCAAAATCCCTAACAGAACTAGCATTTTTCCCCAGACTCATACTCAGTTATACAGTTATGTACTTTTAGCTAAATTCTCTCAAGTTCCTGGGGAATGAAGAGGAGGCAGTTAGAACAGAATGCTAATGAGGGTACACAGTCCCCATACTCCAAACTACAGCTACAGATGGATGCCTTGCCTTACCTTACCCTAGTCAGCAAACTTGAAAATATAACGTACCAGTCCCAAGACAGTTAGTGTTAAAAACTATACCCAAATATGCCAAAAGCACTACTGTTGGAAGAAAGAGCCCACATCAGGTATTAGCCCCCAGAATCCTTTCAATGACTGACACCAGATTACCTCACAGAAGGGGCACAAAGGACAAGTCCACCTTCTGTCATGGCTTTGCTGATATCCTGTGGCTCAGGCAACATGGCTGGGTGTTTAAGGGCACATGTCAGGGCTTGCTTCCCGAATATTCCAGAATACCAAGTAAGCATGTGGTATCCTCTTTATAACCATCTATCCACCATATTTTTAAAATGAGAACTCCAAACTCTGCCTCACCTGGAACTTTTCAGTATTATGTCCACATAGAAATACTATTTATGAATTTAAAAAACAAAACCAAACTTTAAACCACTTTGAATTTCAGACTCTTAGGAGGAATCAGGAAAATTATCAGACAAAAAAAAATCAATTCAATTTAGAATACCATTAAAAGAATAAACTTTTAGTTAAGAAGCTAAACCTTGAGAAGAGACTTACTTGTTTTATAAGATTTTGAGGAGGGGTTCGTAACTTCCCAACTTTACCCCAACTTAAAATTGTTTCACGGGGCTGGGGATTTAGCTCAGCGGCAAAGCGCCTGCCTGGCAAGCGCAAGGTCGTGAGTTCGGTTCCCGGTACCGGAGAAAAACCAAAACAAAAAAACAAAACAAAAAAAAATAAAATTGTTTCACTCAGGATATTTTATATCTTCAAAACAAAAGCACAAGATGTCTTTTCTGTTTATTTCTGAGAACTGAGATTGAACTCTCCTCCATAACTGAAGAGAAATCTAGATTCCAAAGTTATTCTTACCAAGGCAAAATTTCCACATCTAGAATATTCACAGAACTATCAGGTATGAGGGAAATATTCTCTAAAATGTGATCCATAATTTTATTCTTTAAAACTAGACTATATAGCTTAATGCCTGCATGTGTAATAGGTGTGTAGAGTGTGCATTTGTGTTCTTTAGCAAATGTCCTATACTTTAGAATAGATAAACCATTGCCATATTTGTTAATTTTGTCATGACAGATATTTCACAACCTGTGATTTGGGCCTTTAAAAGTAAATCTGCATTTTAGGGAAGAAAATGGGATGCCTCAGGTCTCAAGCCAGATTTTAATGTAGAATTAATTCCCTTAAAAAAAGGTTTGTTTTTTTTTTTTTTTAAAAAAAAACAACATTTTTCTAATGTACATTAAGGATGTTGGAGAGTTCACTGAAGCATATGCTCTGAGCTTTCAGGAGCAATCTGTAGTCAGGCATTTTAAATGAAAATTGATTTGTGATTTACATGGTCAGTGGAAAGAAAATTAACTTATGGAAGGTTGTAATGAAATATTAGACAAGTAAAAAAGTAGATGGTGATCTAGTGGAACTAAAAGTCCCATCTGGAAGAATTCTGTGACATTTTTACATTTATCTATGTTCTGCATGAGTTGTAATGTTAGTGGTAATTTTATGGGACTGAACTGAAATGAAAAGGGTGTTATCACAGATTGCCTACAATATAGGATTGTGTTCAGTGGAGAGGCCTGTATCCTTTTCTCCATTTTCCTATAATATGACTCATTGCACTTTTTTCAGCTACTGTTGTTGAATGCATTCAGCCTTTTACTTGAGGTTATTAAAGAAGAACATCAAATGCTCACAAATACAATCTAACCGCACATTTAAAAGCAGCACTATGGCTTCTCCTTAGTTCTGCATTGTTTAGGTAATGTCCAAGAAAGAACCTTCAAAATGTACATGAAAGAAGCCAGCGCCTTGAATGTAAAGTTTTTATTCTAACCATTCTTTTTTTTTTCTTTTTTGGTCTCGAAAGTATGATTATCACCTCATCAAAACCTAGAAGAGGGAAGCAAAATAGTAAATTTATATCTTCCTAGAAATGGGTCATTCAGAAGTCCATTTTTCTCCCTTTTTATTCCAGTTTTATGAAAGCAGTCACAACTGTGCCTGTGGCTGGAGGAGTATGTTCTAGGGAAAAAAAGCTGGGGCTCATCCCTCTCTGTTTGATAAAAAGAAATATATCCCATTTTAGTAGTAACGAGCTGATGTGAATTTTGAAGGAAGGGACGAGCAGTGGGCTTAATTCTTTATGCTGTTCTTTTTCCTTTTACATTTACTGTATTTGACAGATGGTTGTGACTTCTAGAATTCTATAATTTCTAAATTACCATACCTTAGATATTTGATGCAATTTAAAGACCCTGACCTGGTGCTAAAGCATAAACCATGAAATTGTTTGCCTTAGAATTTCCAAAATCCATTTTTTATCCCTTTTCCCTCCTCTCATCTCTTCTTCCGTGCACCACAGCTGAATACAATACAGTACAGGTAGAATTTCTAAAACAAATTCTAAAGATTAAGGTGTTTGGCTAAACTGATAACTTGTGCTGCATTTAAATAAATCCATTCCATGTGGACGTCTTAAGTTCAGTAATTTGGATTGTCCAGCTTCATTTTCAATCATTTTCGTTAATTGCTTTTTATTTGTTAAATTTTCTCATCTTTACTTTTCTCACACTTATCTCTAATAAGAGAGTCACTAGTTATTTCAATAAGTGAAGATTATGTCAGATTTATTTTAACCAGCATGGTAGCTTTTTGTCTCTGTAACAGTATTGTGGTTCTCAGTTGAAGTTGCTCATTAGCGTCATACAGAGGGCTTTGGAGAAAACACCAATTTGTAGGCTCCACACAGAGTTCTCAGTTAGTGGATCCAGGATACTTCCTGACACTGGTTGGTACTTTTTAAAAGCTTCTGGTTGAAGGTTAATATGCAACCAGGGTTGAGATTGCAGCTCTATAACATCAGGCTATAGGGAAACTCTGGGTGAAGTTACCCTACTTTGGGTGTGGGAGAAAGGGAGAGTTTGGGAAATGGCTCTGGATTGTCCCTTGCCTAACCAGGGTACACAATTTTACTTGGCCTGTTTACAGTGTTTTATGTTCCAAGATTAATGCTTTGGATTTGCGTTTTCTACCTAAATACCTAAACACATATATCCGATCTGGTTATAAGAAAAGTTTACATTGCATGTTTTACTACTTTTCAATTCACATACTCAGAATATACTAGGGATTCAACTTTTTTGTGAGTTTGCTGACTTTAAATTGAAATTTCTATTCCAATTTAAAATAAAGAATATTTTTAGACTTGCCCCTGAGAGCTGGCTAGAAAGACCCACATTCATAGGCAAGAAACAGCAAGTTGCTTCCATCTTTCAGCATCTTTTTTAATTGTTTTGTACAAATGGAAAGCAAACCAGCCCTTCCACCAAAATGTCCTTTCACGTCAGAACCCACAACTGTGGCTGTGGGTGCTGACGTAGCATTTAAACAACCATTTCACATCCATTCCTCCTGTCATTTCTTCCCAGTGTTCAGTTCATAGCATTTCTAGGGAAAAGGTCATGGATCTGTCACCAGCAGTGTTTGTGGCACTCAGAAAATAAAGCAGGGTGGTTAATGATAGCTGGGGCAGCCGCATAATCACAGGATGCCGCAGAGGTCAATACTGGGTATTGGCTTTCCGTCCTGTCCATCTGAAACAATAGACTGGGGTAAATGTAATCAGTAAGTGGCCGCAAATGAATCTTTTAGAGACATCAGCATTACAGAAACAAGAGATCCAAGCAGAGATGCTAAGTGGGATCTTTGGGGTTGTAATTGCAGCCCTGGGAATAATTACCTTAATTAATAGCTGCTAAGCCTGGAACCCTTGCTCCAGGCTCATGGATGAATTCTCAATTGCTGTTCTGGGAGTGTCTTTGGGCCATGCAGAAAGTGACAGTGGGGTAAGCGGACCCTGGGGACCAGGCTCAGGTGCTGAGAGCCTACTGATCCCATCTTTGCCTAACCACAAGTACATCCCTGGTGGTCAGGCAGCCATTGCCATGGACCACAAAGTGGTGAGCAACAGTTGTGGGATAGGATGCGGAGATCCATTTCATCAGCGCCTTCCTGTTTAGGAAAGAGAGTCCTTCCATATGTGCTGGCTGATAGCTCTGGTCGGAGGACAGCAGTTCTCTTGACATTGGCCTGAGAATATATAAAGAGAGAGGGAAGGAGGGAGGGAGGGAGAGAGAGAGAGTAGACAATAGCACAGCTTTCATCTGTATGTCCTCCAACCCTCCTTCATTAGACAGGCTTGAAGACTGGGAAGTACTCATGTCTGAAAGCTCAGCCACAGGCAAAATCAAGAGCAGGTTTATTTGGGGGCCAGCACCTTTCCCGTGCCCTGCTCAGTGACGTCCCTGTCTCTCTTCTCTTATGTGGTGTCAACATGCCCTGTTATCTCCATCCAAACCTCCATTTGAAAGAGGTCCTGATGCGTGTGCTCCTTCTGAGTGACCATCTCTCAGTAATGCTTCTGGAAACACAAAAACAATAACTCAAGACTTGGAAAATATTTGGAAGGGAAACAAGCTTTCGCCACCTCTTCTCCTCACTCTGTGACCTGATTGATTTCACTAATAAGATACTAGTTACCGAGGCCTTGGTGTCATCATTGATTCATTGATTGATTTTCTCTAGTGCAAGCTGATGTATGAAGAACCACTGTGGATTAAAGTTTTCTCAGCAATGACCTGAGTACTATTTACATGAAAGACGCCATTTATATGGAAAGGTTTAGAGAAGCTGGCAGGTATTTTATACTAGCAGTAGTGTCTCTCCATTTACCTTGTGGGCTTTGCCCTAAACAACAGGCATTTCCTGAGCAGTGGAAGGGAAAGATAAATAACAACTGAAACATTCTGAGGCTTTCAATGCCCATGAACCTCCTCAAATCTATTCATATTTATCAAGCATATACCAAATGCTGACCGCTTGTAAAACTCCTCTTGCTTAGTTCTCATAAGCACTCAGGAATGGACATTTTCCTACTCACAACTGTGATTAAGAGATTTTCCCAAAAGAATATAACTGGGAAGTTGCAGAGTTTGCATTTGAATTCGAGTGTCTTGGTCATGACTCCCAGACCTGTCTACTGCTGCAGAACCTGGGGAGTCATGTTTTCCTGATATCCACTGGGAAAGATTTAAAACAGCTCTCACAGCTCTGTAAAGAGTTGAAAGTAGCATTATTTGAGTACATAGTTCTGATGTGTGGTAGTCATACCAGGAATGGGCCAAAAATATATGAAAGCTTAAATTTTAAAAAATTTATTGCAATAAAAGTCACATTTCCATTAACCCCCCTTAAAGTTCTCTTGCTCACTTCAGACACACCTATCTCATCATTCTTGGCACTTTCTGAAACAGCTCTGGCAGTCCTCTTTCCTGAGTGTCTTTAGTTGTACTGTCATGGCTGCCTTGATGTCCTGAATCAGCTCAAAATGTTTACCTCTCATGGTCATTTTGACTTTGAGGAAGAGCCAGAAGTTGAACAATGCCAGATCTAGTGAATAAGATGAAGTCACGTTGTCTTGTTTTTAAGAGCCTCTCTTTTCATTGGATGGGTTAGCAGGGACATTCACTGTATTTTTATCACACCTTACAAAGCCAAGTGCTCAGTAAAACTTGACAATTTAGTTGATTAACAACCTCATGCCTGTGATCATGGCATTTCTCCTTCCCACAGCAAGAAAGGCCTTTGCAGGTAAATCCATAAAGAGAAAATTATTGGGCATGTAAGAGAAATATCAGAACCGATTCAAATAGTTTCTGCTTTTGTTAAAAAAAAAAAAAAAAAGCAAATAGAGAATTCAAGGCAGTTCCTGTCAGTAGACTCGATGCAGTTTTGGGTGTCTGATGAGTATTATTGCCAACATTTATTAGAATACAACTCCTGTTCAAAATAGGTCTGTGTTTTAATGCGCTAAAAAATGTTAGACCAGGAATTAGCACAGTAGTTCTCAACTGAGGGTGACTGATTCCGCCACATCCCAGGGGACAGTCAACAATATCAGCAGACATTTTTTGTTGTCACTCTGGGGGTGGTGGTATGACCAGCATCTGTGGATTAGAGATCAGGGAGGTTAGTAAACAGCCTGTGAATCTCGGGACAACCCCATAACAAAAATAGCCATCCCAACATGTCGGCTGTGTTGAGATTGCAAAACTTTAAGTGGGGGATTCACTTTAGAGGAAAAAGAGTAAATAAATCTGATTTACAAAAGGTAAAAAAAAATCTGATTGAATTTACAGTCTTAACGTAAGTGTGTGTTCTGGCTAGAAACTGTGATAAGCAAAGAGTCTTAATATTTTTAGCTTGATTAACAAATTATTTCAGTAAAATATCCTTCCTAGTTTAATGGGATTGGCCTCATAATTAATTTCAATCAGAAATTAACCCAAATTCCAAGAAACAGCGATGATAATAGCATTTTTGAACATCTACTACATTTCAAGTATCTGCATAATGTTTTGTTACCAGCATGTTTAATTATCACAGTACTCTGAAATATGTATATCATTACCTTTCCCGTGGGATGCTGTTTTTGGAGGTAAGAAATCAGTGATGTAGTAGAGAGATTTCTGTGATCAACCGTATCACATTTACTTTTCCTCCCAGACTACACAGGGCTATATACCCCATTCTGTCATACAGTTAAGTGGAGTTCTGTGACTGACCAAGAGTACATTAGCTGGGTGCAGTGAGATTTGTTCTTCCAGGATAGGATCCTAAAAATGCCTTTCATGTAGACCCCTAGATGTAATGGATCTAGGGAGTGGCAGGCATAGCTGAATGACCATGTGGAACAGACTCACGCTGCCCCTAACGGGACAATAGCATGAAAAAAATAAATCATTGTATTTAACTGCTAAGAAACTGGGGTCATTTTTTACAGCAGTTGATACACCCTGATTACCACAAGCAGCTGGAATTTGAGTCTATGTTTTTCTGATCACAAAGCCTCTGTGCATGACTGTTGGCATTACATTACAAATAAGTAATCATTAACCTTTTCAGAACAAGCACAAATTACTTTCTAGAAATGGATATGAAAAGATGTTTGTCATTCTGTGTGTGTGTGTTTTTTCTGGGGGGGGAGGAAGAGTCAAAGTGGGTAATTATCATTGAATTTTCTCATTACAGAGGCATAGATTGATATTAATATGGCTCAGAAGTATATGCATATTTAACAATTTTAGAAACAAAGACTATTATTTTTATGAGTACCATAGGAATAAACACTATTCATGTCATGTTCTTCAGATATTAACTTAATGGATGCTAATCCATTGCTCCTCTATCTAAGCACAAAGCATAGGCACATGGATTGTAAAGATTTCAGGGGAAAAAATGGAAAGAAGATAACCATGTGCTTCTTACTTATTCCTCTGCAAACCAAAATAAAATGCTGACTGGTAACGAATGGTCAAGATCATCAACTAGAGAGATGAACATTGCATTTCCAAGCTGGAAAACAGAGAACAATGCAGGAAGGAGGGTTGTGACTCATGGTTACTAGATTGAGAACTCTTTAATAGAAAACATTCAATTTTGTAAGACTGTGTCTAGCTCTCTCAAGCATAGAGTCAGTATTTAAATACTTACTGAATAAATCTGAAAAGAACAACGTTACTGCAATTATAAGATCTAAACACAGTGAACACATACTGAAATTGTTGGTAGGTTCTCTTTAACTTCTTGCTACCAGCAATTTCACTGAACTCTATATATTGAGCAAATATTATTGTGGAAGCAATCATTTAGTGTTTCCATGACATGCTAAGATCAGAAGTAGTTATGGTCCATGTCATTTGCCTGAAATGATGCACATGCTAAAGGCAAAGATTCTTCTGGTGTGAGATCAATTTCCATGGCATTAAACTAAAGACTTGCCCATGAAATTAAGTTTTGTGCTCTTTCAAGGACATCTGCAAAAATTTCTCGACTGTGTGTGTAATAATTCCATTCTTTCTGGGGTTATTTGTTTTTCTTTTGGCCTTTGAACTTTCAAGCTTATTGTTCAGAAATATTCCATCTTATTGTAGATCATATTGTAGTTTATGGTATATTTGGGAAGTTTTCTCACAAATCATGTGCAAATTGTTAGTTTATTCACTTATTTACAAAATGTTTTATTAACTCCTTGCCTTATATGCTCAGGAATACCACTTATGCAGCAGTTCACCCCAAATTCTCAATATTACAGTTGTCTAACCTCAGTAACACAAAGGGCATAGCCTAGTGAGAAAAGTAGGCCCGAAGATAGGTAATTTGCAAAATAATTTGATAAAACATGACTTAAAATAGAAACTAAAGAAATGGTGTTTACCAAAAAAGAAAAGTATTTCTACTAACTAGTATCCAGTTTCCAAATAGTATTTGGTTTATCTCCAAATTATTCATTAACTTCCTTCTTAATTAAGTTGCTTATGCTATCAATAACTTAATAATTTTTTAGAAATATATTAATGTGAAACTTCTTGCACTGCTAATCCCTGTTACCTGCATTCAGTAGGAAGGGTCTGTTCCAAAGATGCTTCCTCCCTGTCTCTCACTGTCCAGAAAACAGGTAATGAGATGGGTCTGGTAAGCTGGAAGTAGGACCTGGGTCTTCTCATCTCTTCCCTGGCTGCACGTCCAGTGTCCTTGGGCAGTGTTCTTTGATCATTAGCTGTTCCCCAGAAGAAAGTGCACATGAGTGTCACCCCACCCAGTAGAGTTATATCACTGAGTGTCTGGTGACTCATTTTCTCTGGAACAGCAGAGTCTTTAAAAGAACATAAAATCCGATGACTTTAATTACATCAATCCATCTGCTCAGTTGTCCCCCACTTGTGTTTCCCAGGCTCCCAGTTGTGAAATTAGAGAATGTGGATATTTCCTCTGAGACTTTTCATTAAATAGTATTCAGCATAGAGAAAGACACTGTTGAGTCTTTAATGTTCTAATACCCATAGATATGTGGTTTTCCTGTCCAGCTTGTCTCCAGCGTAAGTTTTCAGAAACTACATCTTTCATATATGCTAAGCATCCTATACCATAAGAGCCCCATCCTGTGGACAGTAAGGCCAGAATATTGCCATTTCTCTGTTAGACAACATGCACACTTCCTTGGTTGATTCAAACATTGACTAGGTTAGTACTCTGAGGATTCCTTGTGATTAAAATCAGATTATTGATAGGAGGAGAAAAGATCCCAAATAAACATTTTTCTTGGCCTCTGATTATCACATGAGTTCTTGTAATACTGTTCTTATGAGCCCCATTCTCTCTGCATCCTAAATGAATATGCCCTGCCACCCACATCCCAGAGAACACAGTGTAAATGGTGACCCTGGTATTATACAGTGGCCTCTGATACTCATAAGCTTTAGTCTTTATGAGCTTGACATGTAGAAGTTTAATTTCCATCAGTTATTGGATTTACTGATTTGTTTTTTCAGGTGAAGATAGAATGTAGGCATGTTGCTGTGTGTTAATCTCTAGGAAAGAGTCTAGGAGTAAGGACAGTGTGGTACTCTTGGAAACCCACTTTACTGGGTGTGTTTGTGTATTGGCAGCTTCATATGCAACCTCTCTCTAGGTACAAAAGGATCTTTTATTCCTATGATGTCACTCATCCTTTTTCCATCCGAGTGAAACTACTATTTAATGGAAATTTTTCAAGAAATTTGCTTTCTAATAATGACAGTTTTCCTGCCAACACATTGATTTTTCCATGCATCATTAATGCCATTGTTCCCCTCTATTTCTGTGACACGTAACATTTTTTGAGAAGCAAAACTCTCCAGATAGGGTATCATCCAACAAAATGACTTTGTCACCAGCTCCTAACTGAATATGAGCTGTCTTGTGCATCCCTCCCTAGGATTCCCTTTCTCAGTGTGTTCAGAAGCCAACAAAATATCTGCCTTTCAGTCCATTCATTTCTAATGTCTTATAGATTCTGACTCTTTTATATTCTGGAAAACACCACTACCTTGGTGCCTCTGGATCAATCCCTTACGTTTAAGGACTTGTTACTTCTCAAGAGTTTAGATCTAAAGTGTCCCCCCAGAAGTTTCAAGTATTAAGAGGTGGAGCTTTTAGAAGGTGATTGATCATGCAGGTGCTATACTCGTTAGTGAAGGTGTGCTGAGGGGGACCTGGTTGGAGGTGGGTCACTGGGTGTGTCACCCGGAAGGGTTTATTCTTGCCCTGTTTTCTCTCCTCCCTCTCTGCTTGCTGGCTGTCATGGGGTGAGCCTTTCCTCTGCCAGACCTTCTACTTTGCCATTACTGCCTTGGAGCCTGCAATTATAGACTGAGCCCACTGAGCTACTATGAATCAGATTGAACCTCCACTCCCTTAAGTAGTGGCGTCAAGTATTTCATCTCAATGATGGCAGAGTGACTAATATACTACTTTTACCATCCTAATTAATATTACACTGTCTTTTCCTTCTCTAACCATATGAGTACCTGAAGCTTACTAGCTCACCTCTCCTAGCAGCCTGCCATTATCTGATCCAGACCAATGTCTATGCATTTTTAGAAAAGGAGGCGGAACTGACAAAAACTATGCTACAGATGTATCAGGGCAGATCACAATAAAAATTTCTCCTAACTATGAAGTACTGTACAGTGCTCCAGACTTCCCAAGTATGATCTTCTTTATGCCTGTAATGATTTTACAAGGTAACTGTGACCATCTTCATTTCACTCATTCAGGGTCAGGTAGCTGGTAAGTAAGGGTGCTGACATTAAAACCACAGCATCCTTGTCTCAGCACTGCCCTTCTGCTTCCAGGTCAAGAAGTTTGCAGCCTGTTTCCTCTCTGAAGTCCTTGGTGCTGACGAGACTGAGTCCATACCAGATTGCGTGTTATCCATTTACTCGCTGGGCATTGTCTTCACTGAGATTTTTAACATACAGAGAGCCCTTCCTTAGAATAGCTGTCACCTAGGTCTATTGTAATTTATACCTGTTGACACTATGCTGTAGGTAATTCACCCTTGCAACTGTCACTTTCCACTGTCACGAGAAATAGCTAGCAAAGGGAAATCATATGCATGGCCAGTCAATACAGGACCTTGGGGTCAACTGATGCAAACACATCTGATACAAAAACACATTTTCCCAATGGGGGAAAATGAGCCTGTACCTCATAGATTTCACAGATGTCTTCTTCAATAGGACATTGTTTGATGACTTGGCAGGAACCCAAAGAAAGGGGAAATAAACATTAAGATACGGTCATTATGGGGATAAAATATTAAGCAGGCACATCTACATTTTCTGGAACTCCCCTCCAGTAGATCTTCTACTCTTGGGCTAAGTAGCAAAACACAATTGCAACGTTCTCCCAAGAAACTATTAATATTATAGGTATTGAAAAACCAATCTTCCTTGACCATTTTCTTTTGATGGCTGAAAAATAAAAATCAGAGAACCACGGAATTTTCTTCAAGTGCAAGACACTTTAGAAAGTATTTGCCCCATCTTCTATGTAGCAACTAAAGAAATTGAGGTGCAGAAATAATAAAGGACTTGCTCAAGGTTAAACATGATGAAGATTCCTCAGAGAACATAACTGAAGTGTCTCTCTCTTCCAAATTAATATCATGGCAATTACATACATTGTGGTATCCTTTACTTTCCTCTCTGCTCCCGTGGCGTTGGTAATAATGGAATCATATTCCTGTCTTCAGAGAGTGTTTGCATCTTTTCTCTCATCTTTGTGGTTTGAAACAGTTAAAGCATCAGCACCAATATGCACTTGAATTTGAAATTTGCTGTACAATTCAGCTGCTTTTCATTTTTTACCATTTCACACCTTGTCCGCATCTTGAGCAAGCTTGTAAGTTTCCAGTGCATACATTTCTTGTGATGATATATTGTCCTGGTGGAAAATTTCATTTACTGGTTCTGCCCTTTGCTGAACCTGTTGCTAGTCAGGGAACATGATAAGCGTATAAGTAGCGTGCTACTTCATTTATCATACATCGTTTTAGACACTCAAATATCTCATATACAATTCTGCATTCTGCACAGAGAAGAACTACCCAACTCCCAGAAAAAAAGATCTCCAAATGAATTATCAGCTTACGATATATAAATGTATCCTCTTAATAAAAATTAATCATAGTTTATACTAAATCTGCAAGTATCCTTTATTATTTTTTGTCTCTGTAGCCTTGCTAACCACATACTATCAAACACTAATAGAACACATCTGGCTTTTGTGATTTGATGTATAAGAGGATGGGAAGATATAAAAATGCTGTCGATTGTCAATAACTGAATTAAACTGTGAAATAAATCAGGGCACTGGGGAATCTCAGCAGTGTCCCAAAGGCTGCTTAATGCCATGCTTCTCACACCGGAAACACTTCAACATTTTCTTCCTGTTGGCTTATGTGAAAACAGCCATAAGTCAGAGCTAACATTTGCAGAAGTTTGAATTTAGCTGAAGAGAGCAGGTGTGCATCTGTGAATGGAAAAGCCAGTCTTAGCATCTTCCTTAGAAAGTCTGTTTCTTAAGGGTTATTTCCCAGGGCTGCTACAGGAGGTTAGGCCTACCTAATTTCAGTAAGTTTTTATGTATTGATTTCTGCTCTTCCCCTGCCTGTCATTACAATGTTTTACTAGCAACCATGTTTTATGTGTAGCATTAAAAAATCTACATTCTGTCAGAATGGGGCCATTGGAATTTTGAAAGTGAAACTTGATTTACATTAAACACTGCTTAGACTAATTAGGATCTTTCTCAAAGGAATTGTGAACATGAAATATAGCTAACAATTATGTGTTCACTGTCCTCCTGTTCTTTTTCAGCCTAGGAAGTACTTTGGCTGGATAGAACCCATACAGAGAGATGGAGGCTATGGGCACTTATATAAGGAAGGATAAATAATTCCATGTTTTCTCTTGTATGCGAAATCCAAAATGTAAATAATTTAAGGTTAGCAAAATAAAAGATAGATGATGGGGAAAAGAGACGTAGACCTTTTGGAGATGGAAAAAGATACAGGGATGGAGGAAGAGGAAAGGGAGGGGAAGTAAAGGGATTAAGATGCTATATGTATATGTACCAGCTCCACGTGATTAATGTATTTATTATGTGTCACAAACAAGTACTATTTAAAAGATGGGAGCAATAAAAAAATAAAAATATAGACAGAGGCCAAAGCATTCTTGTTTATATAGGGCTGTTGTCCTTCAGAAAAAGTAGTGGTACCATGGATCTTTCAGCAGCACACTGCCTCATCTACATGTAAATATGACCCCTCTGGGCTTTGCTTGGCAGTGGGTGTTCACAGAAAGGGAAGATGCTTCTCAAATGAAAATTCATAATTACTTTTATAAAAAAAAAGATGTCCCTTTCTGAAATATAGAAAGAGGATGCAACATTTAAAAGTAACATCACTTCTGGCCACTGAAAAACACCTTAACTACATAAATCACAACAAAGCATTTGTTTTTGTTTTTTGTTTTTTGTTTTTTTTGGTTTTTCTCCGGTACCGGGAACCGAACTCACGACCTTGCGCTTGCCAGGCAGGCGCTGTGCCGCTGAGCTAAATCCCCAGCCCCATAACAAAGCATTTGATTTTCTCCACTTCTCACCTTGGTAAAATGCTCTCAAGACCTTGGTTCTTGCTGCTTTTTGCATCACAGTATCTTTGAGATACTGGTAAAAGTTATTGCTCTGCTCTACAGGAAATGCACATGCCCCCAAACACACAGATATTTGCATATAATTTTAGCGGGTACAAGTACTCTAAGGTTCATCCATGGATCTCTGAATGTGGCAGAAAGCACACAGGATTGAAATCGCTAGCCACAAACAGGCAGGTTTTTAAGCCTCTCTGAACTCAGTTTGGGCATCTGTAAAATGAGCAGAAAGATAGTACTTGTCCACTAGTGTGTTAGCCAGTTTTTCCATCACTGTAACAAATACCTCAAAGAACCAACTTTATAAAGAGAAAAGTTTATTTTGGCTCATGGTGTTGGAGGCTTTATTTCAGTGTTGATTGCCCTTTGGGCCCATGGTGAGGTAGCACATCGTGGTAGGATCACATAGTGGAATGAAACCACTTACATCACAAGCCAGGGAGCAAAGAGAGAAAAGAGGGGCTAGAGTCCCACAGTCCTGTCCTAGGCCACACCCCCAATGACCTACAAACCTCTCTCTAGGTCTCTCCTTTCCTCTCAGTAGTACCACCCTGGGATAAACCCTTTAACACGTGGATTTTTAAGTGACATTTAACATCCAAACCCTAGCAAATGGGATGTTTTGAAGATAAGGGTAAACAAAGATCAATGTGTTAGGACTGATTCTGCCTGGCACCTGATATTTGCTTAGTTAGCGTCTGTTTTCTGTCCTCTCTTCTATTAACTTACTAGGAAGCAAAGGGATCTGCTAGGAAATAAAGTTTGGCAGACTACAGCCTGTGCCCAAATCTTGCCCACTTCTTGTTTTTCTAAACAAAGCTTTATTGGAACACAGCTACACACTTTGTTTACATGTTGTTTATGGCTGTTCTTGTGCTATGATTGCAGAGTTGAACAGTTTTAATAAAGATTACCTGGCTTGTAGACCAAAAATATTTACTGGATGCCCCTTTTCAAGGAAAGTGTATGGGAGACTCCTATCTTAGAGCTACTGACACAAGTCAAGGTCATTTTCAGGTTACTCTCCTCACCCTAATTGGAGGAATCTGTTTACTCCTATTATGGTGCTGTTCTGTGGAGGTCAAATCTGAGATAGATATTGGGAGTTGGTGGTTAGAAGTTCTGATGGCGACAGTTAAGATTCCAGCTCTAAACTAGAATCAAGTCTAATGTTCATGAAGAGGAAAAATGGGTGAATGCATTTGTTGTATCTACAAGTGAAATACTTGTAGATTGAACTATTGATCACCACAGGAGCATGGCTGCAGTAAAGGAAGCTGGATATAGAGCTGAACATCCTATACGCTCACATGTATATAAATATCTAGGCCATACAAAACTAATTCAAGTGATACAAGTCAGCATATGGAGGAGAGGGTAGCATCCCTGGAAGAGGCACAAGGGAAACATGAGATATTGAGATGTTTTCTACCTTCATTACTTAGCTCAAGATGGTAGTTATAGATGGTTAAATTAAGTGCAGGTTCTGTATGTGGTCTGTTAAATCTAAATTAAAATAATAGGACAGAAAAAAGAGATACAGAGATGGGGGGAGGCAGGGAGAGAGAAAGAGAGAAATGCTCTAAGCTAAGGCTGTCAGGGTTCAACTCCTGAGCCCACCACCAACTACTTACAGGACTTACAGCAGCCCTCTTCATGCTGCCTCAGTTTCCCCCATTGTAAAATGACCATATGGTTATGTAGGTCTAAATGTTCTTATCTACAATTCCAAATTCCAAACATCCTAAAAAGCCAAGGTGTTCTCATAATTCATTTAGTGGCAAAGTTGACTTTACCTTGTATCAGGATATTTATAATTTTTTTTAGTCCACTGAATGTGAAAAATGATAGATTATGCTGAAGGAATATTAATGTGTTTGACTATGGAATATGGCCCAAGACCATCTGAAGAATATCATGTGATGAATGGTATATATTTTCTGAATTAACTTTCTAAAATATTTTTTAAAATCTTAATTTTAAAGCATCTGAACTCAGGGCTTTGGGTAAGGGATTGTGCATCCCTTCCTGGTAGAGTTTAAGGATTAAAATAGAACACTCAAAGAGCACTACAAGAGGGCCTGTCCCACACAAAGCTCTCAAAGAAGGTGAAAACCCATTCTGGTTGCTGCTCCCACTCCATAAAAGCTTGTGACTGTCATTTTTCTTAGGCTCAGTTGGTACTATGAAAACTATCATGTGACAAGTTTCTAAGAACCAGTTTCAATTTACCCATAAGCAAACTTTATGAGAAAAGGGTAGAAAACTCTGGCCTTTCAGGGGAGCCAGTACCCTGAATTATCACCCAAGAAAACATCTCAGTGGGGACTCTCAAGAGCAGCCGTTTTCTACTACATCTCCAAGTGGATACTTCTTCCACTTAGCCCACAAATTGCTAAGTGTTCTTGAATAGGGCCTGAGGGCTTCTGTGAAGGGCCAGGAGAAGGGTTTTATCTAGTGCTGATTCTTCCTGAGTCTAAAAAAATATGCCATTTCCTGCATTCAGGCTGGGCTGTGCATATTTGAAGCACTTCACTGAAGGAACTCCACTGTCTGACATCTTTGCTTGTGCAAAGATAAATGATCCTTCAAATGGATTTTCAGTATCTGAAAGTAATCAGAAGGAAAGGCTTGTGCTTTAGTAGAAAGGGTAATGGCACTGGGTACCCAAATCCCCATTTCTGGCCTTGAATCAGTCACTGAAGATCCTCCTTGCCTCTGTTTACTCATTTGTATTTTGAAGGGATTTTATACCTTGAAAAGTAATTTCTAATATTCCTCTCAACTGTGAATTCTAACTGTCAGTTTTGGAAAGCTGGAAATCAGTTCTTACCAGTCATTCCAAAATCCTATATATGACATGAACCAAGGATTTATAAAATGAGAAACTTTACAAAAACTTATTGATCTAAAATGTAACCTTTTGTTCACTGTGGCATCTTCAGTATCTAAACTAGTGCCTGGCACAAAATACCTACTCCAAAAGCATTGACGGATGAATGAATACATGATTATTGCAATACCAGATCTGTTATTGAGGAAACAGTAGTTTCTTTGATAAATACTAAGTTTATGTTACCTAGTAATTCTTGCAAGTAACAAAATTTTTTCAGCAATACAAAAAAAAATCACAACTCAAAATGATTTATGGGGAAATTGTCAAGAATTCAAGAGGTAGACAGCATCTTTGCTGCCATATTTCAAGCTCAGTAATGTCAATAAAGACCAGGTTTCTGCCATCCCTGACATGTCAGCTTTCTGTGGTTGCTCATTTTGTGATTGCAATATGGCTGCTGCATTTCCAGATACCTTTTCCAGCAGACTTCTCACTTCTTATTGGCAAGAAATAAGTCACGTGATCACTCTTAACCTACTTAACCTATTATGGGCAAGAGGTCTGGGATTCATAATCTTGCCCTTGATAATTCAGGGTTGATGATTAGAAAGAAGGAAGCAGATGAATACATTTATATAGTCAACCAATAGTGATTGCTCTTGTACCAAGCATGTTTAGTAATTGTTTAATAAATAAATGAATAAGTGAATGAATAGATGGATAAAGAAACATATGGTGTCTCTATAAACACATATTAAAATGTCCAATATGTGATCTAAAGAATAAGTTCCAGAGGAATTTTCTGGAGATGTTACACCATAATCTGGTGTGAGCAAGAAGATGTCACGGGGGTGCTGGGGATTTAGCTCAGCGGCAAAAGCGCCTGCCTGGCAAGCACAAGGTCGTGAGTTCGGTTCCCGGTCCCGGAGAAAAACCAAAAAACAAAAAAAAAAAAAAAAAAGAAGATGTCACGGAGTCAGTGACACATAGCCTGGTCTTGAAGTACTGGACACTGGTCCAGATCTGGCGAGGCCATTTTACCTGTGGAGTAATTTGTCCCAGTACAGAGAAGTAAAAACAAACAATATGTATTACTGGAAGAGGGGCATTGAATGAGGAGAGGAGAGGTCAATAGGGTATGGTATCTAAGGATCAATTTAGAAAAATAGATTTTATTGCTCAGCTAACTGACAAAACCTTGTAGTATTATTAATGAAAAGAATACTTTTTAGATTTATTGAGCTATACATTACCTAAAGTAAAATCAACTTTTTAGGATATAATTCTATGGGCTTTGACACATGTGTACAGCCAATATGACTAATAGCACAATTATGATTGAAAACTGTTTTTCCCAAATAGTCACCCATGCTGCTTTACAATTTGCTCCCCATTGACCCCAAGCCCCTAAAAATGCATCTGCTTTCCATGACTATAGTTTTTTTCCTTTTACTAAATGTTATATATATTGGAGTCTTCCTCCTATCACTTACTATATACCTATACACTTGAGATTCATCCATGGAGAAATCTTTGTTAATATCTAAGAATAGGATCGCCTTTAGGTGTATGTTAAGTACAAAACAGTTTCCTCAAAGGTTCCCTTCTGTGATCAGTGTGAGCATTCCGGTCCCTTACTCCACATTTTTGTCAGTGCTTGGTGTGGTCAGCTCGGGGTTTGTTTTTCTTCTTTCTTCTTTTCACTTCTTTTCTTTGTTTTCTTAAGTTTTAATCATTCTAATAAATGTGCAATGACGTGCCGTTGTAATTTTGATTTTGATTTCATTTCCCTAATGCCTGGTAATAGTAAGCATCTTTCACATACTGGTTTGCTTTCTATAGATCTTCTTTGGTAAAGTACTTAGAGATTATTATTTTCGTTTTGGACTGCAATATAGTACGAAGCTAACTTTAAAAAGACAAATCTGAGTCTGACACAGGATATTCATGGTGTGAAAATCAGATGGAGGAACATGACAGTTAAGCTTACTTGTCACCCTGATTGGGTTGTAAGCCACCTAGGTGATTGGGAAAACGGACTTCTGGGTGCGTCCGAGTGGATCGTGGAGGTGTGACCGTGTGGTCTGAATCTAGTTTATGGCCCCTTGCTCTCTGGCTCTGCTCCCGTTCCACTTCCCAGCTGCCATGAAGCAAGCAGCTTTGTTCTGCAACACCTTTCTACCATGTTTCTGACTTGGATCCAACTGGCCGTGGATTAAAACCATAAGCCAAGTTAAACGTCCCCTCCGTTAAGCTGTGGGTGTTGAGTATTTTGTCATAGAAACACAAAAGCTGGCTAGGTGGTTCTCAGAAACTAAGCGTAAGGTGATGAAAAAGGTAAGAGATCTACAGCTACGAAGTTGGTCTACCCTAACAAATGGATATTGAACACAGAAAGTACCTTTCTCTGTGCATGCCAGTACACTGAAAGGAATGATGACCATCACTTCTGAGGCAGGCACGTGTGTATATACTTTAAAAGTGTGAACTCACTCCATCTTCACATCACTGCTGTTGGGTTCTAGTTCTTACCACTGCTTGTCATCTGAGGAACCTGAGGTACAGAGAACAAAATCACTCCTTTAAGATCACGTAGCTTGTAAGTAGCAGCTGAGGGATTGGAACTCTGGTAATCTGCCTCTGACAGCCCTGCTTGGTACTGTCCTCATAGAAGCACCTCCATTAGTGTTTGTTGAATTTTAAAAAAAATTAAACCACAAGAAATATCCTCCATAAACATCTGCATTATTACATATCACTGAAAACTTTAAAATACTGTTTTTAAAGAGAAGTAGTATACCTATTTCAGAGTTCTGGCTCTTTGTTTCAAACCTTGCTTTGTGTAGAAAGCAAACTTGAATTGTAACTCTTCTCAATAATGTATCACAGATATGCCATATTATTTAGAGACTAATAGAACATGAATGTGCTTCCTTGTTTATCGGGCAGGATAAACAGTGGTGGATACCAGACTAGGCAGACTGTACAGTTCAATATCAATTTTCTGTTATTCTTTCCCAAATCTGTCCTCTTATTGGTGGAAGAGAGAGAGAACCAGGGATAGGATGCTTCGTGGAGACACTCACCTGTCTTAGTCTACATGTACTTGAGCCCTTCCCCACTGAGCTGGATGCAAGCTCAGTGTGCACCAGCACCACTGCGGTGAACATTCATGCCTCTCAAAAGCTTGGCTGCACCCACATCTGAAACCACCTCTGCAGAGCAAGAGGGATGAGGGGAAGCAAACAAAAAAACATGACAAAAAGCCTTTTTATCCTTTCTCATTTCTTGGCCCAGTTATAGGAGAGTTAGTTTGCTGAGTACTCCAAGAAGAGATAACAAGTGCTAATTATAGTATCAATAATTTAGTCTAGGAACTAAGGCAGTCTGTGCTACCAGATCAAAATGGAAACGTTTTTACAGATTTGATATTGTGAGAGTGTGAGAAGCCCAGCTTTGTCAGGATAGCACACTAATCCCCAGAAATGAAGTCCCCAGAATCCATCTGATTTGTTTCAAAGTCAGTCAGGAAAGAGAATTTGCTTTTTGTTTTGTTTTTTCTTAGTGACTTCTTTGAAACAGGTATTTGATACTGTGCGTTAGCCATGATTCACGTGTGGACAGTGGAGGGGTAGTGGTGCTGCAGAAGCATTAGGCTTATTTTTGGTGCCAGAAAAGTGATGGGCTATTGACAATAAAGTCCGTCTTCAACTCCCTAAAGCAAGATGCTTGCTGAAAGAGAATTGAGAAAACTTTTGATCAAAAAGGTAACAGTGTTTGATAAATTTCCATTAATTGACTTAATCTTTCCCTGGTACTGTCCATTATATGATTACAGACCGGTCCTCTCAGAGGAAAGACTTTGGCTTATTATATTTTAGATAAAGTACACCCATGGAGTAGAATACCAGAAATCCAATTAAAATATCATATAAAAATCCAATTTTGTGATGAGGCTTAAATCTCAACTACTGCCATTAACTTTGGATGGTGATATGTCTTTCTGAGGCATAGGTATATTCTCAATTGTTCCTAAAATAAGATAGAAAGCAACATTTTCCTCTGCACATATGCCCAAACTGTAGAAAATCTCTCACCTAGTTTTTTATTTAACTGTGTGAAGCAGTCTGATCGTGTGCCAAAATTAAGGTTTGACACCAGTCTTTACTGTACGATCATGACAGAATTCTTTCTCATGACTGAATTGCCTCATATGTAAAATAGACATTAGGAAATGTATCCTGGAGTTTGTTATGAGAATTAAATACATTAATGTGTGGGAAATGCTTAGGACAGAGTAACCACTAACTTTCTAACTTTTTATCCTCAAAATTAGGAAATTGAAAGGAATATTGTTCATTCCTATACACACACAAATACAAACTTCATTAGGCTATATAATGTTAATATAAGAATAATCATAAGCCAGGCGTGATAGCACATGGTTGTAATCATAGCCCTCTAGGAAGCTGAGGCAGGAGGATCCCAAGTTCAAGCCCAGCCTGAGCACATTAAGAAGTCAATGAGATTCTGTCTCAAAATAAAAATAAAAAAAAAAGTGCAAGGAATATATTTCCGAGAAAAGGCCCTGAGTTTAATCCCCAGGATGCAGAAAAAAAAAAAAGAGAAAGAAAAAAAAGAAAGGAAGGAAAGAAGGAATAAGAAAAGAAAAACGTAAAGGAAACATCACAACCTAAGGTCATCTACTCTGTGGAGGTCCAAATACCAAGTCAGATGCTAACACTGTGACTAATACTAACCATTAATTGAGTGACCATCTCCAACTCAGAAGATCTAAATTTGCCATCCAATCTTCCTTACCATTACTGTACAAGTGTCTCTTGCCCAGAAATGATGCTTCTATTAAAAGGTATTTGATTTATAAATATTCCACATTTTGATAAGTCAGAAGAAATCAGTGGCAGGCACAAGTACTCCAAGTAGCCCCAATGTCCAAAGAATATTGGGAATCTCTGAGCCTTGCAACAGCCTATGAGAAATATGTTCTGAAAATGACCAAATCGTATAATCCAGTAGGTATTTTATAGGAATAATGTTGCACTTAGACGGTAAGTTACCAAAGTGAAGCATTTTGTTCAATGAGTTACCATCCAGCAACACTAAATTCTACTTTGGTTCTGTAAATCATGGAAATTGGCATTTCTCCTTTCTAGGCTCACAGGGAGAATACTAGACAACCCAGTATCCTACAAGATTGTGTCAATAGCAACCTACCATTTGGATAGGAAGTTTTTCCTTAGGGCTTCTTTTCTGGTCAAGTTTTCATTTTCCCTTAAAATCTACTAACAAGAGTCTACCGTCCCTCACATAGCTTTGAGTTTGCCAGTCTTTTAATTCTACCGGATGGATTAGAATTGAATCCTAGTGCAAGTTTCTGTCCATCTAGGAGTAGCGTAGCAGAGTTTTGGGTTGTTGTTTTTATTCTGGAAATCACGTTATCATCCCCAATAAAAACCACCTTGGCTGTCTCTGGTATCACACACCAGACTGCACATAATTCCATCTAGATTTTCAGTAGTGGGCATCAACAGAAACATAAGCAATCCCTAAAAAATAGAAGAAGGGAGATCAAATGATTTGACCAAACAAATCACAATTTTGATGTCTTTTGTTGTTGCCTTCGCCCTTGGTTCCAACTTTTCTCACGTAATCACGTGATTACAGGCAGAAAGTTGAGACGGTATTTTGAGATCAGTGACAGTTAGATGGGAGAGACATGGAAATATTATTCATGATTCATTCAGCGTCTTCCCTTTCCTCCTCATGATCATTTCACAGAGCTGCCTATCACTGAGTCTTGGGTTCACTTCTAAGAGAAAAAGGCTTGAGGCTCGAGCATACCAGAAAATGAATCCAAAGCTTTTCTGCCACCTGCTACCACGTTTCAGAAATCTTCCTGGATGAATACTAGTGAAGCTTTAGGAGAACAGGGAATGAAATCATGTTTGCATTCCATCAGCAAATATTTTCTGAGTGTCTCCTGTGTACCAAGTGTTGTCATAGGCAGTGGAACTACAATAAGGAACTAAAAAAAAGTCCTGGTTTCTAAAGCATCCATTCTACTGGGAAGGCAAGTGACTTAGCTAAGGATATGCGCTGGCAGCATATAGTTACAAACTGTGGTAACTGAAGGGGGGATGCAGTGTCAAGATAGAGGAAATAAAGGGGGTAAAATTTTGATTGAGATGGTTGAGGTAGGCCACATCCTGAAAGGTATATTAGAGGACCATGAATGAAAGACGGAGTGGCAGAGTGGGTCCAGAGGGCTGCCTCGTATCAGGTGTCAATTCCAGCCCTTGTCATTTGACCTTGGACAGATTATGTAACCTGTCTTGGCCTTGGTTTCTTCATGTACAATTGGGATGACAAAACCACTTGTCTCTTCCAGGAAATCAATGGGGCAACTCTCTGCAAAGGAGCTCATTCCTGTAAACGGTTTAATAAATATCACCAATCATCACCACTCTAACCGCAGACAATGCTGGTAGAAACAGAAGTACTAAATTGAGACCCTCAGAATCTCATGAATCAGGACAGTTTTTTTTTAAACTCAGCATTTCCATAGCCAATTATTACATGGATATTTCTAGCCACAAAGAGATGGGAATCTCTTCTTTGCTCTGTTTTGAGACACATCCTGGCTCTTCCTGAATCCAGGATGGTTTTCAGCCTGTAATCTTCCTGACTGAGGACCAAGTAAAAGAGCAAACATGTCTCCCAGGCCACTTGGAATCCAAGCTGTATATTAGATCCCTTCTCATAGAACATCATCACTTTATTCACAGCCATTGTCGGTTAGGGAGTATTATTTCCACGGTACAGATGAAGACATGGAGCTCAAAGAGGCTCAGGAAGTTCTCTTCATGTCACATAGGTAATAAATAGCTGAGAAGGATTCAGACAGAGGACTTCAGACCTCAAATCCAATGCTCTTTCTGCTCTAATCTAGTCCTGAAGCATTGACCTAGTCACTGATAAAGCAGCTATTCATCAGCATCTATGTGATATCCAATCTCACGCACATAGGACAGCACAAAGGAATTCCAGAAATCTTCTTCCCTGACAAGCATTTGCCCCCATCAGAACCAAGAGGTCACAGACTTTTAAGTTAAGAATCATCTGTAGCACAGTACACCAAGGCCCCTAGTAGGTGATACCCCTGTCAGAGCCTGGGAAGTTCTGCTATTATCTAAAAATCTCTAGGATCTTTTATTTTCCATTGCTCTTTCCAGGTGGAAGTTAGATCTTTCCTGACAACCTGGGATAGATCCTTTTCCTACACAATTATAAGGGGCATTTAATTCCTTAGTATGTATCCCATGTGGAAACCCAATATTAAAGACAGGATTTAGCATATTGATTTTGGTAGACCTCGTAACAACTACTTTTTTGGGGGAAAAAAGCACAATGGCACCGCCACTCTGGGAAAAGGGGACATATTGACTCATTAAGAGAGACTGTTGACACTTCAAGCTTCAGAAAGTTGCTTAACAGGATATGAAATTAAAGTAGGATTTCTGGCCAACAAGTTTCCTCTTAGACAAATCATCAACAAAGAAAGTTGTAAAATAGGATCTTCCCAATTAAAAACAAACAAATAAACTACCAAATATCTTAGGTAAGAATCCTTACCAGACAGATCACAAGAAGGTGTTTCTGAACGACAAGGAGTGTTCAGGGTAGCCCAGAAATGAGAGACAGTCCCTGCTGCTTCATTGGGTTACCATCCTTAACTCATACCAGAACTGCTGCAGAAGGATGTTTCTAGGGTTATCCAGATGGTTGTACCTCTCTGTAACAACAAAACAACTCAGTGATCATACAAATCTTTTTTTGCATTGAGTTTCCAAGCCCCTCAAACCTTTCTGTTTAAAATTTTATGTGTTTATTTTAGGCTGTAAGGTGTCCCTGTGTTGTTTAAGCTTGTTCCCAACTTCTGAGCTCAATGGATCCTTCTACCTTAGCCTCCTGAGTATCTGGGATTACAGGTGCATACCACTGAGCCCAACCCAAAGACCCTTCTTGATGTATGCATGGATATAATCCTTTGCTGGGTAATTTCTGCAGAATGCACCTCTAATGTGGCCATATCCACATTTAAATCCTTATAATCAACCATTGTGCATCCAGAAATCTGGAGAAGTGTTGTTTTACTCTGTCCTCTTAGGTTAGAGGCTGAACTCACCTTATGTAATTGTGAGTCACAAGGGTGGTAGACACAGGCTAGCTTTGTTCATCACCACAAGCAACATCACCACCCAGGGCAGTTACTTTGTCCACCTCCCTGTGATTTTCAGAGCTGGAGAGAGTAGCCTTCCTCACCCTCCCCCGGGGGCAAGACTAGTACAGTCACCATCAAGAAGCTTTCTCCTAACACAGTTTTGACTTCCAGACCTACACTACCATGATTTCTTTCAGCTGTGAGTTTTCCTTTCTACCTTGTGTGTGCTTGCTCCCCACAACGGTCTCCATATTCCCTCCATACACCCACTTCTCTGACACCAGTGCCCCCACACAGCTGTAAAGTCTTCGTTGTTATAGGGTTTGCAGGAAATGAAGAAATCTTGCCCCTGTTGCTGCTGACTACTTAATGTACTGTCACAACATGCGTTGGAGTTTCTTTCTGGCTGAAATGATTTCAAGGATTGTTTTTTGTTTTCCTTCGTTATTAAATGCCAACTTTAAGCCTCCCTATCTGCCAGTTAACAGATACTATTAGCATTTGAAGCCAGAGTTCACACTGGGTCTCTCTCCCATCTCGGACAGCAACCTGGCATACATATCCTTCCTGCAGAACCGCAAATGTACCGCATCTCTTTGGAAACGTATAGCACCCATTATGGCTCTGCACTTTCTAAAACACATCTGGGGAAACTGAGAAGCTCCTTTTGAAGGATTACATTACAGCTTTGATTTTTATTTATAAAACATAAAGGACTAATATGTATCAGTTAGGACATTTTGCTTCCAAAGTGCATTGTAGCAAAATAATTGGAAGGCAGTTGCTATGTGAAATAGATGACAGATTTACAGGACATAAAAAGCAGCTTTTTCTTTGTAATAGTGTAATTGCCTTAAACCCCACAATCATAATTGTTATCAAAAAATAATCCCAAGGAAAGGCTAATATAAGGTGAGCACACTATTACAAGAGCCCTAATACACTCGATCCCTTGAAGAGCAAATGTAGCTCTCAATCTCCGGGTGCTTTTAGTGTCAGTCAGAGAGTACTCAGTCATTTCTGAGCATCAAGCCTGCAGTATTGATTTTTCCGCTGACTGAAACCGCCATATAAGCATAAATTTTGCATGAGCCTTTCACTTTGTAGACTCTCCTTTGGTCAGATGACACATGATGTGCACATGGAGACTGTATAATAACAATGCGTGGTCAACCTGCAGGCATTAAAGCGCGGGCTCTCGCCACTCTGAAGGACAAAAGCTGCAGAGAGAGGTGCCGCCTCGCCAGCCGGCGCCCAGGAAAACAAATACTGTCCTCCTCTCAGCTGCCGCCTGCAATTTTATTTTCTACTTCTCTCTTCTATGTTCACATCTCCTGTTTAGAAAAGCCCTGCAAAACACACACATACACACACACACACGCACATGCACACAGGCACACGCATAGGCACAGACTCATTCACACTCTAGGTAAAAGTCTTTCTGGAAAAGCGTCCCCCGTAATAATGGCTGCACGGCCACCCTCCCCTCCCTCTGCAAGGCCTTCTGGCCTCTCCAGGTTGTTTTGTTACCTCTCCTGCTTGATGTCATTTATTTTGTGTTGCCCCAGAGACTAAATAGTGTGTAACAACATTTGATAAGATCTGGTATCCTGCTGGGAAAGCCTTATCTAAAGATGTGGCTCATTGATACACAAGTACAAGAAAAACCAACCCTCCTAATAGCCCCATTCCGTTTAACCTACTTTGGCCCTGTTTGCGATCTCCTTGTTCATTAATACCTCTTTATCTCCGCTCCTGATGATGGAAAATGTTCTGCTGGGAGAGCAATCATTCTGTTAGGAGATTTTGCCAGCGGAAGCGAGAGGAGTGTATAATCCTGCCCCTGTGGGTCTGAGCCTACCTTAAGCCCGGGTGGTGTAATTGCTACTCAGCTCTGTCATTTTAACTGTGGCCACTTTATGTAATGAATTTATAGTATAATATAAAGAATCCACAAGATTAAATTGAATTGGTTGGGACAATATCTGTGTCTATTTATGTGTATGTGTGTGTATGTATGTGTGTGTGTACATGTAGATTACACATAACAATCCCTGTTGAGTGGATAGATAAAGCCAACCAGAAGAACACCATTTCCTTCCTCCCTCCCTCCCTCTCTCCTTCCTTCCTTCCTTCCTTCTTTTCTTCCTGGCGGTACTGGCAAACCCAGGGCCTAAGCCTTATCCTAAGTCCTTTTTTAAATTTTATTTCTTATTTTGAGACAGGGTCCTGCTAAGTCACTAACTTGCCCAGGCTGGGCTCCACCTTACAATCCTCCTGCCTCAGCCTTCCAGAGTAATAAGATTGCAGGCATGCCACCACACCCCAATCCATCTTATTTTAAATAAAAATCATGGTGCCAACAAGTTCTTGAACAAGAAATGCACTCATTTTCCCCTTTGTGTAACCATTTGGAATAACAGTAATAACATTCACCCTGAAGCTTGCTAACCTGAAGGAAGAGAGGTGTTAAACTCAGAATAAACCTCTTTGAATTTCAGCAGCATCTAATTAAGGGTATAAACATCACACATAGGCAGCACTATTTATGTAAATCTAGCCGTGATCTGATCTATTTTTAAGAAGTGCTCCTTCGTCCATCTGGGAGGTCCCATTGCTTAGAATGGAGAAATGGACTCTATGGTGTTTAATTTTTTAAATGTCTCCCCTTTCTGGCTTCATCATTGCTACTTGTTGTTTGAAAATTGCTCTTTTTATTTCTACTTGATGGCATCACAGGAGATATTTCTACTTAAAATCCCAGTTATTACAGCAAGCATCGTTCTCTGAAACGAGCTTGGGCTGAGGAGAATGAGCCAGCAGACACATAAGAGCTAACCTCGGAGGAGAGCTTGATCTCCCAGCTAGCGGGGGAGGGGGAAAGATCCGGTTTGTTCTTTATAGGAAACTAAAAATCTGTGCAGAAAATGCAATAAACTCTGTTGTTAGTGCTTTATTTGTTGGTCTCTTCCCACTAAAATAGGCTCAGATACCAATTGGTCAGAATGTTGAATGTTAAAAAGAAATAAAAATGAGATGACTCCCCAGCCCAGCTGATCTCCCCCTTCTGAGACTCCTTTCCACATTTGGCTCACGTGGTCTCAACTTCGGGATCCCAGGAAGTGTTCCACAAAGACCCAGGACCTTCCGCCATACCTAAGGTGGTCCACACCAGAAACCAGCACCCAGCACGGGCGTGGGTGTTGTGGAGAAATTTCCTACTTTGGTTTTTTAAAACTTTTTAGTTTTTCCTCCTTTCACTGCCTCTTAACCTCCCCCTGAGGTTCGGTTATAACCAAGGGAGAAAAACAAGGAGGCTCAGAGATGTGAAAGGATGGTAGAGGAATCTCTAGTGCACACATCAGGGCCTGTTGCCTCTAACACACCCTTGTGTCTAAAAGTTGTTCCTATCCTTGGGAAACCCTGCATCCTCCCAAGCGTGAGACTGCCCTAGTCACTTCTCCCATAGAGATGGGCATGTGGTGGGGAGGACAATGAAGGAATTGACAGGCTCCTGGATCTCCTGAGTGTCTCTCATCATAGGGTAATGGCACCAAGATGCTTCCTTTTACTTGTTTTTAATCTGAAGCTGGGTCTGGTTCCAGCCAAGTGAAGACGGACCCTGGGGAGGTTAGGATAATCCTGCAGACCATTTGCCAAGTGTAACTACATAAGTTTTACAGCCTATCCACAGTCAGCAGTAGCGCGCGCGCGCACACACACACACACACACACACACACACTGTATTCTGAGCACCCCTGGAACTTCCTTAGCTCCTCTGGGTATTTTGAATGAACACTATTGAATCCCCCCAAGAACTTCTCTTGCTGCTAGCTAGATGATAGAAGTGGTAGTGGTGGTCAGGATAGGGAAAAAGGGAAGAGGAGAAGGAAGAGGAGAAGAGAAAGGAGACTTGTGCATTAAGACTCAAACAGGGAGCTAGGTATTTGTAAGTGCTCTGAGATTTGATCTTCTTCACAGTCTTACTAAGAGGCATTGTGTTATTTTATAAATGAAAATCTCAGGTTAGGAGGAAGGGAGGGAGTGCCTTGGTCAAGATCTCAGCCAATAAATGACATCATTATTGTTTGTATTTTTGGTCTCTCTGACTTCAGACTCATGCTCTTTCACTGTATCATGGAGCAGCCCTGTTAGTTCCAGCAGCTGCTTCAGAATACAAGCCCTGGTTGAGTGGATAGAGAAAGATAAGGCTTAGGAGAGACAAGGAGGAGGGAGGCCTTAGGAGAGACAAGGAGGAGGAAGGCCTGCCTCTGCAGGCTGCTCTGGGACATGGGTGGTAAAATTGACTCTGGCTGTGGTACAAGAATAGTTGATTCTGAAAAAAAATCCAGCTGATTGACAGCTTTAAATAAATGTCTCCTTGCCGATATGAACTGAAAAGCATTAACCAAAAACATGTTTCTTGGTACACAGGGCTACCTTTCCCATGGAAATGCTCCTATACGGAATATAAATGAGCTTCCTATTTGCAGACATGGGCCCCTGTGTTTGGAGAAACCTACACCCCCTGCTTCTGTTCATACATGATCACAGGCCACGTGCTTGCTGCTTCTTTCCTTGGGATGCCTTGCCCTCTGAGGTCACATGGCTCTGCACAGGTCTGCTCAAAGCATCTTATCAGTGAGGCTTTCTTGAATCAAAGTATTGAAAGTAGTACTTCCAACTCGGGACACACTATGGTTTCTCTCTGCCTTATTCTTAGCAGGGGATAGTCTGTTAATTTCCTTGAATATTTGCCCACTTCCTACTTCCCCTATGAAACAGAAGCTCCTGCAGGGCACAGACTTTGTGTGGTCCCTCGGAGTTCCAGCCCTGAAACATCACTTGCAGCAGGTAATACATGGACATCCCATGTACCCATTGCTAGCTGTGCTTCCTTGTCCAGCATAAAAGAAAGAACCTTAGTTCTAGGGATAGAAATGTCCATTCAGTCCCTGAGATGATGCTACAAGAGTTTGAGCTCTGCAGAATGACCCCAGGGAGCTACATGGAGGGGTGGTTTGGAAGCTGAAGAATTTTCTAAAAGATACACAATTCTAAGTGTGCCTTCTAGAGCATTGCACAGAAGACCTGTGTGCTGATAGAGGCAGGAAGCCAAGTGCCTAGTTTGCTGATCAAGGAGCACCTGGTTAACAGAGCCCCTAACCTAGAAACGTACACAGTGGCTTGTGATAGACAAGCTTTATAAAATAAGAGCAATAATAGCCTTTATTTAATTTTGGTATTTCTCTATATTTTTTGTACATTGCCTTTGGGCACAGTGCAGCTTTAATAAATACACACAGGATCTAATGAGGAAATGGAATTACAGAATCACTACCAACCCAGAACAACAGCTGATCTCACTACCGCCGATGCCTAAATGAGAAGCATGGGATGTCAGTCACGGTATTGAGAAACCGGGACCCAGCGTCATGAAAAGTGGTAGCGGGGGTACACAGGGGAGGAAAGGAGGCAGAGGAGGCCTAGAGCAACCACTGAAAATAGGCCACTGTAAAGAAACTCCTATTTCTTTTCTCTCCCAACCTTATGATGAAGTTATTTGACTGTTATCTATTATGCTTCTTCTCCCTTACAGTAGCTAAACCATCATAAAAATATTATCAGCATTTTTTCTCCTTGTATCTGCATTCACCTCTATTCATTTATTACACTTTGTCTTGCTGGAATGCTTGTGACAAATACCTGACAAGAAACTACAGTGAGCTGTCATGAACTCACCTGAAAGTGAGGACAAGCTTTAGGGTCAGTGGAAAATCGGTGCAAGGAAAGTGTCCATTGATCAGCACTTCTACTCTCTGCAGGTGCCACCTCATGTTATAGTGTTATCCCTCTGTGGGATCTCCCCAGGCCTTCCCAGAGAGTGGCCATCTTCTGGGGCAGGCACTGACTTACTCTTTCTGGGTATGAGGCCCATGGCCACAGACTCTTACATATAAGAAGGCCATACAAACATTTGTGGAAAGGATAGAAGACCGTCATTTTGGATACCAATAACAGTGAGAGTTGCTTCTTTCTTACTTTTGCCTACACATTTCCAACAGTCTGATTATCTCCATGAAGCTGCCATTTCTTCAGCAAAGAGAGTAGCTCTTGTATTGCCAGAACTTGGCACCTGGTAGAATGCGAGTTTGTGACAATAGTCAACTTGAACCATGGGACAAGCCTGTCCCATGCTGGCCTGGCTCTTTCAGTGAGAGAAGCAGAGACCCACTCAGGCTGCTACCAGGAAGACAGTGTCCACTATGAATATCTATGAGGATCTGCTGAGGCTCTAAGAAAAGCACTGAGGACAACTTAGCCTTGGGGAACCAACCCTGAGAAGCCACCTGGTCCCCTGCTGTGCTGCCAGTGGCCTCATGGTCTTACTGGAATTTCAGTTTTCCTCCTTGCATCTGCCCTTTGCACTTCCTCATCAAATGGTAAGACTCTGATCATTCACCTTTTCTCCTGCACTTTGACTTCTAGGGCCATTATGACCCTCTTCCATCTGCTTTGTGGTTCTTTAACTATAGCCCCAGTGCTCACTGATAAAGGTCTCTCAATTCCTAATTTCAAATTTCCAAAAGAAATATCATCAACCCTGCCCATCCATCTGAGCCACAACACACACATCTTCTAAGAAAGAATAACTTGAGAGCTGGAATCCTAGCCTCGCTTCCAGACCAAAGAGGAGACAGTTTAGGACTCCAGCAGTGGTGTAAGCTGTCAACAGAGGGTTTTAAAATCTTCTTTTAAGTCTGCCTAACTCATTCAAGTCATTTTGTAGCCCAACAACAACTATACAGAGAAGGTAGTAATATGGTCAGTTCACATATTGTCTAGGGAACTTTGAGTGTGTGACTATAATCTTACATATGTAATTGTGTATACAAATAGAAGTATTAGTTTGAAGCATCCCTAAAAAATGAAACTTTGTTTTTCAAAAAATTTTCAAAATTTCTTAAAGTGACTTTGGTTTCTTTAAATTAAGTCACATTCTTGCTTAATAATAAACTGTAATTGTTAAAATTATTTTAATTGGGACTCATAAATTGTGTTTCACAAAGGCAATGATTAAATTAGTGGAAGATATTAAAAGATCTAAATGGGAAAAGGTAAAAATACACCTTGTAAAAATATACCTTCAAAAGTAGATGACAATACCCTCTACTAAATTATTACATATGCCTCTTGAAAAAAAAATTTGATTCTTCAAGTCTTCATTCACGACCAAGATTCATGCTTTTTTCAATGTTAGTTTCTGGTGTTAAGGAAGAATTTAACATATTTGATGGCCAATAAGTATTTAGGGACTTAATAATAAATGACTTGTCTTAGTATTTTGGGAAGTGGCACAGAATGTTAACTATTTGAGAAGTGTAAAGGTTTTAACACAAATTATTTAAAAATTAAATCAGCTACATGCTTCATTAGGATTGGCAAATGATCAAATAAGTCACCATTAGCCAGTAATTTGTCTGACTTTACAAGTGACAGTCCTTGAGCAAGGGAAAGGATTTAGGGGCAGCAATCCAAAGCTGAGGTCATTCTGGGGCACTCCTCTGCTTAAGGACACTGTTTGTAGATCTGTCTTCTACTCCCTTTTAAAAATAGTCCTTTCACTCACAATCATTTCAGGCTGTAGCCTCCTGCAGGTAAGCATCTGTATTTTTCTGCTTGTCCAACCTGGATCTCATGCTTTCTGTGTTTGCTGAATGGATAGATTGTGCCACACATTGTCAACATTAAAAACCACCTGAGAGTATTCCATAGGGCTTGGTGCATGCTTACCACTGGACCAATGGTTTTGATCCATCTTACATGCAAACAAGTGTGATTTGTGCCCTTCCCAGCCACATTCCTTAAATTCTTCCTTGATGTTTCTGTGTTCTGCAGTGACACTGTCCGACGTTCTATCTGCATCCTCTTCTTTTGCTCTTTCCTAGCTGTTGTCACCCTCACCTTATTATTAGTAAATATCTACATCTGTTTCATAAACCGCATGGCCTTGGACACAATAGGCCCTCTGCAAATACAGTCTTGCTCCTCAAAATAATCATGTGTTATTGTTCAGCAGTAGACTCCGGGTGCAGTGCTGGCCCCATAAGATGCTATCACGTAGTGCTATCACAGCCATTTTGTTTGTGATAAGTATACTTTGTGGTGTTTGCACAGTGACAAAACTGCCTCATGACCAATGAGCATGGCAGCACATACCTGTAATCCCAGCCCTCTAGGAGGCAGAGGCAGAAGGATCAAAAATACAAACTCACCCAGGACAATTCAGTGACTCAGTGAGAACCTGTCTCAAAATAAAAAATAAAATGAAATAAATAAAACAGGGGTGGGGATACAGCTCAGTGCAAAGGCCCTGTGTTCAATCCCCAGTACTACTAGAAAAAAAAAGGCTATGGACATCATTAAATTATGTTTAATGACATTTTTCATGATTCAGTCACACAGTGCTTGAGCATAGACTGTGTAGGTGACAACAAAGCAATGTGCAGGAGAGGACACAGGGCCGTGCTATCACTGCCTCCATGCCTGACACACAGTCCAATTGAAACCCATGTGTATCAGATGTTACACATGCTGTAGGACTCATCACTAAAGCATAATAATTACCCATAGTAGTACTTCAACCTACTTGCATGTAGGTGTGTATTTGTGAAGACAGGTATTTATTCTTATTAAGAAGACATGTTAGGTTTTCTCATTTAATTATTAAATGAGCTTGTGATATTTCATAAAATAGTTTCATATGCTAAAATATAAAAACTAAATGAAGTTTAGATGGAAAACACAGAGGAAATGGGCAGATTTCTAGATACATATGAATTGCAAAAGCTAACCAAAGAAGATATAAAAATCTTGAATAACTCAATATCGGCCAGTGAAACCGAGAATGTAATAAAAAACTTGCCAATGAAGAAAAGCCCAGGCCCTGATGGATTCACAGCTGAATTTTACAAGAAATTTAGAGAAGATTTAACATCAATTCTACTCAACCTCTTTACTGAAATTGAAAGGAAAGGAATTCTCCCCAACTCATTCCTGGAGGCAAGTATTATCCTGATACCAAAACCAGAAAAAGACCCAACCAAAAAAGAGAACTACAGGCCAATCTCCCTAATGAATACAGATGCAAAAATTCTCAATAAAATGCTAGCAAACAGAATACAACAAATCATCAAGAAGATTATACACCATGACCAAGTGAGGTTCATCCCAGAAATGCAGGAATGGGTCAGTATACTCAAATCAATTAATGTAGTACACCATGTCAATAGAGCCAAAGACGAAAATCACATGATCAGCTCCACCGATGCAGAAAAAGCCTTTGATAAAGTCCAACACTCATTCATGATGAAAACCCTACCAAAAAATAGGAATAGATGGCCTTTACCTTAAGCTGATCAAAGCCATCTATGATTAACCAACAGCTAACATCATACTAAATGGTCAAAAATTGAAAGCTTTCACTTTAAAATCAGAAACAAGACAAGGATGTCCACTGTCATCTCTCCTATTTAATATAGTTCTGGAAATATTAGCTAGAACAATTAGACAAGAGAGAGAAATAAAAGGAATAAGGATAGGAAAGGAAGAAGTGAAATTATCATGACTCCTAGATGACATGATACTCTACATAGAAGACCCCAAAAACTCCACCAAAAGGCTCATGGATTTAATAACCAAATTCAGTAGCATAGCTGGATACAAAGTTAACACCTCAAAATCATTCCCCAAAATCATGCCCTTGTGTACAGCATTCCTGTACACAAGCAACAAACAGACTGAGAGAGAAATTAGGGAAACCACACCCTTCACAATAGCATCAAAAAAAGATGAAATACTTAATCAATCTAACAAAAGAAGCAAAAGATCTATACAGTGAAAATTATAGTGCTCTGAAAAAAGAGATCAAAGAAGATATCAGAAAATGGAATTATATTCCTTGCTCATGGGTAGAAAGAATCAACATTGTGAAAATGGCCATGCTTCCAAAATTGTTGTACAGATTCAATGCCATCCCATTAAAATACCATTAGTATACCTCACAGATCTAGAGAAAACATTTCTAAAGTTCTCTGGAACCAGAAGAGACCTAGAATAGCAAAAGTAATCCTGGGCAGCAAGGACAAGTCAGGTGGAATCACAATCCCTGACCTGAAATTATACTACAAAGCTACTGTAATAAAATCAGCATGGTACAGGCACAAAAACACACCTAAAGATCAATGGAACAGATTAGAAGATACAGATACAACTACAAACACACTCAGTCACCTTATCTTTGACCAAGGGGCCAAACATTTTCAATGGAAGGAATACAGCCTCTTTAATAAATGGTGCTGGAAAAACTGGCTTTCCACATGCCAAAGACTAAAACTAGACCCATGTCTTTCACCATGCGCTAAATTAAAGTCAAAGTGGATCAAAGATCTAAATATTAAAACAGAAACACTAAATTTATTAGAAGAGAAAGTAGGTAAAATTTTGAGGTTTTGTTGCTTATGTACATTAACTATGTATTCTGTACTTTGCCTGAGACAATTCCCTTCACTCATTGTGGTCCAGGCAAGCCAAAAAGTTGGACACTCATGCCTTACAGCAGGGGTTCCCAACTACAGATGAGTTCCACCTCATATCAGATCAGCAGGGCATTAAATTCTCATAGGAGTGTGAATCCTACTGTGAACTGCGCATGTGGGGGATCTAGGTTGCATGCTTCTTTAAGTTATCTTGAAGCAATCCCCCTGCCCCATGAAATAATTGCCTTCCTAAAAACTGGTCCCTGGTGCCAATGAGGTTAGAATATTCATGGAGAAACATAGCCTTGGGGATAACTTGAGTATGTCTTAGTGTGTTAGTCTGATTTTCATTGCTGTGTTAAAATATCTAATATAAACAATTTAAAGGGGGAAGATTTTCTTTTAGTTCCCAGTTCTGGAGGTTTCAGTTGTGATCAGCTGGTTCCACTACTGTGGATTCATGAATAGGCAGAAACATTGAAGGGTGTGACCAAGGAAAATTTCTCACTGAGAGCAACCAGGAAGCAGAAAGCGGGAAAGAACCAGCAAGGGAAGAGTTATAGTATAGTCCCTGTGATAGCTAAGCTTAATTGTCCACTTGATTGATTTGGGAGCCACACAGGATATTAGTAAAGAACACTTCTGGATGTGTGTGGGTGGGGCATGGAGGCATAGCGTTTGGTGGTATATCTGGTCCCTGGCCCCTTGCCTCCATCACTGTTCCCCTGCTCTGCTTCCCTGCCACCATGAAGTAAGCAGCTTTCCTCCACAGCACACTTCCTCTGTGAGTTCCTGCTCTGGAGCCAAATTACCATGGACTGAATCCCCTGAAATCATGAGCCAAATTAAATCTCTCCTCCTTTAAATTATCATTGTCAGGTACTGTGTACCAGCAACCAAAAGCTGACATCTAAAGTCCCAGAGGTCACACACCTATGACTCACTCCATTCAGTTGAGCCTCACCTCTTAAATTCTGTTACCTCCAAATAATATCAAATTCTGATCTAGTGAATGGATTTGTCAGTATTTCTGCTGATAGAGTTACAGCATTTATGATCCAGTCACTTTTCAAAAACCTTACCACTCAAACCATGAGATTTTGGATGTCATTTTAGCTCTAAACCATAACACTCAGTAAAATCCATTTTGAACTTTCGATCTCCAGATATGTAAATAACAAATTTGTGTTGTTTGTGGTAAGGTAAGTCTGTGGTACAGTGGCAAATAGTAAATTGATACACCTCATGGGAATCTGTTACTAAATTGTCAGTATATACCTAGGCATTTACCAGCTCATTCATGAGGAATCTCATCAGCCTCAAACGAAGTGTTCTCACATCTACTTATTTTCATAAGCCAAGCCAAGCTCACCAACCATATATATTTATGTTTTGGGAAACTTAACAAAAAGCATGAATACTAGAGGTATGGAAAGGACCTCTATGAAAAGGAAACTTGAAGACTTTGTCATTTCTGGTGTTGTGACCAATACATTTCCTAATACCTAGAGGAAAATCCATGTACCTGACTTCAGAGTCAGGATAACTTAAGTGCTGAAAATCCTAGATATTATTTAGCCATTTTAGAGCCTAGTTAGAATTTTGAATAAATTGATATGCCTTAGATAGAATTTTCAACTTTTGAAAGAGGACGTCTGCCCAACACAGCAAAAATTTTAAATTCTTATTTATATTGGCTTTTGTTCTTCTTATGCCCATCTGAAAATCATTGCATTTTTTTTTTTTTTTTTTTTTGGATAGCAGGAATAGAACTCACAACCTTGCGCTTGCCAGGCAGGCGCTGTGCCACTGAGCTAAATCCCCAGCCCCTCACTGCATGTTATTCAGTAACAAAAACCATAAACAGCCTCCCTTCAACTGCCTGCATGGTATCTTCATATGATTACACACCCACAAACCAGTCATTGGGTGTGAGTGAATGCACAACCTCACTTTTCCACCTTGAGGAAGACTCCTACTTTGGGAATACAGAGCAAAATTAAGAAGGCAAAGGAAATGGGCATAGTATAGAACTTTCAATCACAACCCCATGCCTAACCACCTAAAAGACAATATTTATGTATTTGAATAAAAATCACATACAGCATCACAAATTCCACTGAGAAAATCCACATTACTGAAGCTTAGCACTCCTGTAAGACAGAGTGCAGCACGGGAAATTTATACACACACTGCAACCCACACTTATACTGTCTTTATTCTCTTCCACAGATATGTTTTCATGTATATCAATGCTTTCAGACATCTATAACTTCTATGCAAAGGCAACAAAAACTTCTTTAAAAAAGTATCAGTGCTTATGACTTATTTATATCTACGGTTTTTAAAACTAAATTATTAGGGTCACAACTTTTTCCCTTCTATTTCCTACTGAAGCTAGATTTTCTGGGGAGAAGAAATGTAAGTTGAGGTTCAACCTAGATAAGATACTAGCTCTCACATCCTTGAGTAGTAGAATTAACTTTTAAATGATACCATGTAGATGACTTGGGTATAGGTGTAACTCAAAAGAAACTATAGTTACATATTATTTTTTCATTTGTCTCCAAAAATAGAAAAAAATATATCTAGAGTCAATAGTACTGTACTAAGATTTGAAGGCAGTAGATCAACCTTTTACTTTTTGAGAATGTTTGCTGAGTGTAAATGAGAAAAATAGGAATATTAACAGTACCATTGTTCTGGAGCTTTGGATTTTATCCAGAAATTTTTATGTGTTGTGTTTAGACTCTGCTTTATGTTATTCTGTCTTCATTGGTAGCTGGCATGGGCCCAAGTTTCACATTTTAAAAAATGTATGTCTAGCATCTGTATATAATAAATTAATCAGCTCATTTTTTCCCTAGTTGTTTTACTCCATAGAGAGGGACAGTCTGTAGTACACGATCATAGTGGTATACTGTTCATTTCCTTTGGTCTCAAATTATGCTTAACAGATTTTTTTTTAATATCTCAGGGGTAAAAATCACTAATGGTAGCCAATTATTTTCTGGTTGCTTTGTATATATTTATTCTAGATGATAAAGAATAAAAAAAGATGATAGTGGATAGACAGATAGATACATAGATAGACAGACAGATAGGATGGGGGTGCAGTAGGACTTGTGGTGTTGGCAAATAGTCCAGATGGCTAGAAAATGACAGCAGCTCATTTTGAGTGACAGAAAATGCAAAAGGTACATAGAAAGGAAGGAAGTTGAAAAGAAAGGCAGCTAATTGTAGGCCATTTGTAACTGTTAGGAAAGGGTAAACATTACACTTCTCCCTTAGAACATCCTGTTCAGGGTGAATTGCACATAATTTTTTTTTTCTTATTATGCCATTTGAAGGACAAACTCATTCTTCATAGAAATTGCTTCAGGGCCTGAGGGCGCGTGTAACTTGTTTAATCATGATTGCTATTTGATAATGTTACCTGGTAATCACTCTATCAAAAGTTGTATGATTATCTAGAAGCCACATTAGGCAAAGACCTTTAAAGACTCTAGATAAATAAAAAGCCAGCTCTACCTCCCTAACAACACAGTCTATGAGCTTCAGAAGGGGCTGCAGTTTGTTTTCCAGCCTCAATGTTGTCCTCTATTAAAAAAAATAAATAAATACAGTAAAGCAATGTACAGCTTTTTGAACTACTACTTATTTAGAAACAATCCTGGATAAGTTCTTGTGTCTGACATTCCTATTGAGAAGTTCCCCAGTCCTTAAAAACAGCGGTCAGTCCTCCTAAAACAGGCACAGACTACACTTTATGCTTGGGGAAAGAAAAACCAAATGGCCCCTTGGTCATGACGGCCGTGGGAAGGAGACGACAAGCCAGAAGCAGGCATCCAGGATAGACGGGAGTGGCTCACTGTGTACAGCGAGGATGGAGATACCTGACCCTGTGCTCTGGAGCCCAGGTCCTCCTGGAGGGCTTTGCTCTGACAGTGTTGCTCTCCCAGAGTGCATGATGGCAGAGCGGTGTAGAGATGCCGTCTCCTGGGCCTGGCACTCCTCAGTCTCCCCTGAGGAGTGGCTCATGAGGCCCTGTCAGTTCTCCATACTTCCCTTTGGGTTCTCCAAGAAACCTCTCTCTAATCCACCTATGCTCTCCACCAGCCTCACGCCACCCTTCCTGAGCTGCACATGTTTCTGATGTTTTCCTCCCCAGCCGCTTCCATCCTCTCTCTCCTGGCCCCACAGCCCATGCCCATGGGTCAGTAACTTAGACAGGGCTGAGAGCCCAATGCCACCCAGGCCTGTGCAGACATGCAGGGGATAGCACATGACCTGCACTCCAGCCAGGGTGCAAATGTGGCACACGCCACAGTGCATCATCCACAATTCAGTCTACATGCCCACCACAGGCACATATCACACATACCACGCTGCACCGCACATCACCACATGCTACTCAGTCTACGTACACACCACAGCCATATACACCGCACACCATAACACACACCACAGACATACATACCACATACACAAACCTCAGATGTACTTATCATATGTCACACAGCATAAGCACGCACATCACACATACAAGCACACCAGAAACACATGGCACATGCTACACACACACATCACACATCCCACACAGTGTACTACACACATCACACATGCACACCAAATACACCTTATATTCCATACGCAACACACCTAGGCCATATGCCGCATGTGCCATACGTACCCCACATGCACACATACACACACTGTACACCACATATACACACAGCAGATCTATACACACAAATGCCACACACCATATATACCACATTTCCACAAAATACTGCACACCACAAATGTATCTCTCTTTCAACCAGCAGTAGAGATTGCCCTGAAAACTAATTTGGGCAAAGTTATGCAACCACTAATTCCACAAGCAAGGGGCTCAGCCCATCCACCTGTCCTGGGGGCAACATGGCGTCGGAGGCTGCTAACTTCTTGTGCCTGTTTATTAAAATGCAGATTCCAGGGATTATCTTTCCATACCTACTCAAGCTGTTCTAGTTACTTGGAAGTTGCTTCCCATCATTGGCTCTCTGGTCCTTTTTTAAGGTATTTTCCTCAACGTACTTGAATCATTTCACGGACTCACAGCCTCCAGGAAGGTCCTATTATTAACTCCATTTATGGAAGAGACAATTGAAGCACATAACTTTTGAGTAACTTGTTCAACCTGCACAGCTTAGCAGTGGCAGAGGGAGGATTTGAACCTGGACCTGAACATACACTGTAACCTGTCGTGTTTCTCATGTAGGAAATGGCAGATCAGAGCTAGCAGTCCTTGGGGCCCTTTCCATCTCTCTGGTTCTGTGATTTGTTTTTCACGATGTTGTTCAGGTAAATGAGTTTTTATTTATGCAGACTAGCCTAACCAGAAAACTCACTAGTACTTACATCTTTAAGAAGTCAGAGTAGATGTAAAGGAAATGAGCCGGTAAATCTAAAGCACATCCCATATTTTCTCTCATGTTGATTTTAGGCCTCCTGGGAATTGCAATGGGAGGGTGAGCTTGAGATGAGTGTTCTGAGTTGATTTTGCAGAAATGCAGAAAGGGTGTAAAAATCTTAGAAAAGGTCTTGGATAAGAAAAATGTTACCCAGTGGTGCTGGGTTGGAGAGATCTATAATGGTTCAAAATCTTTTACCCTAAACCTGTTTATTGCCCAAGTTGACCTTCATACATCTCATGACAAAGCTGAAGATAGCAGCTCACAGGATCTCTGTTGGTGACAGGAAAACAGGCTTGTTTTGAGAATTCATTGAGACCAAGAGGAAGAGACCCAACTTCCAACAATCACATTTGGACAAAAGTCAGCCTTGCCAGGTGGGAACAATGGCACGGAATGGCTTCAAAGTGCTTGTGCGCATGGTCACGGCCGCTGGCGATTCTGAAGAGCTCAAGTCCCACCCAGATGGCCCCTGGTGCTCAGTTTTAGATTCCTTTTCTTTTCCCAGCTGCACCTCCATAGAGCTCATTGACACGATCTGCATTGAATGGTGATTCATCTTTTCATTCTACAAATACCAGGCACACAATTATGTAACTCCTTGGATCTTTTTTTTAATATTTAAGAAAATCTTAATAATGTACCAATCCAACACCACACTGGGGAAACTTTAAAGTTATCCGTCCAGAAATGCATAGAATTCTCATATCAGACCATAAACTTCTTAACTTTCAAATCTTGTGGTTTGCATTTTATTTATAGCATAGTTGTAGTTTTGGTTTTTTTCCAGCCTACATGAATTGTAGAGTTGAACTTTTTTTTAAATATAAAATGCATTGGAACCTATAACATATACTTAACAAAATTACCTGGTACATTTGCTGTGAATAGTACCTGACTCCCTTTCTCTTTTCTTCTGACAAGTGCTATTGCCCAGAAGATTACCGTTTCCCCTCACTGGTATTTGCCTCCAAACAGACCCGTTTCTGTGGGTTTCCTAAGGTAAGGCGTTCAGCTCATCTGCTATGAGATCACATTAAGGATGATTGTGGCAATTTGTTTTCTCTTGTTGTGAAACCACATGCGATCCCCAGGATTTCAGGCCACATTTTTAGAGACATCTTTCTTATGCCTTTTATTATTATAAAGTGTGCGCCATTTTAAAATTCAAAAAATACTCAAGAGCGTTAAAAGGAAACTAGGATCATAGTTGATTTGTCATGAGATGGGGAAAAGTTGATTTCTTCTTTCTCTTTTCAATATCATTAATATAAAAAATAGTTTTTGTTTTGTTTTCTCTGCTTTGGTAGTAGTTTAGCTCAACCTTGACCTAGGTAGGTAGCTCTGGCTGGCCTGGAATTCACAATCCTCCTGCCTCATCCTCCTGAGTGCTGGGATTATAGTTGTGTGTCATCATATCAGAAAGAAAAAGTATTTTAAAAATCATTTATTATCTTATAACTCAAAGTTAGCTATTGATAAAATGTCCAATTTCATTTTATCTAATAATACCTGATATATTTATATTTTTAAAAGCTTAAATCACATCCTTTATAGTAATCAGGATGGCATATTTTTTTTTTTTTTTTGTTCGTGGAATCGAACTCAGGACCTTGTGCTTGCCAAGCAGGCGCTTATGCAGCTGAGCTATATCCCTGGCCCAGGATGGGGTCTTTTGACATCTTATTTTGAATGTATACTTTAACATTTAACTTTAGGTGTGTTCTTACCATAATTTGGCTTATGATTTTTTCAGCATTTATGATGATGAGAAAGCAATATATTTCAGATCGTAATTCATTTTTAACTCAGATTTTTTTCTGGGCCACTGGGTGGACCTGTAGACTTCAACTCATAGTCAGCCACTGATCACTGGTGGAAACAGCCAACAACCAATTCCCTACAACCAGCTGCTGCAAAGCTGTGATGTTTTATGTGTTAGGTGTATGAAATGCACTTCTGGCTTAATATTTTCAATACAGGATGGATTTATTGGGATATATGTCCACAAAATTAAATTACTTAGATATGCAAATGATGGCATACACACTCATACACACACACGCACACATTATTTCACACAAATACAGTCACCTGCCCCCCTTCACATTTCCTGATTGTTGTCATTATAAACACACAGAATCCTAAAGACCACTTGTTTGCTGTCTCTTCTCCCCAGTTCCTCTCCGCACCCTACATGCAAATGGAAGGTGCTCCAGGAGGGCAAGCACCTTACTTAGTGTTTTAGGCACGGAACCCAGGACTGTGCCTAAAGCATGCCAGATCCTCAGTAAAAGTTTGCCTGATAAGGACCTGGACAAGGCTGTTTGCTGTCCCACACGCCCTCGTTCTCCAGTTCCTCAGTCTCGCCTCTAAACCCAATTTACTGATTTTCTACTCAGAAGCAGTAGAGACAGATACTGAAGGTGCCGAGGTCATGTCTGGGCCGTCCAGCTTGTGGTAAAGAGCAAGGCCCTAAGAACTGACTACCAGGGCCTGAGCCCAACTTCCTGCTTCTTAGAGCTGCTTGGGCTACTGGCCTCAATAGCTGTGAGCATTCAGTGATATTTTTTTCTTTTTTTGGTACTGAGAATCGAACTCAGGACCTTGGCTTGCCAGACAGGTGCTGTGCCGCTGAGCTATATCCCCAGCTCATTCAATGATTTCATATCCATAAAGCTCTTACAACAAGATTTATCTGAGTGAAGAGACTATTCTATGGAATAGAATAGGAAATATTCTATAGAATAGGAAAAATTTTTTGCCAGCTACTCCTCAGATAAAGAACCAGCATCTAGAATATATAAAGAACTGAAACTATTAGATATCCCCAGATTTAATCATCCAAGCAAAAAATGGGCATCTGAAATTAATAGGCACTCCTCAGATGAAAAAATACAGTCAGCCAATAAACACATGAAAACCTATTCAACATCACTGGCCATTCAAGAAATGCAAAGTAAAATGTTAAGATGCCATCTCACCCCAGAAAGAATGGTTACCAACAAGATATCAACCAATAACAAGTACTGGAGAAGCTGTGAGGAGAAATGAACACTTCTCCATTGTTTTAAAGAGTGTAAACTGATTCATCCACTATGGAAATCTGTATGGCGATTCCTCAAAAAACTGAAAATATAGATTCTACTTGACCCAGTTAGTCCCCTTTTACATATCTTTCCCAAAAGAATTCAAAACATCATACCACAGTGATATGTACCTATGATGATAACAGCACAATTCCTAGCTTCTAAATCTTGAAAACAACCCGTAGGCCCATCAACAGATGAATGGATAAAGAAAATGCAGTATTTATACACAATAGAGTTGTACTCTGCTGTAAAGAAAGACAAAATTGAGAGATTTGTGGGAAAATGGATGTACTGTGAGACCATAATGTTAAGTGAAATAAATCAGACACAAGCTTGAGTATCATGTTCTGCATACATGAAGAAGTTAATATAAAAATAAAGTGTGGGGGCTGGAGATATAGCTCAGCAGAACGGCATCTGTCTGGCAAGTGTGAGGTCCTGAGTTTGATTCCCAGGACCCAAAAATATAAATAAATGAATAAATGAATAAATGAATAAAGTGTGAAATAAAAGACAGATAACAGGTAAAAAGAGAAAAAGTTATTGCATTCTAAGTATGTTTCTGCTGTTGGTTTCTAGTTTCACTCCAATATGGTGTGAGAACTCATTTTGCAGGATTTCCATTTCTCTGGATATGTTAAGGTCTTTATTGTTGCCCTAAACATGGCCTATTTTGAATAAAAATGCATCAATTCTCAGAATAGGAAAATCTATGAAGACAGGGAGTAGTTTAGGGGTTGCCTAGATTTAGTGGGGGAGATACTGAGAGATGATAGCTACTGGGTATAGGGTTTTGTTTCGGAAAAACAAAAATAATCTAAATTCGATTGCGGTCATGGTTATACAGTTCTGTTAATTTTCTAAAATCTACTGAGCCAAACACTTTTTAAGTTCGTAAATTATACAGTTTGCAAATTTTAGTTCAATAAAGCTGTATTTTACTTTAAAAAAAAAAGCTTGGGCATGGTGGAACATGGCTGCAGTACCAGCACTCTGGGAGGCCTAGGCAAGAGGATCATGCATTTGGGCCCAGCCTGGGCAACCTGGTGAGACTCTGGCTCAAAATAAAAAATAAAAATGGGTGAGGATATAGCTAAGTACAAAGGCCCTGGACTCAATCCCCAGTAACACACACACATGCGCGCTCACGCACACACGCACAAGCAGACACACACACAACCTAGCATGCAGGAAGTGCTTGGTATGGGGGAGGAGGGGATGAAGGGAATCAGGAAGAAAGGAGATGAGGGAGGAGGCCTGTTTTTCAAGTGAACTCAGACCACAGCCATTCAAGTGGCCCCAGTTTGGACTGCCCCAGTTTGGACCACCCCTTTCTCCCTATTTATCCTGTGTCCTCCAGAAAAGTATCACTGGCATAGAGAGGGGAACTGCAGCCTGGTGGTCAGGGTTTATAATAAAGAGCAAATGGAAACCTAGACATAGGAAATAGGTGGGTTTTCAAAGAGAAGAAACTGGTTAGAAAATCTGATCCTTGTGTTATAATGAATATTAGATCCCAAAAATGGGCTGGTAGCCCACCAGATTATTCCCTTTTGTTTTAGGATGCCCACGGCTGAAGTCAAGGTGTTTAGAACTAAATCCAACACCTCTGTGGCCCTCACAAGCCAAGGCCAGTCTGGGGAACCAGCAGACAAAGTCATATTTCTCAGCTGGTTCTCTTCTATCAGTTAAAGCTGTGCAAGAAAACTTGGCAGAGTATATGCCACGTGCTTAGTGTTCAGTAAGTGTTGAATTAAGTATTAAATAAAAAAATATATTCAGTAGTCCAGTTGTATATACACAGACACTATAGATGTACTGTACGTGTGTATACATGCACAGATGTGCATACACAGTTATCCCTCAGTACCCACAGGAGAGTGGACTCAGACTCCCCTGAGAGCAGCAGAATCTGCAGATGCTCAAGTCCTTGGACAGAGTGAAACAGTGCTTGCATATGACTTATGCACATCATTCCATACACTCTGTAATCTCTAGATTACTAAGGATAAATAATACAATGTAAAGGATATGTAAATAATGGTGGTTCTACTATGTTGCTTGGGGAATTCTAACAAGAAAAAAGGTCTATACTTGTTCAGAACAGATGCGATTATTTTCTGAATAGCTTTGATCCATAAATTATTCGTTGAACCTAGGGATGTGGAACCTTGAATACAAAAGCTAACTGTGCATGTGTACATATACACATATGCACATGTGTATGTATGTGTATCCATGACAAGTGTATACACCCCAAAATACCACGAAGTATTGTTCAAAAGCTCAAATCCAAGAAGGTATCCAAAATTGATTGGAAAAATTGAAAATGTCTATACACAAAAAAGCATTTACTCTTATTGTCAGATGTGGTCAGGGAAGGATTACTGAAGGAGGTTGTTAGGCCTTACCGCTGAACTTTGAAGGAAAGGTAAAGTTTGGCCAGGCAGAAAAAAGCCAACTTGGTAAAACAGATAGAAAAGGTCAGAATGTGTACCTTGGGCAGCTCTTGAATTGCTGTTTATAGAAAAAATACAACAATTTCTCTGCCTCCTCAGCCTAGAAAAATTTCAGAGACCCTCTGATTTTGATCATGTTGGTTGGAAAATCCAGCCTGTGGCATCCCTGGGGCTGAGGTCAAGGTCTTTAGGGTACTTGCTATGCTCCCAGCACTTGACAACCTGATTAGCATGCAGAGCTTTGGGAGTTTCCAGCCTTGGGGAGATCTAAGATGGGTATTACTGCCTTTCTACCCTTCAGAGAAGTAACCACAGTTTCACAAAGTCTCATACCCAAGGATTTTCTGCATAAACTCTAACCTACATACAGTAAAGTATGGGGTGTGATCAAAAATACAATGTGTATTTAAATGATAAAAATGTATTACAGTAAAATACATATCACCTTAATCTCCCCTAAAAAATACTTCTTTCTTCACACATTTATTCCATCTTTCTTGCCACTTTCTGAAGCAGTTCTGGAAGTCTTCTTTCCTGAGCATCTTTAGTTGTAGAATCATGGCTGCCTTGATGAAAATTCAAAATGTTTCCCTTTCGTAGTCATTTTGACTTTGTGGAAGAGCCAGGAGTCACACAGTGACAGATCCCATGAATGAGATGGATGAGGACAAGCCATCGTGTTTTTATGAGCTTGCTGTCTTAGTTACTTCTCTCTCATTGCTGAGACAAAATACCCAAAGCCCAAAACGAAGGAAGGAAAGGTTTATTTAGCTTACAGTTTGTGGAGGTTTCAGCCCATACTTGGCTGGCTTCAAGGCAGAAGATAGCAAAGCAACAAGAGCAAAGAGGGGAATGGCCGCCGAACAGCAATATAGCCAGAACCAAAGGGAGGAATCGTGGCAAGCAGCTTCTTTCCCTCCCTTACATTGTAAACATGCTAGCCCCACCTGAGGGGCATGCAGCTCTCACATAATTTCCATGCCCTCCTCTTCCACAGGCTCAGGATGTATACAAAGTAAGCACCCTGGCTTCCTGCTGAGTCACTTAGCCAAACCTCTAGACTCCCCAAGTTGACACAATGTATCAACCATAACACTTGCCTACCTTCCCTTTGCATGGTACTCAGCAGCAACAGCACAGTATTTTTTATCACACCTAGTAAAGAAACTCAGGAAAGAGGACTTCCAGGGACTGCTTCAGAAAGTGGCAAGAATGGGACAAGTGTATTTAAAGCAAGGGGGCACATTCTCAGGGAGATCAGTAGCAATGTGTTTTTTGTAATAAATTCTTTAATTTAAACACTCACTGTATTATTCAATCAGCTCCTGTGCATATGTTTACCCATGTTTATATATGCATTTCAGCGAGGGTCTATGGCTTCAGTTTGGCTATCCATATTGTTAGACTTGAAATATTCCACAGTTTAAAACCCATTATGAGCATTAGAGTAAGAAATGGTTTTAATAATAATAATTTTGATGGGTAGTGTTTTTTAGTCAACTCGGAGCTCCCAGAGTTGGGCTTTATGCTTTAAGGCAACGTATTGGGCTGGCAGGCACGACTTCCATCTAGCTTCAACTCCATTAAAGTAAGCTTCTATAAACAGACATCAATTACAACCAGTTTTAAGGGTTTTAAAATGTAATCCAACAGTGCTGCTTAACTAAATGAATCCCAGGAAGTGATCTCTGGTGAATTAATAGAGCAGTGTGCCGACGAGTCACTGCGCGTCTGAGTTAATGACTGGAGAAGATCAAATTAATTACAAGTGTCTCCAAGGAGCTTCCAGGAAGAATTCTCCCTTATCAGTTAAAGTCCATTTAACCCTTCACATTCAAAATCAGCCCATTTTCTAATGGCTATGATACCGAGTCATAACAGGAAGAGCAGGGCTAGTCTGCCTTCTCCCTGGAAGCAGAGGTTTTCAGATGTATCAAAGCATCTCACCCCACTGGGCAGGAAGAATTCTCCTGAAGACACAGTGATTTACCAGGCTCTTTTCAGAGATTGGAACCCAGCTGGGTGTGCGTTAGACCCATCAGCTGAGTTCGCTTGGCAAAGATCCGCAGGAGAGTTTAATGACATTTTTATGGTCCAAAAAAAAGTCGCCAAGAAGGATAACTTTAATTGGAGTTGGAAGATACCCACTGGAACAGGACCACATGAAAAGCTGCACTGACCAGGATAAAGTGTTCAAGGTCATCAACATTTTATGCCACAAGGATGTAACAGAAGTCAAGCATCCCTACTCTGAAAAGTCAAAATCTGAAATGTTCCAAACTCTGAAACCTCTTGAGAATGACATGATGTCACAAGTGGAAAATTCCATGCTGATGTCATGTGAGGAGTAGCAGGAATATTGAAAACAGAGCATAAAATGACCTTCAGACTAAGTGTACAAGGTGTGTATGTCACATAAATGGACTTGGTGTTTCGACTTGAGTCCCTTCGGCAAGGTATCTCATTATGTGTTTGTAAATATTCCACAATCTGAAAAGATCTCATTGCAAAAACATATTGGCCTCAAGCACTTTGGATAAGGCTCAATCTGTGATTGATCAGCAGACCTTCTTAGCTGAGCTGATCTTCCTCAGAATCCCTGTTTTTTTGCACTGTTTATTGTGATCTTCAAGGAATCCCCCTCAGCCCAGACTTTGGTCCCTGGTATTTATTTCTCTGTAGTGTGAAGCTTAAAATGAAGACTCCAAGTTATATAAAGAAGTTGCCCTGTATTTTATCATTATCACAGCTCAGGTTTACTGAGTGGGTGCTAAAGGTGGTCTGTTTGTCTGAGCAGCATAAAGCGGGAGTAAATCTGCAGAATTAAGAAAAACTAAAGCAGAAGTTGAATGACAGTGTGTAAGGCGGATGAAGAATAAGAAAGAGCACACAAAATTATATGGTAGGAAACACAAAGGGAGTTGGTCTCTCAGATTCTGTGCTCTCCACATACATCAGCAGCATCTGTGGTTCCATATCTTTCAAAGAACTCATGAGTTCAGATGTTCATGAATTAACTCCTATACGTATTTAGTAAGTGCTCATCGAGTGCCTCTTCTGAGCAAGGTGATACTAGTCCCTGGGGAGGCAGCAGGGATCCCCAAATCTGTTGCTTGTCACTGAATGTCTTGTGATGGTCCAATTTGTGACCAGTCTTATATGGAAGCAATCTCAGTAACATTCTGTGATTTGCATGACTTGGAAAACATATTCCTCTGGAAAGCAGCAACTTAGTATTAGCTGTTGACTTTTCATTAAATCCGTAGTTTAACTGAGCACATAATGTTAGCTCTAGTTAGCCAGTGCTGACACTCTGATTCCTCAAGTCAGATATTTGTTGACATTTACCTATTAATTATGGGAGGTTTACCTACAAGCCTCTGTCAGTAATGCACACCTTGCCTGTGGGTAGTCTTAGCAGGAGTTACAAACTGTGGTCCATAAGAAGTACTGTATACCTGTGCCTATAATCCCAGCACTCCGAGAGGCTGAGGCAGGATCATAGATTCTAGTCTACCCTGGGAACCTTAGCAACACAGTGAAGACCTGTCTTAAAATTCAAAAATAAGAGCTGAGGATGTAGCTGAATGCAAAGGCCCTGGATTCAACCCTCAGCACCACTTTAAAAAAAAAAAAAAAACAACAACATATTAGAGTAAAGCTGAGCTGCTCTTTAAACGCAGTAATTCCAGGCAAGCATTGGCTCTCCGACTCTCAATTTCAGCCTCTGAGATAACATGCCATGATTTTATGTGCTCTTCTGCACAGGGACATGTGGCAACAGAGTGTGAAAGTCACCAAGTCACGTGCCCAGATCGACTGATTTTGTTACTGCTGTAAAGTCCATCAAAGATAATGGAAAGTAGATAAAATAAAATCGCATTGCCCATCACGCACCCACCTGAGCTGGAATTTCACCGCGTGGACACTAATTGGCGCTAGCTTAGCTCAGCCGATGTTATCTTTACGAGTGTTCGTACTTGTGGGACGATCACACAAAACATGTCAGGGCGACGTCTGACACCGCAAAAGCGGGGAAGTACAGCAAGTACTGAGGTGAAAGGGACTCTCGGTGACTTTCAGTGGATTTTTTTTTTTTTTCAGGTAAAGAGGTAGAACCGTTGTTAAGTTGCTCAAGCAGAAGGGTCTGTAGGGCACTTGGATGGCAGTGTTTAAAAGAGTTCTTTGTCACTTTGTATTCTGTAGAATAATAGGTGAAGGACAGCAGAGCGAGCGTGTGGGGCAGCCCTGCACAGTGAAGAGTCGCCGGCTCCAGCATGACTCTCCAGCGTCCTGCCAGACTCACATTCACAAAAACCCTCTTTGTGAAGATCTGAGCTGAGATCACACTACTTTACATGCAAACCCAAGTAATTTTTGTACAGAGTTAGTACACACTGAATTTTCTAGGAATGCAGTTACCACTTGTTTTGTACTCAGATTTACCAAGAGTTTCCTCTGCCTCAAGAAAGTTTCCAGTTCCAGCATTGCTAGAGGTATTTAAATGGCTAATCCCAGGCCCCTGTACCATTCCCAGGAATAACTGTCATCCTCAGAAGACTCTAACTCAAAGGCACAAAAGGTTTGCCTTCTTAGCCAGATGTGGTGGCTCACACCTGTAATCCCAGCACTCTGTGGGGCTGAAGCAGGAGGATGGTCAGTTCAAGCCAAGCCCCCATAAGTTTAGTGACTTAGTGAGACTGTCTCAAAATTAAGTAAGCAATTAAATAAAAAGGGCTGAGCTTGACCACTTCCCTTGGGGTAGTTTGGATTTGATAACTGATTCTGTGCTGATTGCAGAGAGCTCATATTAAGATGGTTTTTAATACTCAACAGATTGTCTTCCTTTATATTGTTATCTTTTTTTATGTTGCGTGTCGCTTTTGCAGCCTGACTCTTGGCCCAGTATGTAATAGTTCTGCAGACGCTTTATTGTTTATTGGTGCATAGATCTTCATTAAAAGTTTTTTGAAAACTCATCAAACTCATGAAGTTTTCTTCCTAACCCATTTGGAATTATTCTTAATAAAATGATGAAATACTTTTTAAAAGGGCTGGGATGTAGCTCAGTATGAAGGCCCTTGGTTCACTCCTCAGGACCACCAGGTTAATGAGTTAATTACAGAGAAATAAGGCAAGAGATAGTGGGCTCAGTTACGTTGAGCATAACACCCCACGCCGCAACACCCCCGCTCCCTGGGCTATCTCCTTTCAGAGTGCTGCTGAGTTTTCCTGGACAGCTCCTAGCTCAGAAATGCATTTGCTTCATGATCACAAGAAGGCCTCTACTCTCTGGAGGTTATTCCAGGGACCCTTCTCAGCCCTGTTACTGTCCCCCTTCCTACTGGCAGACACAGACAGTGTGCTGGCCTGGAGCCCCAGCCTGGCCTCCACATGCCAGGTGGCCAATGCAGGCCATGCCCTTTAGTTCATCATGCACGCTCTCACCTTTTCAGTGGGCCTTTCTCCATCAGCGCCTTCTCACTCAGGCCATAGACTCTCACTTTCTGGATGTGTCATTCTTTCTAGTGTGAGGCAGGACGTGGTAGCCTGCACACGGGAACCCCTGCCCCAGAGCTAAGCCTCCTCCTATCTTCTGCCCCATTCCTGAGGCAAAACAGGAACTTGTGCTGTCTTCTTTTATGTCATCTTTGCATGGAAAAATGTGGCAGCAGAGGTGGGAGTCCTATAGTCCTCTCCAGGCCACACTGGCTGTACTTGTATTGCTATTATAAAATCTATCAGAGATAAAAGTCAAGAAAGCAAAATCATGCCGTCTCATTCCCATTTCACCAAAACTGGAACTTCAATGCCAACACTATATCAAAGTGAGCTGTCAGTATTTCTCAAAAGCAAGAATTTTTATCAGTCTTATAGTTTTAAAATAATGCTGATTAAGAAAGGTTCCACAGGTGTGTACAGGGACATACTTGGAGGTATCCACCGTAGTTCTGATTTACATCTCTCTGTCTTTCCCTCCATGGGACACAAGGCCACATCCCAGGACTCTGGGAATGTGGGAGTCATTAAGGGAATCTCAGAGTCACTATGTGACATGTCATTAATGATCTTTAAGGGCCATTCTGATGATGAAGGAAAAGCCCAGATACCCACAACACATCAAATACTACTTCATCCTCAAAGTAATCGTATTTTACAGGTGAGGAAACTGAAACAGAGAGAGATTAAAGAATGTGCCATAGTCCCATGGGGAGTATGTGGTAGGATGGGATTTACTTCCCAAATGTGTGACTTCTGAAATCATGGGGGTTTTGTTTGTTTGTTTTGTAGTACTGGGGACTGAACCCACTGTGTTTTCACTGAGCTAGATTTCCACCCCCACTTTTATTTTCTATTTTAAGGCAAGGTCTCGCTATGTCACTAATTTTTCCAGACTAGGCTTGAACTTGTGATCTTCCTACCTCAGTTTCTCAGAGTGCTGGGATTATTTCCCAGAGTGCTGGGATCTCTGCCAAGTCTGGCAGAAATTGTGTTTTCAACACACATGCTATATTGCAGTTAAGGAAATATATGTAGTGATAGCTATTCTTACTTTTGCTGCATTCATTCTCTTTCCTTCTCCTAAGTGGTAGAGGGTAAAAGGAGGTAATGAAACCCTCCCAAGTGGAACTCAATCTAGACCTAAACCTTGTCATGGTAGTAATTAGGCTACAACCTGCCTTTCATCCTTCTTGGTCACAATGAGGATTGGAGGATTCTAGCAGAATTCACTGGTGCTGCTCCAACTACATTTTCCTCTCCATTTTCTTACATTACAAAATTTGGAAGACTAGGAACTGCTACTTATAAAGCCCCAAGTCAACTAGTTAATTTCCCTGAGACTCGATTTGCTTTCCCAGCCTCCTTGCTGTTATATCTTAATGATCTCCAAGACGCCTTCCTCCTGGAGGAGTCTGAGATTCCTTTCCAGAGTCTTGGGCAGTGAATTCATTGTCACACATCCTGCAGAACACAGAGCAGCCTCTTTTCCAGCCAGGAGCCAGTATTTCAAGGGACTCCTGCACACTGCATCCCTTGTTTTTATCTAAATCAAGGGTTCCCTGCCTATTTTGACACACCTGTACACAAAGAATGTTCTTCTATATTTTTAAATGGTTAAAAAAACAATAGGAAAATACCCTTCCTGACACATGAAAATTATGTGTAATTCAGATTTCAGGGTCTGTAAGTAAAGTTCTTTGCAATCCTGCCACAATCATTGATTGACATATTATCTGTGGCCGTTTTGTGCAAGTGGATTCCACAGTGACTCTCCAAGTTGCTTCACAGAAGAAGCTTGCCAACCCTGGATCTAAACAAATAAAGAGAGAAAAATGTTCTAGGTTGGCTCTTTTTTTGTTTTTGTTTTTTTTTTTGTTTTTACAGAGGAAATCTAGGTGCTATCCTATGTTCAATCAGTGCCACAAATAACTCTTATGACCGGCAGTCATCCCCACAGTCAAAAAATTAGAGGATGCCAAGACCTGGCACTGTGCCCATAAAAGTGACTCTGGCAGCTGTGTGAGTGGCAGGGAGCAGCAGATTATCGCAGCAGCGTGAGCTTTGCAAAATCCCCCTCTTGTGGTGCAGGAAACCTTCTCCATGGGCCACAACTTTGCCTCAGTAACACACCTGAATGCTCATTTTCCAACATTATCTCTGCCAGGAGGGATAATTTGCTGTAATGTGGGGGTACAACATCAGAAGCAGGAGCAGTTCAACCAGTCATTTGATATATTTTCTTCTTCTTTTTAACTAAAAAGGCCTGAAAGTGGAAATGTTTTTGGCAAAACTAATTTGCTATGGAAGAAAAAACGGGAGATTGATTTCTTTCTGACCATGCAGAAGGCTGGGTGCCATCTGATCCAGAAAGTTATAAAGAGAGAAAAGAACTGCTGTGCGTATGTATGGTTGTGAATGTGTGTGTGTGTGTGTGCATGTGCGTGTGTGTGTGTGTGTGTGTGTGTGTGTGCCTGTGTGGTTGTTAGATCAGATTATGAAAACGGAGCACTTTTGAAAACCAGTTAAGTGGTAGATTTGGGGATAAATTTAAATACGTGGTATAAAAAAAACACATGATGTGATTAAATGCTACAACGAATGTTCCATTTTTAAAAACTTACTACAGTCAAAGACATATCACCATTAAGCTGCCTCAAAATGCTGCAACTGAATTTCAACACACATCATTCTTGCCACTTTCTGAAACAGTTCTAAAAGTCGTCTTTTGTGTCTTTAGTTGCACTGTTGTGGCTGCTTTGATGTCCTAAATTGATTCAGATGTTAACCTTTCATGGTTGACTTTGGGAAAGAGAAAGAAGTCAGTCATACAGTGCCAGCGAATAAGGTGGAGGAGCCCACAGTAAAATATTTTTATCAATTTCCTTTCTGTTGGACGGCACGTGGCACAGCACAGAACATATTTTTGATCATACCTCAAAGACAAGAAAGGGCACTTCCAGAACTGCTTCAGAAAGTGCCAAGAACTATGGGGTAAGTGTTATTTTGAGGGGGATGCACGGTAATGTGTCTTTTGCTGTAATGAATTTTTAAAATTTAAACATTCACCATATATTTTTATCACACTTCATATTATGATGACTACATAAGGAATTTGGGTGAAGAGCAATCCAGAGATAACTTAGGTAATAGGGAGCGAGTTTTTCTGTAGTATCTAAGAACACACAGTGCTCAGCAGTTGTTGACACTGAGGTGTGTCATAAACATCAAATAGAAACCTATTAAGACTCATCAATGGGGCATGGCAGGAGGATTGCAAGTTTAAAATCATCTTGGGAAATATAGTGATTCAGTGAGACCCTGTCTTAAAATTAAAAAAAAAAAAAAAAAAAAAGGTCTGGGGATATAGTTTAGTGCAAAAGCCTGCATTGAATCCCCAGCATGCAAAGCAAAATGGGTTTTTTGTTTTAAGAAAGAGCTAGTCAACCCATCATCCTCTCGTGTCCCACAGAGAAGAGAATACTGTGCTGAGCCTGCCCTGGGCATCATTACAGGGTGGCTGCTGGGGTCATTCAAGCCAGCTTTGTCCAGCCTCCTTCCTCTCAGCTCAGGCCCTCTTGTCTTCCTTCCCTACAAACATGGAAGCCTTTGGAATCCATGGTCATGTTTTATTCTCATTGAATCTAAGGACCATTTCGAGGGCCACAGGCATAGGAGCAACCCAATAAATAAACATTTATTGAACAAAGTCAAATTCCTAGTTAGTTTGGAGTGCTCTGGAAACATGTGCTAAGTATTAGAGCACCAAACAGTTGTCAAACTCACATTTCAACATCCAGTTCCTCAAAGACTTGTTCAATTCTCATCCACAGCAACAACAAAAAGGAATGTGTCAGTTTTGCGTTGCTGTGACAAAATATCTGAGAGAAACAGCTTACAGGAAGAAAAGTTTGTTTGAGCTCATGGTTTCAGGGACATCAGCCTGTGGTTGGCTGGCTCCACTGCTTTCAGGTCCGTAATGAGAGAGAAATATCATGGTGGCAGAGGAAAGCTGTTCACCTCCTGGCAGCCAGGCAGCAAAGAGTGAGATTATCAGAGAACTAGAAGCAGGGGACAAGATGTAGTACTAACGCTACAGCCGCATGACGTCCCCTTCAACTAGATCCCCTTCCTAAGTTTCTCTTACCTCCCAGTAATACCATCACATTATGAGCTCATCAGTGGAGCACTCCTCTATTGGAGTTAAGTCCTCATGATCCAATCACCTTCCCTTTGAATGAACCACCTCTGAAGACATGAGAATTTGTAGGGTGGGTACATTTTAGATCTAAATTATAAAAATGAGTTAATTTGATATGCTGTACTTCTGGACCAATGATTACATATTTTTAGAAAGACTTGCTTTTATGAAGAAAGGACAATCCTTAGTAATGTATTCAATGACAATGTCTCTCTTCTTCTCTAAATTCTTCTTTTCTAGAACAAGTAGGAAAAGGATTTAGCACTAAGATTATATTTGTTGAACATGCAGTAAATCAACTCTAGTTAAACAACAGGCAGTGAGAAAGTCAGAAAGCCACTGGTCTCCTCCCTAAATTCCTTGATACTAAAATGAATATTATATATATATATATATAAATTAAAGAATGGGGAAACTATGGTATTTTGCAGGGGCAATGATACTTTGGAGGGTATTAACTAAGAAACTCTCAGAAGTATTAGTCTAGGAAAGTCAGACATAAGGAGAAGAGAAGAAAGAATGTCAAGTCTTCTTTAAAGAAGAATTCCAAATAAAACATACTGTCTTCCCTCCACGAGGTGGATTCTAAGTCTGCCCTTCTCCTTTTTCCTACCCCTCAGGATGGGGTAGACTTTACAACTTTCTCTCAAAGAACAGAATCTGAGGGGAAAAAATATCATCGGTCTGGTAAATGCTACCTTAGCTGAGTGAGAGTTGAGATCACCAGCAGTATGTGTGGTCTCCATGTACCTTTTGATCTAACGTGCTAAGTTGGGCATTTCATAGCATTCTGTCTGAAATCTCTTAACCCCCTAATCAAGATTTAAAAAGCATCAAGTAAACCTACACTTGAGGACATTCTGCATACAGGAGACCTGACCGGTGCTCCCCAGAATTGTAAGGTTATGAAAAATATGGAGAAATAGAGGAACTGTCTCAGCCCAACTAAATATAAGTATCCTGGATTGGGTCCTAAAACATAAAGAGTATGCTAATAGGAAACTAATAAAACCCAATCAAAGCCCAGAGTTTACTTGTTAGAAGAAAAGAATGTCACCAGCGGGAGAGTAAATACTAACTAGTTTTCTCCTACCTTTGTGCCAGTAACTCGTCAACTGCTTCCTTAATGAAATACGTTAGTTGTTTCAGCAAAGTTATGACTCCAGCTTATAGAAGTCCAGGTTGGCAACAAAATTACAGTAATAAAGCAATGAAAAAATGCACATGAGTAAAAGATTATATAGTGAAAACACTTTCTGGAAGAAACTATAATGAGTAAAAAGAAAAAATAATGAAAAAATATAAATAATAACCATATGAATATGGCAGGCTTTGTACACTTACTCTTAACAAATTTAATTTACTTAATGTGAACAGCCATGCTCAGGAATTCAGTGACCCTTTCACTTGAGCTTCAAAGTACTTGTGTCAGTCAGTGCTCATTGGAGAAGCAGATTTAATGTAAGATATGAAAATATGTAAGGATTTACAGGGCAGGCTTACAATGGCTGCCCACAGAATCAGGTGTTAAAAGAGTGCGAAAGGGCTGCCTGTGTGCTGGAGATCCCTAAGATCCAGTCAAAGGTCAAAGGCCTGGAGAGCTCTCTGCAGTGTCCTGTGTGAGTAACAGGAGGCCAAGGATCTGTGCTGGAAGCCGAGAGCCGATATCCAAGGTGAAGTGAAGACTGGAGCTCCTCTGAAAAAATAGAAGTGAGCCTTCGTTCTTGTTGCCTTTTTTATTCCATTTAGACTACAGGCCTATTGGTTGATGCTACTCACACCCGTCTGTCTTCAGTAAATCCATTCAGGCATCCCCAGAACTATGCTAATCCAATTAGTTGGGCATTTCTTCCTAAGGTTGACACAATGAACTACCACAGTCCTCATCAATGTATTTGTTGACCTCTAACATTTAATTTGAACCTGCCATATAGAAAAATCTCTTTCAAAACATCACTAGGAACATTGTGCCACTCGAGCATCTGCCTTTTAATAAGAAAAACAACAAGATTTGAGATTTAAGATACAGCACAATTTCAAGTAAACAGAGGCAGGCAGGAAGTTCTCTGCTTTGTGAGTCCCCAGGCTAACCAATCAGCATAATCAGAAAAATGGCCCTTAGTGCATCTCTAAGCATCAGTGCCTTGATTTTAGCCTTGGAGGAATACAGACTGTCTAGGACCTCAGAAGCTTTGTCATCGGGTGATGACAGTGCCCTGGTTGACTTCCTCTTTGCAGACTGTCATGAGGTGACACCAGGGTGGCCTGGGAAGAATTCCCCTTGATGAATGTGTTGATCCAGGCAGCTTTACATAGTAGAATTGTGAATTGTGAATGAGGAATGACTCCTTTAAGAAGAGGCGCTCTGGGCAAAAGTAGAGTATTTCCAAAAGCTTCCTGAGATAAGACCTACAGGACACTTTATCACTATGCTGTGACCAGAAACTAGACCAAACATCTCCTCTAGATATGGACAGATAGCAGCACCGTCATTATTACCATAAGGCATTTCTTAGTCTGTTTTGGGCTATTGTAGCCAATCCCACAGACTGGGTACTTTATAAAGAAAAGAAGTTTATTTCTCATGGTTCTGGAGGCCAGAAAGTCAGTTTAATATCAAAGTGCTGGCATCTGGCTAAGTGTTTCTTGCTGCACAGGGAGATAACAAGGGATCAAGTTTGCAGCCTCAAGCCCTTCTGGAATCGGCCTTATCCATGCATGAGGGTGGAGTTCTTATGGCCTGAACACCACCCATTAGGCCTCACCTCCCAGCGCTATTGCACTGGGGACTCGTTTCCAATGCAGGCACTTTAGGAGGTACCATCAAACCACAGCAGGGCCCTTCTTTCTGATCACTGATCCTTTGTTCACCCTCTTTATCCCATGGCTTCATCTCTATGTCCTTTCTTCAACCCAGTAACCAGAAGCTATCCAGGGACAATATGTGACTGTTACCACAGCTACATGTGGCTCTGCACAGAAGCATTTTTGTGCATTTCATCCTGCATTTTGCCCTTTCCATTAAGACATCCCCATCCACAGGTTCCTCGGGTTCCTCATGTTGGAGAATCGAGACTTAAACCTTCTCAAAACTTCATCATCAACTTCTGCATCCTGATGAAGGCCCACTTTCTAGATTCTGTCTCTGAAGTAGCACCCAAGATCAGCTCCTGCCTGCAAAACCCACTCTTCTCATCTTAATCCTGATCTTTGTTTCTAACAGGGATCAGGGCTGTCATGCAAGAGTCTCTCCAGACTGCCTGGTGGTCACTCTGGCCAATCTCAGCCCACATGGCCTAATCTTCAGTAAGTCAGAGAACCTCATCTACAGAAGCTTCTCCCTTCATGTCCCCTTCTCCATCCAGCAAACACCTACTCATGTTCCAAGCCCAAGGCAGATGCCGCCAGCCAACCTGCCCAGACCCCGTAGGTGTCTCCTGCCCAGAGGTTCTCATGACACTTGTATGACTTTTCTTTCAGTCCTGCCCATTGTGAAACTCACCTTGTGCATCCATGAAATAAGATAGAGAGAGTTCTTTTTAAAAATTAGCATCCATCCAATAGAATGGCTGTATAAATGAAATTAAATAGTGTATTTGTTGCCCAGCCTGTCGCAAGAAAGTCTCACACAAACTGGGTGACTGACAACAACAGAAATGCATTGTCTCACAGTTCCAGAGACTTGGAGTCCAAAATCATGGTGTGGGATGGACTATTCATCCTGTGCAATCTGGAGGGAATGTTTCCCTTCTTGCCTCTTGTTAGCTTTGAGCGGTTTCTTAGCGATCCTTGATATTCCTTGGCCTGTGGGTGTAAGCTTCCATTTCATGTAGCTGTTTTCCTCTGTACATGAGTCTGTTGGCGTCCAAATTTTCCCTTCATCAGGACATTAGTTCATTTGGGTTAGGGGCCCCTATTTTAACTTGATTTCCCATGTAAAGATGCTTTTTAGAAATGAGGTCAGATTCTGAGGTGCCAAAGACCAGAAGGTCAACATACCTTCTTGGGAGAACTTAATTCAACTCACAACAGTTAACAAATAGCAAGTTTTGATTCATGTGAAGCCATTGTTTCCCACAGCATGTGCCCATAGCTCACCCACTGTGCCCTCAGCCCCAACCCTGGGATCCTACAGGAGATCAAAGATGTGTGTTCAATCAAGGAAGTAGAATCAGTGTTGCTTCCTTTCCCTCCCTCACCCCCAAGCATCCACAACTGACCTTATGGGAATGCCAGCATCTGAAACTATGCCACAAGATAGAATAGACACCCAAGGATAAACATTAAGATGGTCCATGTCTCTAGAACTTACTCTCCCTTCGGTTGCTTTTAAAAATTGCTAAAGATGCAATTATAGCTGCATGTTGGTAATGGAAATAATTGCTAAAGATGCAATTATAGCTGCATGTTGGTAATGGAAATAATATGACTACTTTCTGAAATTACGTCTTCAGTGTATTCCTCACAGGTAATTTAAGGGGTTAGTGAATTGGGATAGGTGGGTTCTTTGCTTGAAAGCTCACATTAGATAATTGGACAGCGTAATAGAGGAAGAAAGCTAAAGCAACCAAGATAATGCTTGAGATAATACAACTGAGAGAAAATAAGTTAACACACCAATTGCTTTAGGATCTCACTAGACTCTCACAACTGAAGCACTGGGCAAAATCTATGAGTAGAGACATCGTCTGCCTACAAAGTGAACATCAGATGCCATTTTGAATGTTTGAATTCCCAAACATTCTCTATCTTGCTAGAATCCAGACCACCCTGGTGCAAACTCTTTGGATGGCCCAAAAGGACACACTGCAAGATAAATGCACCTTTTTAGCATTACCAGTGGAAAATGCAGGGAAATAAATGGAGAATGCAAACATATACAAGCAGATTCACTTACAAATTGTCTTTTTTGTTTATATAGGGTTTTTTATACATGCTGTTATACATATATCACATTTGCCATTTCAGCCATGTTTAAATCTGCATGACAGGGGCAGTAAGAACATTCACACTGGTGAGTAACCACCACCTCTTCTATCTGCAGAACATTTTCCTTATTGCAAACTGGAACTTTCTACTCAATAAACAAAAACTCCCCATCCTATCCACCCCACAGTCTGTAAACTTCCATTCTACTTTGAGTCTCTATGAATTTGATTACTACTGGTGCTTCATATAAATGGAATCACATAGCACTCGTCCTTTGTGGCTAGCCCATTTATTTTATTTACCATTATGTCTTAAAGTTTCACCCAGGTGCAGCATGTGGCAGAATTTCCTTTTCAAGGCTAAGTAATATTCCCTTGTTTTATAGATCATGTTTTGTTACTCCATTTATAGGTGGATGGACTCTTAGATCCTTTTCATCTTTGGGCTATTTGAGTAAATCAAGACTTTTTCACCTTCTTTTCATTAATTTGCTTCCAAGACCCACAGATTTTGCTTATTAAACATAGTAAAGAAATACTGTTTCTGAATCCCTTAGCCAAAAGACTTAATTTTTTTTTTTGTAACTCCTTAAAAACTTAGCACCTAATTGTTATATTGTGGTGTGAATCTTAAATGTCCCCTAAAGACTCTTGTGTTGAAGGCTGGGACCCAGCTGATGGTGCTGTTGGAAACTTTATGAGCAAGGGTCTGGTACAAGCAAGTTAGGTCACTAGGGATACAGCCTTAAAGGGTGTGTTGGGACCCTTCCCCCCAAACTCATAGTAGGGATTGAACATAGGGTCTTTGCACTGACCCACTCATTTTTATTTCTGATTTTGAGACAGGTTCTCACTAAGTCATTAAGTTGGCCAGGCTAGACTCAAACTTGCAATACTCCTGCTTCAGCCCCCCAGAGTTCTGGGATTATAAGCATTCCGCATGTGATAGATGTTCTACCTTACCACAGGCCTAACAGCCACAAGGCCATGCAACAGTGGGCTGAAACCTGAGGCCATGAGCCAAGAAAAACAACTTCTCCTTCTTTAAGTTGATCTTTCTCAAGTTTTTAGCAACAGAAAGCTGACTAAATCTTTAGTTGTAGGACAAGTACTGTATTATTAATACAATTATTGCAGATGAGAATACAAAATTTTAGACGATCTAAGTGACTTGCCCACCCACACATCTAGTCAGTGATAAAACCAGGATGCAGATCTCAGCTGTTTCCTGCCTAGCCTGCACTTTTCCTATCCACTACCACCCACATCCTAGTCCTACATGGATTATTAAAATCCTGCCATCTCATGAGGCAGAGACTCCGTGAAAGGCAGTACTGTGAGCCAAATTGTCCCAGTGTATGCATGGTTGAGGTCTATCTGCTTGATTCCTGGACCATCCACCAGGCTGCACCAGTGGGACTCTCTATGTATAAATAGATGTTTGTAGCCTGAAGTCCTCACTGTAGGGAGCAACTCTACAAGGAGAAGACACAATAAACTCCTGGAAGTGCTGTCTTTCTGGGGTTTTGCAGTGTGGTGGTGGCAGCTGCTTGCTCACAAGATAAAGGAATCTGGTGGGCTTTGAAAAGTCTACCCTGCTCGCCCTTATTTTCCCCAATGAATGTGCTGTGGGAAATTTCTCCTGACAGGTTATTATGACTGCTTTAACGTACATATGACCAGCTGTCTGGAAAACGCTTCAAATTATGAATTGTTCATAAATAGACCGACATGCTTGGCGACAGCACACTGTAGCACTGAACATTTAATTTGATCTTTGTTCTTTAAAAATACTGCTATTGCCTTTCAAGTGGAAGTGCAATGCTATATCCTTTAGAGAAATTCACATCTCTTTTCTGTGTTCTAGCTCTCAAATACCTTTTTTAGGGTTTAATGTGTTTGACATTAAAATCACAACAGGTTTAGCTTTCTCCATGCCATTCAAAGAATGAGAAATAACTTTTACTTTCCCTAAATTGAGTTAAATTCAGGCAAGTTTGGGATGAATATAATCTTAGCCCATTCTAGGGCTGTCCCTTCCTCCTCTGACCATCTGGGATCCCTGTGTACATATAGACCCCCTCACCAAGGATGGCCTGGGTGGATCCAGGCAGCTGTGTTTCTCAAAGGCCAAGGTTATAGGGTTCCCTGAAAGGTCAGAAGCACCACTTCTGTGCCAGGTTTGGCCACTGGGCTCTGTACTTCAGTGTGCAGCACCAACCAGGGTCACATCCCATCATATAGAGAAGGCTTTCTTTGTTCATGCAAAACTGACAATGACTAGATTTTACCCATAGGTCTTCGGGTCCCAAATCAACTATATTTTTCCTCATTTGTCACAGCTGTATTTGTTGGATTTTTCTTCTTGTAAGGATTGTAATTCATCTTCTCCTTTCTGTAATATCTCCCCTCACTCCAGATGCTGTATTTCCCATTGAAAACTCTGTTGCCAAGGTTGGTTATGTGTGTGACACGTGGAATGACAATGAGAGAGGATCTTTTTCAATACTACCTAGGATGAATGGTCACCAGATCCATCGTGTCTGGCATTTTAGTCATCCATTGTTCTATGACAGACTGGTCCACTAGCAAAAAGCCACTCGGAATGTATAGTCTGTTCCCACAGCTAGTAGCAAAGGTTCAGAAATTCCTACTTGGGAATATAGGCAACACCATCCCTAGGAATCCCATGTTCTCCCTCCACATTGGATTTTCAGAATCCTTCCCATTCCCAGAGTCTTCCTTCCCATCTTTGGATTCCAATTTTCAGGAATGCATATGATCTAGGCACAGATTCCTTTAAGAGTGTGTGTGTGTGTGTGTGTGTGTGTGTGTGTGAGAGAGAGAGAGAGAGAGAGAGAGAGAGAGAGAGAGAGAGAAGAGAGAGATGAGGGGCCTGTGTATTCCCAGCAATCCTCAGTACAGGGCACATGTTTATTCTCCATAATATGGAAAGGTAGAGTGTATTACTGAATAATGAGTGAGTTAGTGTCCCTCCTCCCACCAACTTTTGTGCTCAAGGCCATCACTACTCTGACTATACAGATCTTCTTCAGGGAAAAGAGGGAGCCATTGAGTGTTAGGGGAATGTGGGGTCCAGGGAGGGAAGCAAATTCTGTTTCACCTATTCAGAGCTGTTAGCCAGACCGAGGATTATAAAAGTATTTCTGTAGCAGGATACTAGAGTATATGGTTTATAAGGAAGGGACATCCTGGCTCAGTAATGAATCCCACATAATTAAAATACTTACTGTCCTTGTACAGCATTATTTCCTAGTGTCACTATTTTATTACCATAGCATGATTTAATATAACTATCAAATTAAGGGAAAAATCAATAAGCTCATGCAAAACACAGGTGGCATTCTAACGCCAGCTGCACGTGCTGTGAAATACATGTCTTTCCAGATGTACCCAACTTTCTCTGAAATACAGTCTTCCAGCCTCTCCCTGAACATTCCTGGTGATGGGAGTTCATTATTTTGGACAGGTCGGAGAGTTAGAAAGTTCTTCTTCGCATTACTCTGAAGTCTGATTCTCTGAAAGTTTCACTCACTACCTACATCAGCATTTTCCAGATGTCCTGAAGATGCTAATTAGTTTCCTGGGATTTCTTTTTTGGACCTGAGAATTGAACATAATACCTTCATACTTAGCTATACCCACTAGTATGTATGTATGTGTTTGTTTGTTTATTTATTTACTTTTAACTTTTAAGACAGGGTCTTGCTAAGTTGCCCAGGCTGGAATGGGACTTGAGATCCTTCTGCCTTAATATCCCAAAGTGCTAGGGTTATAGGCATGTGCCATCATGTCTGGCTGAGGTATTTTTTTTAGAGGGGAACAAGGAGTTTGTGGCCAAAGAAGAGTAGAATTCCTAATTTGAAAGTTGTTGATCCAGTCTGTTTGCCTGGGTCCATGTTAGGGCCTTCAGTAGACTGGAGGATGATGTAATCTCTAAGAAAAATGAGCACAACGTGTTCTCCTGTCTGTAGCTTCACTTCTTCCTACAGAGCATCCTTCAAGATTCATCACCCAATGGATAATGTTTGAAAGTAGTTATCTAAATAAACATAAAATAAACCTACTTTTCCTTCCACATAACAGCTCTTCAGGTAGCTGAGGAAAATTACAAGAAAGATAAATTCTAACTCCAGGGTAAATATCCTAGTCTCCAAAAGGATCACGCCTGTGATGTGATTTTTAGACCTCAATATCCAGGTTTCTCGCTCCTAGATTCTCCCCTCAGTGTTACAACTTGTCTAACGCACAGTATGTTAAGGCTGAACTCTAGAATTATAGTAGCTCCTGGCATGTGACTCCTCATTCTAAAAATGGGGAAAGCTAGAGCCTAGCAACCTGATGGAGTTGTTTTAAAAATTAAATATGATAATGTAGGTGAAGCACAAAGTATTACCTATGTGGTGTTTTTCTGTCTCCTCCTCTATTGAGAGTCTGTTTCTTCTTAAATATGTTTGGTCTCCCGTTCATATTCAGATGCCAGGAGACACACATAGAGAAAAATATTGGGCTACCATCCAATTATCTAAATCAGACGTGTCCGACTCAGGGCTCCAGGCTGCATGTTGCCTTGGACAGCTGGTAACATAGCCTCCAAAATTGCAAACTCTGATTTTTAGTGATATTTTTCATGATTTGATTTCACATTGCTCCAGCACAGACTACAGGAGACAAGGACAGTGCTAACTCTGCCTTCTGCCCCTTCCATTCACAAAGTCAGTCCAGCCAAGACTCCGTGCATCAGAGGAAAATGCAGCAATGCTGATAATAGTACCTCAACCTACTTAAGTGTGTTTGTGCCTATAAGACAGGTGTTTGTAGTTATCAAGTAGATATGTAAGCTTTCTTACTTAATTATTAAACTTGGGCTTGTGTTATTTTGTAAAGTAATTTAGAAAGATAAAATATAGAGAGCTTTCATATTTATATATGAAGTATAACATACAGTGAATATTTAAACTTTGAAAATCATTACAGTAAAAGGTACATTGATATTAATCCCCCTCAAAATAGTCCCCCTCACTTCTAATGCGCTTAACATTTTTTGCCATTTTTCAGAAGCAGTTTTGGAATTCTCTTTTGTGAGTGGCTACTTTCAATGGCCTGAATCAATTCAAAACTTTTGTGGCAGTTCTGTCAAGTAAACATTATGGTCCTTATCTGCTTTATTTGCTGGATCTGGGATCCTGTGACTTCTGGCTTTTCTTCAAACTCAAAATGACCAGAAGAGAGAAACATTTTAAATAGATTCAGGACACTGAGGCAGCCATGACAGCACAATTAAAGATATTCACTAAAGAGGACTTCCAGAACAGCTTCTGGCAAAAATAAGTGTGTTCTAAGAGAGGAGGAGTATTTTGAAGGGGATTAATGACAATATGTCTTTTACTGTAAAACATTTTATTAGAAATCAAAACATTAACTATTTTTCAATTACACCTCACACATTAATTATATTATATTATATTATATGTGTGGCCCAAGACAATTCCACTTGACTCTGTCTGACATGGGCAAGCCAGAAGGTTGACACCCATGTTCTAAATCTTAGCTCTCCAAAGGTCACTCCTTACTTCCCAGGGGCCTGGCCACCCCAGGAACCTCTGAAATGTGTTAGACATGGAGAATCACAGACCCTGGCCAAGACCTGCTGGATCAGAACCTGCATGTTCTCAAGACCTTGGGTGATTCATAGGCTTATGATTTGAGCAGTATTGGACTAAAGTTCTCAGTCAGTGTTCTAAATACAGCAGGGGCTCAGTGCGGATCCCTGGCACCTGTGTTTATTAATTGAACCTGGATAAAACTTATTTGCAGGGCAATGACTAATTGGGCAGTTCTGAAGTCAGAGGCATGCAGGATGGATGAGAAGGGAGTTCTCTCCTAGCAATTACGACAACTAGTCTAAATAAAATCAAAGAGCAGAAAAATTTTTAACAGTGCAAAATAGTTAAAGACCTGCCTCTTGAATTGTCTTTTCTTTTTGTTTTTTAACTACTTAATCTTCTTTTGATTATAATCAAAGTTTTAAATTGTGAGAGATGTTAACAATTCAATGAACTTTTTATTTTCAGAAGCGAGAAGATATAGTGTCAAAACCTTCATCTTTGCATTTGGGACAGACTTGATTTCAAAGCTTAGCCCTCCCTCTTACAGCTATGTGATACCAAGAAAATCACCTTGTCTATCTGTGCTTCAAATAGGGGCTTGTGTGAACATCTGTCTCATACAGCAGAGAAAGATAAACTAATATGCATACAGAGCTTGTTGTAAACTAACTCCCAAGTAGCAGACACACAACAAATATTGGTTCCTTTGTTCTTCACCACATACCAACTTTCTCTTCTTAAGAACCATAATGAAGAGGCTAATTAAAAAGCTTTGCAGCTATTGTATTCATCTGTTTTCTGTTGCTATCACAAAATACCTGAGGCTGTGTGCTTTAGAGAGAAAAAGGTCTGTTTAACATACATATGAACCCTAAGGGGATATACTCAAACTATATCCAAATTGTAGCAGATATTCATCACCACATGGTTCAGTGGTGTACAAGCCCATGACTGAAGCAGAGATCGGGAAGCTCCTATCTTACAGCTGGAGTGAGCCAACAGACAAGTTTCCAACCAGCAACATAAGGAAAAAGCGGTTGAATCAGTGTATCATGTGGATGCTGGCAATACCAGATACTTCATCAGATCATCCTCTCCTGGCACATGGAGATGCTCAGCCACTGTTGGTCAGGGAAACTAATAGTTGTATATAGTATCAGAGGACATTTAGTCCAAGCCTCAGTGCAACCTGAGTACCCTTCTGAACCAGATACTTGCTGGATCTCTACCTCTGTGGCCCCAGGAGTAGACACTCAGTGATTCTCAGGGAGCTCATTCCCATCCTTGTTGTTATGGTTTGTGTCTGTGTGTCCCCCCAAAGCCTCATGGGGTCA